>NC_042617.1:168868827-169184415 GCF_901001135.1 Rhinatrema bivittatum
TTAAGTGCAATCTCAGCTTACCATAACAAGCTGGGAGATGCACCTATCTCCACACAGCCTCTCGTCAGTAAATTCATGAGAGGTCTAACTCACATTAAACCTCCGGTTCATTCCCCAAGCATACAATGGGACCTGAACGTAGTATTAACTAGGCTTATGCGTTCTCCATTTGAACCCATAAATACCTGTGACCTTAAATACCTTACTTGGAAAACTGTATTTCTCATAGCCATTACATCAGCTAGGAGGGTCAGCGAACTACAAGCGCTAGTCACATACGAACCTTTTACAAAGTTCCTACATGACAGGGTAGTCCTCCGTACACATCCAAAATTCCTTCCTAAGGTTGTCACGGAATTTCACTTGAACCAATCCATAGTTTTACCAACATTCTTTCCTAGGCCTCATTCCCATCAGGGTGAAAGAGCCTTACACACTTTGGACTGTAAGCGTGCGTTATCCTTCTATTTAAACCGCACAACAGCCCAAAGGAAATCCAGTCAGCTGTTTGTATCCTATGATCCAAACAAACCAGGTAAAGCAGTGGGTAAACATACTCTGTCAAACTGGCTAGCAGATTGCATACAATTTTGTTATGAAAAAGCAGGCCTTACTCTTCAAGGGCGAGTAAAAGCACACTCAGTCAGAGCAATGTCAACTTCAGTAGCACACCTTCGCTCTGTGCCTATTCTGGACATTTGTAAAGCAGCAACATGGAGTTCTCTTCACACTTTTACAGCTCACTACTGTTTAGACAAAGAAGGAAGACAAGATTCAGCCTATGGACAATCCGTCTTAAAGAACTTGTTTCCAGTATAATCCCAACTCCTTCTACATCCAACCTGCTGTTATCTTCGGCTGATTCATTTCATCAACAATACTTCACTGTTGCTTCACTACAAAATGACTCAGCCTCTAGCTTGCTAATCACCCATATGTGAGGACTAGCATCCTGCTTGTCCTGGGATAAAGCAAAATTGCTTACCTTGTAATATGTGTTATCCCAGGACAGCAGGATGTAGTCCTCACGAAACCCACTCGCCACCCCGCGGAGTTGGGTCCGATACGTTTTATTATTTTATTTTTGGCTAACGCTAATTGCTACAAAACCAGACTGAAGGGAGACCCTTGTGGTAGGGAATATCATGGCATGCTGGGCATGCTCAGTAGGCACTCTGGTGCCAGTCAAATGTTTCATAGAAACTTTTATAGAAGTTTTCCGTACATAGGGCTCCGTTACTAATATCACCCATATGTGAGGACTACATCCTGCTGTCCTGGGATAACACCTATTACAAGGTAAACAATTTTGCTTTCTCTGATGGGTCTAGTGGAGGCGTGAAGCTTGAGAGGGTTCTGAAGGTCAAGCTGGAGCTGTTTATGGATGGATTTATGGATAATGGTGAGAGATTTGTGTAGAATTCTGAAGTTTATTGGAAGCCAGTGTAGGTTCCGGAGGATGGGAGTGATATGAGCTACTCTGCTAGAGTTGGTCAGTATTCTGGCTGCCAAGATATGTGAGAAAGCATGGACATAAGAAGCCTTGTGTTGGGGGGGCGGGGGGGGGGGGGGAGAGTGTGCAAGAAAGCATGCGAGTGAGAAGCCTGATTATGTAAGAGAGAGCATGGGAGTGGGAAGCCTGTGAATGTGTGTGCATGCATGAGAGAGACTGGTTGGTAAGGTGACGGTGTGTGTGAGAGAAAGAGACTGGTGTGTGTGAATGTGAGAGAGAATGTGATTCAGGGAATGAGAAGCCTCTGCACGTGGAGAGCGTGCATGGAAATGGGAGAGAGACTGGTGTGTGTAACAGAGAGAAAGTGATTATGGGAATGAGAAGCCTGTGCATGTGAAGAGAGTGAGCATGGGAGTGAGAAACCTGGCTGTGTGTGACACAGCATGGGAGGGAGAAGCCTGTATATCTGAAAGAGAACTTGGGAGTGTGAAGCCTGTGTGTGTGTGTGTATGCATGAGAGAGGTCAGGTACTGGTGTGTGTTTGTGTGAGAGAGAAAGAAAGTGATTATGAGAGTGAGAAGCTCATATATGTAAGTAGAACACAGGAGTGGGAAGCCTGTGTGTGTGTATGGCATGAGAGAAACTGTTCAGGAAGGTGACTAATATGTGTGTGTCAAACTGTTTGGGAGATGGTTGTTGTGTGAGAGACAGAAACTGGTCATGGGGGCATGACTGGTATGGTGTGTGTGTGTGTGTGAGTGAGAGACATGGGCACTAAGGAAGAGGACCATGAGTATAGAGCTTAGCTTCTACTGCTGTTTCTGGTGTGTGCCACGGCCTGCATGGAAGGGGAGGAGGAGAGCTGCTGGAGGGGGTAAGAAAAGGTGACTTAAGTTTATTTTTCTTGATTTACTGCCATTTTAATTATTTAATATTATGTGGTATCTGCTTTTTTTGAAATATTTTATTGGTGTTTGGAGAATGTTTAATAGTTTTTATGAGTTTTTAATTGTTGGATGTTATTCTGTTCATAGCTGTTTTGAAACATTTATTCTGCTTATTAGTATAGTTTTACAGTTATTTCTGTGTGGGGATATATAGCTGCTTGCTAGTTCTGTTTTCCTAATAAGAGGTGTATTGGTTTTTAGGGCCTGATTTAATATTTGTGGTGTTGCCTTTTCATAGATAGGCTTGCTCCTGTTTGAGTGTATTCCATAATACAGGTGTAACTGTGTGCGGATTAGTTTATGTGCATTACTGCAGATCCTGGGAGTATGTTAGGTCGGTTCTGTGTCTGTTACCGATATGAGATATTTTACTAGCATGTAAGCGTTTGTATCAGTCTTATTTGTTGTGTTTTCTCAAGAGGACATGCATTGGTGGTAAACTGCTGTCTTTTCATAAGTAGGGCTGTTGAACCTGGAAGTAGAAGGAGTTTGAGTTCTGTTACTGAGATGACACCAGAACATCTTTTTTGTAGGGTGAGTTGTATGGGGAATGTAATAATTCTGCTTTACATCCATTATTGTGGGTCAGGGGGGTTCCCATGGATGCAAACTGTACTTTTACATCTAGCCCCGTGACTATCATAGGTCAGTGTGTCATGCATGTGAGAACCATCTGTCAGGTGTGTCCCGACAGAAAAAAGGTTGAGAACCACTGCTCCAGGGTACTAAGACCTCACCAAGGAAGTCACCGTCAGGGGTAGAGTACTTACTGAAGTGAATACCCTGAAAAGGGGGCATGAAGAGAGGGAAGATTGTTAGATAAAGCTGTTCTCTGCCACAAGAGGAGAGGAATAGCCTTCTCAGAATTTCCTGAGTGGGTGCTTAAGACCATAATTGTAGTAGAAAGGGAGTCTGATCTGAGGCCAGAACAGAATATTGGAGGCAACCCTGAAACAAGCCTTTTAAGTCCATAGTCTCCATTTGTGGAGGCAGTGGGGTCCAAGCCACTCAGCATTGGGTTAAATAGGTCCCATTTTATAACGTTGTTCCGTTCCTGCTTGTTATCTAGTGTGATGTCACGGAAGAACTCCAAGCCCCTATAATCCTGTAGTCTTGTTAGTCCTTTATGGTAACATATTGCCAGGTTTCACTGATTCTGGGCATGTGTGTGTGGCTGTCTCTTATTTCTCCTGTTCCTTGACCAACCATTTTCTTTTTAACATACAATAAGGGTACTTAAAACTCCAGTACAATTCCTCACAACAGCTGTTTCAACTCTAGAGAGTTGTCTAAATTCCAACAGTATTTTATTCAAAGTGTCTTCATTGGGGATTCAGTATCTGGTTTAGTGGAATGATTAACAGTGCATGAATGCTCTGAGATCATTGACAATAAAAACGAAAGCAAAAAGAATTAGTCGAGATTCAGGAGGGATGTAGCACCAAAGAACTAATTCAGTGAAAGATTGCCTAAATTCGTCTCTTGTGAGAAGGTCTGGCAGGGATGCCACGCCTCCCCCTGAATCGCCCCTTCTTTCAGGCCCAAATTCACTCAGTGCCGAGGCTTCCTGATCACTGTCAGGCCCATCTCTGGGGCTGATGGTTTTTCGAGTAGGAATATTGCCGAAAATCGGGCCCTTTGTTTTTTGTGGTTTTTTTTTTTTTCTGAGCCATCGGGATATTTGAATCACCAAGCCAGCGATGTTGAAGGGTAAAAAAAATACCTTAGAGAGCTGTTTCGTTGGCGTTTGAGGTTCAGTGGAAGCAGGAGCTCGGGATCATGCGGCCATCTTGCTCCATGGCGAAATCACACTCCCAAGTATTGATGTTTTAATACAATCATTTGCAAATACAATTTTGTTTTTGTTAATGTCCCTAGTACCTCTAACAATGTTTTTAATTTTTGAATGAAAATTGTACTTGCTGTATACTGGTCAGTATTTATAAATACACACAAGCTGTATAACCCTGTATATAGTAGGCTGTACTTTTAAGCTGCTTCCCTGAAATCACTTGGCTTGCTTGGCTACAGCTTGCCTCATGAGTCATATATTTTCATATACTGTACCGGATCGATAAATAGCAACTGTCACAATTGATAATGTACTGCATGAACCAGTCGGATATCACTGTAGTTATATGCTTTGAGACTATCTTCATACATGACTTTTTAAATGTCAACTTCATTGTAAGCATGTTTAATTTTTACTAGCTGACACCTGTGAAAATTTCCCAGAGGCCCCTAAGAATTGCCACCCCCTCCTCCTCTGTGGCTACTTGGGTCTTCATTGCTTTTCTTGTATTCATTAAATGGATAATTTCTTGTCACTGTCCAGCAATAGTCTGCAAACATTGATGGCTCCATTTGCCCTCATACTGGTTTTCCATTTCTACAATGTCCTGGTGAAATCACTTGCCATATTCATTGCTCACTGTGCTAACGTTTGATGGGAAAAAATCTAGTTTCTCAGCATTTAGACAGGTTAATCCACGACCAGTGGGTTATGCACCTCTACCAGCAGATGGAGACTGAGCAAAGCTGATGTCACGATATATATATCCCTGCTCTGACATCAGCCCCCCAGTATATTCTCTCTCAGCAGATGGTGGATGTGCATCTCCCTACTGGGGATTGCCTGTGTTAAAAAAAAAAATAAATAAAGATTAATAAGGAGAAAGAGAAGGATTAATCACGCACCACTTCTCCTGAGGTGCTATCTGATGTTCCCTCTCTCAGTTGAGTGCTTCGGTCTAGTAGCCAGATCCGGCATGGGACTTAGCTGATTCTCTTCTGGCAGCTGAGATGTTAGTGGGTGCAGGAAGCAGAGTGCAGTGGTGAAGGAATTAGCCCTCTCCCCCTGCTGCCAGAGACTGTCTCTGTACTCGGCTGGGATGTGCTAAGCTCAGGTAAAGAGTAAAAAAATCAGGAGATTCCTGTCCCATCTTCTGTTTCTGGTCGCCGATCTGACATGCATTCCCATCTCCATGGGGGACTTGTGGCAGTTTTGGCGGGTTGAGCGGCTTCTTGGGCTAGGCCCCACCCTAAGGCTTCATTGGGATGCCACATGGAAGGCTGCGAGGGCATTCGTGTGCTTTTTCTGCTTAAGTCGCCCTCGAAAGTGCCTGCTGTTGGATCGCACCTGTGCATCCAGGCTGAGTGTGTGTGTGTATGTGTGTGTGTGTGTGTGTGTATATATATATATATATATATATATATATATATATATATATATATATATATATATATATATATATATATCCTAATTTTTGGGTGTCCATTTTTGGGCATCCTGTCCGGGTTTGCTGGGGACGGATGTACTGTTGGACATACAATTCTTAACACTTGTGTTAATTTGCTGCCTCTGAACATCCTTTTTGCCATGCTGCCAGTAGCAAAGAAGCCTAAGGGCTTGCCGTATTTAACATCACAATCGGGGGGTCCCCTCTAATCTTTGTGAGTGCTGCTTGGAAAATCAGGGCGAATAGTCTCCAAATGATTTTGCTGAGCCCGGTCCTTCTCATCAAATTGCAGGAAGAGAACGGTGGGGGGACTTATCAGAAGTTTTGCCTGGATTTGAGATACCCCTAACTGGTTTGTCAGCAGGTGAGGGCAACTCAGTGGGCGCCAGACCGATGAACCCTGGTTTTGGTATGGAATTTTCCGCCTTCTCTTGGGTGGAGTTTTTTTTCAAAGACTGCAGTCCTTTCTATAGGTTCGTTCAGCAGAGCCATCCAAACCTGAAAGTTCAAGATCTCAGGCTGCGGAATCCTGCAAGGCTGGTGCCGCAGGTAAACATCGGAAGGCATCTCTGGCTGTTGCAGGTGACACTGATGGGGACCCGGATGGCATGGATGAGGAAGGTGATTCTTACTCCCTGGAGGATGGGGAAATTCCTCTGGGGTTAGAACCTTATTGAACAATGTTGTGCTTCTTTCATAGAATTTAGTTGCTGGCATAATCTCTGACACTGAAGATGCTGGGAGTATCGTGCACTGATCCCATGTCTGAGCCAAAGAAAAATCCTATTTTGGTTACTTTATGTAAAGCATCATGTTTCTTCCTCGTTATAATTGGTCTTGAATGGGATGCTCTGGATGCTAATTTTAAAGGGGGACGAGTCTTGGAAAGTCTGTGCCCCCTGGATCCGGTGACAAGAGAGTTGCATTTTCTGAAAGTAGATGCACTGGTGTGTTCTGTCACCAAGCAGACCACCATTTCAGTAGGAGGAGGAGGAGTGTCACTGAAGAATGCTCAGGATAGGAGAATTGAGGTTAACGTTAAGCAGGCCTTTGAAGCAGTGGCATTGAATTTGCAAATAGCTTCTTCCCAGGCAGAATAGACAGGGTGCAGGCTCGGGTAGTAGTGCCTCCCAACCCCCTCAATAAAGATATACCGACCCACCTTCCTGTGCAGGAGATAGGGGGTCATCTTTCTCTGTTTTATTGCAAGTGAGTCAGGATCACGTCAGACTACTGGACTCTGGAGGTGATACGGGACAGCTATGCTCTTGAATTTCTCAATCTTCCTCATGATGTCTTCATGTAGTCTCCCTGCAGCTCCCCACAAAAGAGGCAGCAGTGGAGATCATGTCGTTGAGGCTTCTGAGCCTGTGGACCATGATTCCAGTGCCCAAACCACAAGAAAATGAGGGCTGCTATTCCATTTATTTCGTTATGCCCAAGAAGGAGGAAGGTTCTTTTTGCCCCATCCTGGACTTGAAGGGAGTCAATAGTCATTTGCAAGTTACTCGTTTCTGCATGGAAACAGTGTGCTTGGTGTTAATGGAGTACAGGCAGGGGAGTTTCTTACATCTCTGGATTTGTCAGAGGCATATCTATATATTCCCATTTGTCTGGAGCATCAATGGTTTCTGTGGTTTGCTGTTTTGGAGCAACATCACTTTCAAGCGCTCCCTTTCAGTTTGGCCACCGCACCCAGAACCTTTTCCAGGGGTCATGGTGGTGGTAATGGCAGCGTTGAGAGAGGATGCATTGTAGTCCACCTGTACCTAGATGACTGATTAATTCTGGCCAAAAGCTTGAAAGACAGTCTTCAAGCCTCGTGCAATGTGGTCCCCTTGCTGCAGGAGCTAGATTGGGTGCTGAACTCAGTCGAGCAATTTACAGCCATCTCAGATGCTGGAATGTGTTTCAGCACGAATGCAAGGCAGGATTTTTCTGCTGGAGATCCGCATTCAAAATCTGATAGCTCAGTGCGACTATTGATAGAAACAATTTACCCGACAGTATGGTCTTACCTGCATGTGCTCGTTTTGATGGCAGCCACCCTAGAGGTGATTCCATGGGCAAGGGTTGCATATGTGTCCCCTTCAGTGCACACTGCTTGCCAGGTGGAGTCCACAGTCCCAGGGCTACTCGATATGGCTTCAGTTACCGGTGGAGATCAGCATCTATCTGAGATGGAGTTGCAGATGGACCATATAAGGAAGGGAGTTTCCTTGCAAGCTCTGGACTGGCTGGTGCTCACAATAGATGCAAGCCTTCAACATTGGGGGGGGGCTCACTGTCAGGTGTTGATGGTGCAGGGGCGCTGGCGTGCAGAGGAGTCTCTCTGGAGCATCAGTCATCTGTAAGTGTGTGCCATTCAGTTGGCATGCTTGTGGTTCACCAACTGCTTGCAGGGTCAATTTCTCCGAGTGATGACAGACAATGCAACGACAGTGGCTTACATTAGCCGCCAGGGAGGCACCAAGAGGAAATAGACCAGCTCATGGTATGGGTGGCGGTACATCTCCAGGAGATCTCTGCCTCCCACATTGCAGGAAAAGTTAATGTGAGAACAGATTTTCTCAGCAGACAGAATCTGGATCAAGAAGAATGGGAATTGTTGGACGAAGTATTCCAACTCATAGGGGGCCGCTGAGGCCTACCATATCTAGACTTGCTAACAATGTTGCTCAATGCGAAGGTTCTTGCTGGCGAGATCCAGTCTCTGGGCATCAGTGTTCTTGTGCAGGAGTGACCAAAGGGCAAGTTTCTATATGCCTCCCTCCCCAATGATCCTTGTTGGGCAGGTTGGTTTGGAGGATCGAGAGTCACATGGAGATGGTGCTTCCGGTGGCTCCCGACTGGCCTAGAAGGCTATGGAATGCAGACTCTTGTCCAGCTCTCCTCTCTGGTTTTCTCTCCAAAGAGATCTGTTGCGATAGGTGCCTTTTGTCTTATGGTATGGTTCTCCCAGGACAACCAGGATGGTAGTCCTCACATATGGGTGACATCATCGGATGGAGCACTGTCACGGAACACTTTTTTGTCAAAGTTTCTAGAACTTTGACTGGCACACTAAGCATGCCCAACATGCCACTAACTCTAGCCACCAGGGGTCCCCCTTCAGTCTCTTTTTTTTTTTTTTTTTTTTTCCACGCAGCAGTTGCCTCCGGTTCTTTGGAGCTCTGTGAGAAATTCTCACAAGTTTTTCCTCACTGAACGTTTTGAATATTTCCTTAAAAATGTTATCCTGTCCCGGGGTCCTCCATCGTATAACAACCTCTGCTAATGTTCCGAAAAAGGGTGCTCCTAGCCGCCTCTCCTCAAGTAAGTCCCATAACTCAGGAGTAAACATTTTTTTTTTTTTTTGGTTAGATTAGTACGATAAGCTATTTCTATAAGAGTATGATTTTCTTTTCTATTTTGCTGCTTTTTTCTGGGCTCCTACCACTTACTCCCAGTAAATTGTGGTCTAGGTAAAAATGATAGATTACTGTTTGTTGTAAAATTCCTTTATGTTAAAATGTTTTTGTTGCTGTACAAAGTATATGTGACTTTGTAAATTTTGAGAAAATGCAATAAATAATAAATGGAAAAAAAAAAAGTTTACCACATTTCTTGTGGTCGGTTCCTGGCGGTGTTCTTATCGGTGCCCGATGGCCACCAACCGCACGCCACCCCCTTTTCATTATGGCGACTGGGTTTCAGAACTGCCCCGAGTGTCTGAGGACTATGTCCATAACGGACCCTCCAACGTCTGTGTTTTATGCCTGGGGCCTTCCCACGACGTCCAATGTTGCACTAGTTTGTGCTCAAATGACCCCTAAAGGCCGCTGTGCCCGCCTGGAGAAGATGGAGCACTTGTTTGCCTCTAAGCGTCTCCATCGACTCCAGGTAAAAGCGCACCAAGTCAGAAGATTTCCTAGTCTTCGACCCCTCCTCCATCGACATCTCAACAGCATCGAGACACCGGTGACTGTCATTGGCAACATCCCACTCGAAGACTTCAGCGTCCTTGTCCTCTGCGCCAGAGAAAGTCCGGGCCGAGCATCGCGAGAAGCATCGTCATTGGCACTGACGCGAATCTTCATCCGATGCCGGCACTGACAAGGCAGTGGCATTGACCTCGGCCGAGCCGCCTTCTAAAAAGTCCTGGGGAGAGGAGCCCCCATCGTCCTCTGAACCTGTGACCCCGAAGCGTTCCCCACCTACAACGGTGCCAGGTGCCGAGTCTCCACAAATTTCTATGGACCCTCCGGCAACACCTAGCCAGCCTCCAAACCCGGGCGCTGCATTACCTATGCCAGCCTTCCGGGAGGAATTGGACCGGATGGTCCAATTGGCAGTACTTCAGCCCCTTCAGGTCTTCCAGTCACTACCGGTGCCGGTCCCCATACCGGCCCCCAATCCGGTGCCTGTTATTTTGGCTCCGCTCCTTGAGCGCTTGGACACACTGATCGGTGTACTTCCATCGGTTCCCATCCCTTCGGGACCATTGGCACGTTCCCAGCCATCGATTCCTCCGGCATCGATCCCAATTCCTGTGTCTTTGGACGATGAAGATGCAGATCATGGCTCATCTCCTCTTTGGGAACCACCGATGCTGGAGCAGATTCCTGGACTGTCAGGCTTAGCTGTTCCTCGACGTCCGTCGAAGACACCGGTGCCATCGCCACTGTCCTCTGTGCCACCACCACCGCTCTCGATGCCTCGTCATTTTCGATCAGTGCCACCCTCTCATCTAACTGGACTTGGACATTTGCCTCCATATGAAGGGCTATGGGGTGAAGGAGACCCACCATATGACCCTTGGGGTGGGGGGGGGGGAACGGACGATTCCTCTGATTCACAAGCTTCTGAGACCTTTTGTCAGAGTCTTTAACCTCGGAAGAAAGATGCTGCTCCCTTCTGGAGGACCTCTCCTTCGCTTGTTTTATCAAGGAAATATCCGAAACCAGACGGAGGAGGATGCCAGACATAAAATGCTGGAGGTGCTTCAATTCGTGGTTGCCCCTGAAGAGGTAATGGCAATTCCGATCCACGAAGTTCTCCTTGACCTCTTACACCGTATCTGGAAGCACCCTGGAACTGTGCAGCATATGATGTCTTCAACACTGGTTCCAGGGTATCAGTGGCCGGCATTAGCGCCAGGCGCTGGGCTTGGCTCAAAGCTTCTGATTTACGCCAGGAAGTTCAGGATAGGTTAGCAGACCTTCCCTGCACAGGGGACAATTTATTTGGAGACAAAATTCAAGATGCAGTGGCGCAACTCAAAGACCACCATGAAGCCTTGCGCCAATTGTCCACTGTCCCCTCGGATTTCTTGTCCACAGCCAAAAGAGGATTCAGACGAGACACCAAAAGACTGACCTATAAGCCACGTAGGTACTACCCTCCTCCTTCCCGTGCTAGACAGACCAGACCCTTTCACAGAGACCAACCTCGTCAGCACAGCCCCTTCAAAGCTCAATCAGCTCCCCAGACTGGTCCTGCAGCGGGTTTTTGGAAGAGCAGCAGTCAACCCTCCCCCCAACCACTTTTCCCGTGGGATGCCACCTGTGCCACTTTGCCACCAAATGGCACTCAATCACCACTGACCAATGGGTTCTTTCTGTAGTAGCTCATTGTTACCATCTGAATTTCCTTACAATACCCTCAGACTCTCCACCACATCTGGTGTCTAACCGACCACATTCCATTCCTCAAGGCAGAGCTCTCTATCCTCCTCCAGTCCAAAGCTGTGGAACCGGTTCCTCGGATGCAGCGAGGAAGAGGGTTCTACTCTCTCTTTTCTGATTCCCCAAAAATCTGGCGGCATACATCCCATCTTGGACCTCCGTGCGCTAAACAAACATCTTCGCAAGGAGAAATTCAGAATAGATACCTTGGGCTCTATGCTCCCTCTCCTGCAAAAGGGAGATTGGCTCTGCTCTCTAGATCTCCAGGAGGCGTATACTTATATAGTAATATTCCATCCTCATCGAAAATATCTCAGGTTCATAGTAGGTCACAGACACTTCCAATACAGAGTGCTGCCATTCGGCCTGGCATCAGCACCCCGAGTATTCACGAATTGTCTGGCAGTCGTGGCAGCATACTTGAGACAGCACAGTATCCATGTTTACCCATATTTAGATGACTGGCGACTCAGGAGTCCATCCAGAGGAGGAGTACTTCAATCCCTCTGTCTTACCATACAACTGCTACAGTCGGGATTTCTCATAAATGACCCCAAATCTCATCTGACTCAGTCACGCATCCTCTCGTTCATCGGAGCAGATCTGAACACTAGAGATGTGAATCAGAACGGAATCAGTTCGGTTCCGATTCAAATCTTATAATTTTTATCGTCCTGCCAGATTGGTTTTTTGTTTATTGGCTGCGCCCGATCCGATAAACAAAAAACCCACCCTGACCCTTTAAAACTGACCCCTTAGCCTCCCCCACCCTCCCGACCCCCCCCCCCCCCCCCAAATGTTTTAAAATTACCTGGTGGTCCAGTGGGGGCGCCGGGAGCAATCTCCCGCTCTTGGGCCGTCTGCTGCGCTAATAAAAATGGTGCCGATGGCCCTTTGCCCTTAACCATGTGACAGGGTATCCGTGCCATTGGCCGGCCCCTGTCACATGGTAGGAGCACTGGATGGCCGGCGCCATCTTTAAAGTGCTCCTACCATGTGACAGGGGCCGGCCAATGGCACGGATACCCTGTCACATGGTAAGGGCAAAGGGCCGTCGGCGCCATTTTTATTAGCGCAGCCGATGGCCCGAGAGCAGGAGATCGCTCCCGGCGCCCCCACTGGACCACCAGGTAATTTTAAAACATTTTGGGGGGGTCGGGAGGGTGGGGGAGGCTAAGGGGTCAGTTTTAAAGGGTCGGGGTGGGTTTTTTTTTTATCGGGCCATCGGCACCATTTTTATTAGTGGCAGCCGATGGCCCGAGAGCGGGCAATTGGTCCCGGGGCTTCCACTGGACCACCAGGTGATTTTAAAACGTTTTGGGGGGGGGGTGGTTGGGAAGGTGGGGGAAGGTAAGGGATTAGTTTTAAAGGGTCGGGGTGGGTTTAGGGGTTGTTTTGGTGTGCCGGTTTTCCCACCCTTCTCCCCCCCCCCCCGCCCCCCAATAACTCCCATTAATGGACACAAACCCGATTAACGATTTTTCGCGATAAATCGGGGGAATTTCTATTGTATCGTACTCTTTAACGATTTTTGACGATTTAAAAAATATCGGACGATGTTTTAAATCGTCAAAAAACGATTCACATCCCTACTGAACACCATTCAAGCCAGAGCGTTCCTCCCAAGAGACCAAGCACACACACTGTCAACCTTGGCCAAAGCAGTACAGACTCGTCAGATAACTTCTGCTCATCAACTGCTAACCTTACTGGGACACATGGCATCTATAGTTCGTTACCCCAATGGCTCGACTAGCCATGAGAGTAACACAATGGTCTTTAAAGTCCCAGTGGTCCCAATCAAACCAAGGTCTGTCACAGATTGTCCATGTAACCAGCAGGCTTCACCTGTTGGATACAGGAGTCCAATCTCAAGATAGGATTACCCTTCCAACCACCAAATCCTCAGATTACGTTGACTATGGATGCCTCCAACCTAGGTTGGGGAGCCCATGTCAACGAACTACAAACCCAGGGAACCTGGACCAGGGCGGAAGCAAACCACCAGATAAACTTTCTGGAGCTCCGGGTGATACGGTATGCCCTATTCACTTTTCAGGATTGCCTATCCAACAAAGTAATCCTAATTCAAACAGACAACCAGATAGCAATATGGTATCTCAACAAGCAAGGAGGCACGGGCTGTTACCTGCTATGCCAAGAGGCAGCGCAGATCTGGGCCTGGGCTAACAAAATTTTCCACCAGTGGGGTTGCCCGCACATCAACCTCTTTGCGTCATTTCACAACCACAAAGTAGACCGCTTCTACTCTCTCTGTACCGCAGCCGCAAGACACCACCGATGGATGCCTTCGCCCACTCGTGGAGCATGGGTCTTCTATACGCATACCCCCCTATTCCACTCATCAGCAAGACTCTCGTGAAGTTACGACAAGACCAGGTCACAATGATCCTCATAGCCCCATACTGGCCGCGACAAGTTTGGTTTCCCATTCTACGCGACCTCTCTGTCCAGCAACCAATTCGCCTGGGCACAGCACCAACTCTAATATCTCAGAACGACGGACTGTGTCATCCAAACCTCCAATCTCTGTCCCTGACGGCATGGATGTTGAAAGGTTGATTCTGCAATCCCTTAACCTTTTTAACGATGTGTCCCAGGTCCTCATAGCTTCACGGAAGCCTTCTACTAGGAAATCTTACTGTTCAAAGTGGACCAGATTCTCCTTGTGGTGCACGACAAAGGGAATAGATCCCTTTTCCTGTCCCACAATAAGGTTCCTGGACTACCTCTGGCACTTCTCGGAGTCTGGCCTACAAACTTCCTCCATCCGAGTACATATAAGTGCCATAGCTGCTTACCATAAAGGTATAGGAGATGCCCCAATTTTGGCGCAACCCCTTGTAGGATGCTTTATGAGAGGCTTGCTGTAACTGAAGCCTCCACTGCGTCCCCTAATTGTGGCATGGGACCTCAATGTTGTGCTATGCGACCTCCGTTTGAGCCACTACACTCCTGCGAGCTCCATCATCTCACTTGGAAAGTGATCTTTCTAGTGGCTATAACATCAGCTCGCAGAATCAGTGAGCTACAGGCACTGGTAACATACCCACCTTATAGAAGATTTCTCCACGACCGTGTGGTGCTCCGCACTCACCCTAAAATTTTGCCAAAGGTAGTGTCTGATTTCCACTTAAATCAATCCATAATACTACCCACCTTTTTTGCAAATCCTCACTCACACCCAGGTGAGTGGGCCCTGCACTCCTTGGACTTTGTAAGTGTGCGCTCGCCTTTTATTTGGACTGCACTGCAGCCCATAGGAAGCCCACCCAACTTTTTGTCTCTTTTGATAAGACCAAATTGGGAGTTGCGGTGGACAAGTAGACCCTGTCCATCTGGCTGGCGGATTGTATTTTCTTCTGCTACCAACAAGCAGGCCTTCCACTACAGGGACGGGTGAAAGCGCATTTGGTAGGGCCATGGCAATGTCAGTAGTGCACCTCCGTTAGGTACCCATTGCTGATACCTGTAGAGCTGCTACTTGGAGCTCTCTCCATACCTTCGCAGCTTATTACTGTCTCGACAAAGCTGGCAGGCAAGACTGCATCTTTGGCCAGTCTGAACTGCGTAATTTGTTTCCAGTTTAATATCACAAGTCTTCCTACCTATAGCCCACGGTGAAATTCAGGCTGCCCTACATAACCAACAGCACCCCTTTTGTGCCTGTTGCACATTGTTGGGTGCTGCTTGGTTGACTCTGTTCGGGCATCCTGTAGCTCGTTATTCACCCATATGTGTGAGGACTACCATCCTGCTTGTCCTGGGAGAAAGCAGAGTTGCTTACGCGAAACCCAGCCGCCACCCCGCGGAGTTGGGTTCGCTTACGTTTTATTTTATTTTTCGCTCGTACTTTTTGCTACAAACTAGACTGAAAGGGGATCCCTGGTGACTACAGGGTTAGCGGCATGCTGGGCATGCTCAGTGTGCCAGTCAAAGTTCTAGAAACTTTGACAAAATTGTTCTGTGACAGGGCTCCATCCGATGATGTCACCCATATGTGAGGACTAACATCCTGCTGTCCTGGGAGAAAATTTATGCTGATGACTTATAATTTTTCTTTGGTCTTCACATTACATGGCAAGATACTGTTGAACATCTCCATCTGCTGGTAGAGGTGCATAACCCACTGGTCATGGATTAACCTGTCTTCATTAGAGAAAAGAAAATTATCAGGTAAGTAGTAGTTTCTTAGTAAGAGTGCAGAAAATGTATCTTTAATCACATATTGCAATCAAGGCTTTTGTATGCCTTGAGGAGGTTTTCCACCAACTCCTTCTAGTTGTCTGACTTGTTTCTGAGAAAATTTACCATCACTAACTGGAAGACTTTCTATGTTGTCTTTTCCTTGCCATGCAATGCACGGGTAAATGTATCATCTTGAAGAACATGAATTTGAGGGTGAACAAAGACACCTTCCTTTATCTCAACTTCATTTACTTCTGTGGTAAATTTCCAAGGTTATTTGAAGGCTGCTTTAGTTTTGTCCATGGCCTTGACAACGTTCATCATCAGACCTTCTTAATGTGTAAGTGTGATAGAAAAATCTTCTTTATTCAACAAGTGCTTAGATACTGAACACTTTCCAATGTCTGGCGGAGAGGACAGTGATGCAGTATGAGCTTCAGAATTAATCATTCATTGTTGTTCCCAAAAAACAAGTACTGTCCAAACCCAGTCATAGATTTATTCATAGATTCTGTCAAAGATATATATTATACAATCTGTGTTTCCCAATTATAATCTCACCCACCTTTAAACCTTTGTTTATTTGTTCAAAAATCAATTCTAAAAAATATTATAATGCGGGGAAAGGTAAGTTTCATACGCTTGAATGCATGCCTTCCACGGCTTTTCTTCTTTTATGTGTTGTAATCATTAACTTACCTCCTTCCCACTTCCTTTATTTTTTTATTCTATTTTTTAAGAAAATTTTTTTATTAATAAACGTGGCCCCCCTGGTGGTCCAGGGGGGCGATCTCCCGTTCCCATGCTATCAGCTGCGCTAAAAAAAAAATGGCGCCGATGGCCCTTTGCCCTTACCATGTGACAGGGCAAAGGTGGCGCCATTTTGAATATTGGCAATACGACCCGCGTGCAGGAGGTTGCTCCCGGACCCCCGCTGGACCCCCAGGGACTTTTGGCCAGCTTGGGGGGGCCTCCTGACCCCCACAAGACTTGCCAAAAGTCCAGCGGGGGTCCGGGAGTGACCTCCTGCACTCCGGCTGTATTGCCAGTATTCAAAATGGCGCCGGCGCTACCTTTGCCCTGTCACATGGTAAGGGCAAAGGGCCATCGGCGCCATTTTGTTTTTAGCGCAGCTGATAGCATGGGAACGGGAGATCACTCCCCGCGGCCCCCCTGGACCACCAGGTATGTGTGTAAAGTGTTTTTTGGGGGGTCGGGAGAGTGGGGGAGGCTAAGGGGGTAATTTTAAAGGGTTGGGTGGGTGTTTTTTTTTTATCGGGCCATCGACGCCATTTATATTAGTGGCAGCCAAAATGGCGCCGATGGCCCGAGAGCGGGAGATTGCGCCGGGACCCCCCCACTGGACCACCAGGTAATTAAAAACATTTTGGGGGGGGTTCGGGAGGGTGGGGGATTTGTTTTAAAGGGTCGGGGTGGGTTTAGGGGTTGTTTTGGTGTGCCGGTTTTCCCGCCCTGCCCACCTTCCCAGCTCCACGATTTTTCACGATAAATCGGGGGAATTTCTATTGTATCGCGACTCTAACGATTTTTGACAATTTAAAAAATATCTGACTATTTTTTTAAATCATCAAAAAACGATTCACATCCCTAGTATTTACTGACCCTCTTCACTTAGCAATCTTTTTGAGGGATAAGTGGCAGAAGAATCGAATTTCCACGAATTTCCATAAAATTTATGATTGTGGATTATTAGGTGGACTTAAATTTTATCATCACCTTATTTGATGACAGTGTCCTTTTTATTTTTTTCATTTTTTTGTGATGATCCCCCTTTTATTTGTGGACTTGCTGGAAAATGATTTTTCTCTTTTTTTTTTTGTATTTATTTTTCCTTATTTTATGTGGTTATAAATACGTTAAAACCAATAAAGTATTATATAAAAAAAAAAAAAGACAAAAAGAGAGGATCCTGCTTCCACTTGCTTTAAGCCATGGAATCCTGTCCTATCCTCCAACTTTCTACTGTCCAGTCCTTCCTATGAGCACCAAAATCTTCAGTCCTGCCCTGGACAATCCCCATTGATAGCATTGCGTGTCCAAAATCCCAGGAGTTTGAATTCTGTCTTAACTAAATTTCATCTGAAGTTATAAAGGCTGGCCTGCTAATATTTCTCCTACAAACTTGCTATGGGATGTAACCTCTGCAGTCGTCATGCAGATTTGAGTGCCATTGTATTGCTAGTGACTGAAAAACTGGTTCAAAAGAGAATAGAGCAAGGGGATGATATTTAGAATGTGTTAATTTCTGTATAATGGCTTTTTTTTTTTTTTTCCCCCTTAATAGGTGAACAGTATGATCGAACCCGACGTCTGCAAACTAAAATGATGACAAATTTGGTTATGGCGAAAGACCGTTTGCAACTCTTAGGTACTAATTGCTACATTTCTAATGGGCTGTATTAAAGATTATTTTACCTGTTTTATATATTTAAACACAACCTCAAAATGCTTTTAAGTCTTAACCCCACAACATTGTAATTTAATTACTTTTGGGTAAATTAAGGGAACTAGGGATGAAGTGACATAAATATATTCGTATGTCGGGGAGGGGGGGCATATAAAGCTACAGTGGGAGAAGGCATGCTTGTAGTGAGCTACCACAGCTTCCTTTTACATTTTCTTTAATTCTATCTTTATTGATCATTTACATAAACAAAAAGAAGGCATATTTTGCTTATACAAGAAATACTTTCACGATAAACATTTTTTTTTATAAGATATTCACCATATACAAGCAAAATTCAAGTCCACATCTAGGGAGATATCAGAGGCAAATAGCTTCCTTTTACATTCTATCCTTTAATTCATATCGGGTCCGCCAAAATGTCAAAGCTATCTGCCAAGTACTGTGCTTCTTGGAGCTAAAGTGTCTCTGAAAAATGCTGGTCAGGAGGGAAAAAAAGTAGCTGATTTTGATTTCAGATCCTTCCCACTTTGAGATTATCACATTTGAGAGAGAAGTATTAGGCCAATGCTCCATTAAAATCTATGCAAGTTTAGATGTACGATTTGAAATAGTAGTGGAAAAAGTGGCCCAACTGTCAGTGAGAGAAGAGCAGGACAGGTTGATGAGATGGAAGAGATTTTTTAAACAGTCGCAAGAAAAAAATTGAGAAGCTGGCCCGGTCTTACAAGTTTTTAGCAGTCACATGAGATGATTTAGAAAACAAAAGCTGCCGCAGTAACATCAGAGTGGTTGGATTACATGAGAAAACTGAAGAGACTGAGCTAGTGGAATTTTTTTTTCCTCATTGCTGCTGTAGATTCTAAGCATAGTAGCTTTATCACTCATGTTTAAAATAATGTGCTCACTGAACTCCAGGCAAAATAGCTTAATATCCAGTGACCAAGACTAATTATTATCAGATTGCATAATTTTGACAATTTTTTTTTTGGACTAGTGCATTGTTTATTTTCACAATGCAGGAAATTTTATTTTTCAAGATTTTTCAGCACAGCTTCAACTCAGTAGAAAGGATGTTCTCCAAAGTAAAGAAGGAGCTCCAGAAGCAAGGTGCTGTTTATGCAATGGTCTATCCTGCTGAGCTTAAAATAATGGAGGGCAAAACAACTTTTTGTGGATGCTAATGTGGTGAAAAAATACTTAAAATCCATTAGTGCGGCTGTTGCAGATTTGACTAATTGAAATAAGCTTCCCTTCACTTGGCTTTAAAAAAGATTGCTGCCTTAAGCTTTGGGCATCCAATACTCCTAATGAGGTCTATGATTGGGGAATTGTGAGAGCTAGTGCTTAGTGAAGGCCTACTTTATTTTGTTTAAACATTTTTTGATCTTCTTCAAGATTCTTTTTTCTGAAACACAGAATTTTTGTGTTCACAAATACAACATTGTTGAATATTAATGTCTTGTTTTGGGGGATAATGATGGAGGGCTTATTGGTAATTTTGAGGTTGACCCAGCTGTTATGTTTTGTAGTAGTGGATTTGTTCATGGGTATAAACATGACCCGTTTTTGTTTTACACTACAGAGCATTACTACTACACTCAGTGCTGTAGGATAGAATAGTGGCTTACATGTGATGTGGGGCTCAATGTCCTTTCTAACTCTGGGACTTCTTGAGAAACTCTTGAAACTGTGTACACTAAAGTGGCCACAGCATATATTTTTCATTGTGGTCAGCAGAGCAGTTTATGCCAGTTCCAGAAGCACTATGGATGGATGTTACTTTCTCCATGAGCAAGCAGAACAGTTAACAGCCACACAAGTGATTGATCTCAACTGACAGTGCTGAGATAGATGGCGCTCTCAGAGCTCAGAAAGACCAAGAAGGTCTTTCTGAGCATGTGCCATGTGCAGGTGCTGCTGTGCAAATCTCTTTAAGTCTTTTTATTTGCTTGTGTGAAAGAAAAATTGGTACTTACCTGCTAATTTTTGTTCCTGTAGTACCACAGATCAGTCCATACAAATGGGTTTTATTCATTCCTACCAGCAGATGGAGGTAGAGAACAAAACTTTGGGCACTGCCACATATACGAGAGTGCCACCTGCAGTCCCTCAGTATTAATCAATACCCAAGCCAAGATAATTAGAACTAAATTGAAAGGGCGAACGAGGTTCCAACTTTATACCCCTGACCAACTGGAAAATCAAATATAGAACAGCAAACTGAAAAAAACTCGACCAAATCCGCCGCTCTCCACTGGACCTGCCCGCAACGACCGCCAATTCTACTGAACATAGAGGCAGCTCAGCTAAGCTCGAGCCGCCTCAGTCGCAAAGCAGGCTTTTTTTTTTTTTTTAAACTAAAATTTAAAAGCCCATACACCCAACAAGAAAGTTCCCATAGAAAGAAATAAGGGTACTTCCCTGAAAAGTGTCCTGGCCGGTGGAGGGGCTTCAGGTCCCACCGAGGGAGGCAGACCACTGGCTGTCCAGGGTCCTGGAGATGTGGGCTGAACTAGACAGGGGTATCCAATCCCCCGTTTGCCCGGCTCCACCCGAGGCATGGCCCTTTTCCAGGAACCTGGCACCTCGGGGAGCAAACTTTTCTCAAACTATCCAATCAGTCAAGACTGCAGGGTTAGCACCTCTACCTTCTGCTGGAGGTAGAGAAATACTGAAGGACTGCAGGTGGCACTCTCGTATTTGTGGCAGTGCCCAAAGTTTTGTTCCCTGCCTCCATTTCTACTGGTAGGGTTGAATAAAACCCATTTGTCTGGACTGATCTGGATATGTTCAGGAAAGTATATTTTTTTCATTCTGTAGGCCACCCGCGGTTTTCTCTATGTAAATTTGTTTCATTTTCTAAATTTATCAGTCTGATTTTTTTTTTCAGTCACAAGCTGCCTTTTCAAGAAACTGAAAATGCAAAATTAGTTTTGTCCAAATTGAGTTTGCCTTAGCCTCATAGCTTTCTACAATGTTTGATGCCAAACACAGCTTCAAAAATTGCCTTTGCTGCACCTATAAATGACCACGTTGAATAATCATGCCCTGTGTGTTAGATGTTTAGTCCTGTCCCATGATGTTCCTAATTGCAGCATCTACACTGAGATGTCTCCAAAAGCCATTACATCCAGGGGCTACAAACTGAAAGCATTCCTCAATTCTCAACAGCCTTCTGGTTCCCAAGAGTTATTTTCAGTTGAGGGACCAGCACTAAATCAAAGAATGCAGAGACCTCTCAAGCTACATGCCATTACGTGAAAAAGTCTCTGCACAAGCATCATTACCTCTCTAAAAAAAAAAGAGGGAGAGATGTGCTTTTTGGCTTCAGACACACAGCTTCCTGGCACCAAAAAATCAGCCAAAAGGAAACTCTTTTGGCATCATTGCTGTTCAGCATAGGGTCACCAGTGCCATCAACAAAATCACTGAATCTTTGTTAGTGCTGATGAGAAAATATCTGTACCGATCAACAAAGCACTAAACAAACTGTGCTAATTCTCATAAGAACTAAAGAAATTGCCATACTGGGTCAGACCAAGGGCCCATCAAGCCCAGCATCCTGTTTCCAACAGAGGCCAAACCAGGCCACAAGAACCTGGCAAGTACCCAAACACCAAGAAGATCCCATTCTACTGATGCAATTAATAGCAGTGGCTATTCCCTAAGTCAACTTGATTAATAGCAGTTAATGGACTTCTCCTCCAAGAATTTATCCAAACCTTTTTTAAACCCAGCTACAGTAACTGCACTAACCACATCCTCTGGCAGCAAATTCTAGAGCTTAATTGTGTGTTGAGTGAAAAATAATTTTCTCTGATTAGTTTTAAAAGTGCTACTTGCTAACTTCATGGAATGCCACCTAGTCCTTCTATTATCTGAAAATGTAAATAACAGATTCACATCTACTTGTTCAAGACCTCTCATGATCTTAAAGACCTCTATCATAGCCCCCCTCAGCCATCTCTTCTTCAAGCTGAACAGCACTAACCTCTTCAGCCTTTCCTCATAGGGGAGCTGTTCCATCCCCTTTATCATTTTGGTTGCCCTTCTCTGTACCTTCTCCATCGCAACTATATCTTTTTTGAGATGCAGCGACCAGAATTGTAAACAGTATTCAAGGTGCGGTCTCACCATGGAGCGATATAGAGGCATTATGACATTTTCCGTTTTATTAACCATTCCCTTCCTAATAATTCCTAACATTGTTTGCTTTTTTGACTGCTGCAGCACAGTGAGCCGATGATTTCAAAGTACTATCCACTATGATGCCTAGATCTTTTTCCTAGGTGGTAGCTCCTAATATGGAACCTAACATCGTGTAACTACAGCAATGGTTATTTTTCCCTATATGCAACAGTTTGCACTTGTCCACATTAAATTTCATTTGCTATTTGGATGCCCAATCTTCCAGTCTTGCAAGGTCTTTCTGTAATGTATCACAATCCACTTGTGATTTAACTACTCTGAATAATTTTGTATCGTCTGCAAATTTGATAACCTCACTCATCGTATTCCTTTCCAGATCATTTATATTCTCAAGATCAAAATCGTAGAACACATAGAAAGACATGGTTTAATGGAACACAGTCAATATGGATTTACCCAAGGGAAGTCTTACTTAACAAATCTGCTTCATTTTTTCAAGGGGTTAATAAACATGTGGATAAAGGTGAACCAGTAGAATACACTACATCTACCAGTTTACCTTTATCCACATGTTTATAAACCCCTTCATAAAAATGAAGCAGATTTGTTAGGCAAGACTTCCCTTGGGTAAATCCATGTTGACTGTGTTCCCTTAAATCATGTCTTTCTATATGCTCTACGATTTTGATCTTGAGAATAGTTTCCACTATTTTTCCCGGCACTGAAGTCAGGCTCACTGATCTGTAGCTTCCCGGATCGCCCCTGGAGCCCTTTTTAAATATTGGGGTTATATTGACCACCATCCAGTCTTCAGGTACAATGGATGATTTTAATGATAGGTTACAAATTTTAACTATCCAGAAATTTAATTTTTGAGTTCCTTCAGTACCCTAGGATGCATACTATCCGGTCCAGGTGATTTGCTACTCTTTAGTTTGTCGATCTGGCCAACCACATCTTCCAGGTTCACAGTGATTTGGTTCAGTTCGTCTGACTCATCATCCTTGAAAACCATCTCCAGTACTGGTATCTTCCCAACATCTTCATTAGTAAGCATGGAAGCAAAGAATTTATTTAGTCTTTTTCTGCAATGGCCTTATCTTCCCTAAGAGCCCCTTTAACCCCTCGGTCATCTAATGGTCCAACTGACTCCCTCACAGGTTTCTTGCTTAGAATATATTTTAAAAAGTTTTTATTATGAGTTTTTGCCTCTACGGCCAACTTCAATTCAAATTCTCTCTTCACCTGTCTTATCAATGTTTTACACTTAACTTGACGATGCTTATGTTTTATCCTATTTTCTTCAGATGGATCCTTCTTCCAATTTTTGAAGGATGATTTTTTGGCTAAAATAGCCTCTTTCACCTTACCTTTTAACCATGTTGATAATATTTTTGCCTTCCTTCCACCTTTCTTAATGAGTGGAATACATCTTGACTGCGCATCTAGGATTGTATTTTTAAGCAATGTCCATGCCTGTTGAACACTTAACTTTTGCAGCTGCACCTTTCAGTTTTTTTCTAACTATTTTCCTCATTTTATCAAAGTTTCCCTTTTGAAAGTATAGTGTTAGAGCTGTAGATTTACTTATTGTCCCCCTTCCAATTATTAGTTTAAATTTGATCGTTATGATCACTTTTGCTAAGTTGCCCCACCACCGTTACCTGTCACCAAATCCTGTGTTCCACTAAGAATTAAATCTAAAATAGCTCCCTCTCTTGTTGGTTCCTGAAGCAATTGCTCATTGAAGCAGTCATTTATTACATCCAGGAACTTTGTTTCTAGCAAGTCCTGATGTTACATTTACCCAGTCAATATTGGGGTAATTGAAATGTCCCATTATTATTGCACTACCAAATTGTTTAGCTTCCCTGATTTCTCCAAGCATTTCATCATCTGTCTGACCATTTGGCCAGGTGGATGGTAGTATACTCCTATCACTATACTCTTACCCAACACACATGGGATTTCTACCCATATAGATTCTACTGAGCATTTAGTCTCTTGTATGATCTTTATCCTGTTGGACTTGATACCCTCCCGGACATAAAGTGCCACAACCCCCACCAAGTTGATCCTGCCTGTCATTGCGATATAATTTGTACCCTGATATAGCACTGTCCCATTGGTTATCCTCCTTCCACCAAGTCTCTGTGATGCCAGTTATGTCAATCTCATCATTTACTGCTATACACTCTAACTCTCCCATTTTACTTCTTAGACTTCTGGCATTGGCATACAGACATTTCAAAGTGTGTTTTTTGTTTGTATTAACAACTTGCTTTTCAGTTGTTAGAGATAATTTGGAAATTTTTAGCTACAGTGATGTTTTACATATAAGCTCATGGACTACGTTTGCTTTTATTGGAATCTCTCTGTTGGGATGCCCTAACTCGCCTGTTTCATTAGTATCCTTCAAAGATACATTTCTCTGAACCATGCACTGCTGAGTGAATGTCTGCTTTCCCCTTGTTCTAGTTTAAAAGCTGCTCTATCTCCTTTTTGAAAGTTAGTGCCAGTAGCTTAGTTCCACTCTGGTTAAGGTGGAGCCCATCCTTTCGGAAAAGTTTCCCCAGTTCCTTACAAAACTGAATCCCTCTTCCCTGCACCATCGTCTCATCCACGCATTGAAACTCTAGATCTCTGCCTGCTTCTGGGGACCTGAACGTGGAACAGGAAGCATTTCAGAGAATGCCACCCTGGAGGTTCTGGATTTCAACTTTCTACCTAAAATCCTAAATTTGTCTTCCAGAACCTCTCTCCCACATTTCCCTATGTCATTGGTGCCCACATGTACCACAACAGCCAGCTCCTCCCTAGTACTGTCTATTATCCTATCTAGGTGACGCGTAAGATCTGCTATCTTTGCACCAGGCAGGCAAGTTACCAGACGTTCCTCATGTCCACCAGCCACCCTGCTATCTACATTTCAAATAATTGAATCACCAACTATGATGTCCGACCCAACCCTTCCCTCCTGTGCAGTAGCCCTGGGAGACTTGTCCTCAGTGCGTGAGGACAATACATCACCTGGAGAGCAGTTCCTTGCTACAGGATCACTTCCTGCTTACACCACGGTGATGTTCTCCTACTGGGAGACCTTTCTGATCCAAGGCAGCACTGGGGCATTCCAGACTTTGATAGTTCATCTACTGGGATTCTGCCTTCCAAATGGGAAATATTCTTTGTAAAAAAACAAAAAAGAAAAGTGGCTTGGCTCATCAAGAACTATTTCATCAATATACCAGACTTTCTAACTCCTCAATCCAGCTTAGACCCAATGTCACCAATAGTGGAATCTATTGTTCTAAAATCTGAGACTCAATTTTCTATGCTTCCATCTCAGTCTAGGCAAGCATTTCTTCTGCTTAGATCACAGATTCTCTTAGAGTTCGCCTTAATCTAAGGATAGAACAATCTCAGAGAGAACTGCTTTTATAGTTCTTTCTGACTCAAGGATTCTGTCTTCATATACTGCTCTTTCATACCATTCTGACATGAAGTCTCCAGTGGTCTGTCTTCACACACCTCTTCAGAAATGAATTGCTGTCAGAGGACATGACAAACACATCCTGCCTTTGTCCAAAAAATGACAAGGAAATTACCATTTATTTTGCAGGAGGAAACTGAACCAAGGAAATATGTTTGGGGTATTAAAGTACATTTAAGCTCCAAATCAAGTGAAGTAGTAGGAATTTAATTTGCTTGACATGTCCCAATGAGAGGGTTCACCTAATCAATTTTGGGTTACCGTATTTGTTGCTCAATAAGACGCACCTGACCATAAGACGCACCTAGGATTCAGAGGGGGGAAATTAAAAAAAAAAAAAATTGTGTGCTTAAAACCTGCTCTGTTCCCGGGCGTCTGTGCATCTTATGGAGCAAATAAGGGGTGTGCATACAATTTTTTTTGTCCCTGTTTCGTTTTCGGGTCTGGGGAGGGCCATTTCGGTCCACTCCCCAGATCAGAAAACTTTTATCGTTCTTTCGTGGAAAAAAAAAAAAAAAAAACCAAAACACCGCCCCATCCCTTCAAATTTAATTAACTACAACATCCACCCTCCTGACACCTCCATTGCCCCTACCATGTGACAGGGGCCGACCAATGGCACCGGTAACCCCTGTCACATAGTAAGGGCAAAGGGCCACCAGTGCCATTTTGATTACTAGCAGCCAACGACCCAAGAGCAGGAGATCGCTCCAGAGACCCCTGCTGGACCACCAGGGACTTTTGGCAAGTCTTGGGGGGGTCAAGAGGGTGGGGGGTTGTAGTTTAATTATTATTTTTTGTATTTGCTCCATAAGACGCACTGACATTTTCCCCCCACTTTTGGGGAAAAAAAAGGCATCTTATGGAGCGAAAAATACAGTAATTGAAATCTTCCATTGTTGTGGTTTCACGCATAGTAACCTGACTGATCTGTTAGCATGTCACAGAATGGGGCAGATTTTGAAAGGGTTACGCGCGCTGGACCTATTTTCAAAAGGCCCGGTGGCACGCCATAAAGCCCTGGGATGGGTGTAAGTCCCGGGGCTTGAAAAAATGGGAGGGGCGGGGATGTGTGGTCTGGGGGCAGGGCTTGGGCGTGGCCAGAGGCCTCTGCAAGGCTGCTGGGCCGGGGGATCACGCGCCGGCAGTCAACCGGCATGAGCAAATTACGCCTGCCTCTGGCAGGCGTGACATGTGAGATAAATGTATGGGTTTTTTTTTTCTTCGGGCTGGGGGGGGGCGGGACAGGTAGGGGAAGGGAGAGGAAGGTGGGGGGGGGGATGAGGAAAGCCAGCTGGTCTCCCCGAGGGCTTGGTGCGCTTAAGGTGCACTAGTGTGCACCCCCTTGCGCATGCCGACCCCTGATTTTATAACATGCAGGCGGCTGCGTGCGCATGTTATAAAATCCGGCGTACATTTGTGTGCACCAGGTAGCGTGCACAAATGCATGTCGCGCGCGTACCTTTTAAAATCTGCCCCATTCTGTTTACCATCCATGTCAGGTGGACAGTAGAAACTCCCTATCATGCATAGAATTTCTGCAGTAAAATTCGAGTGCACTTTGTCTCTTGCAGTATCTGTATTTATTTTGATTCTGTAGAGTCCTTGTCATATAGTGCCACACTACTACCACTTCTGTCTATTCTAACATTATGATGTGTATTGTACCCTTGTATCGCCATGTTCCTTTGGTTTTCCACCTGGTGTCTAAGATGCATATTATGTCTATCTTCATTTGGTTCGGTATCACAACACAGAGGGTATACTTTCAAAGATGTTCTCTATTAATGTCAGCAACGCACACAAAGAAACCATATACTTACAGTATTCTTTTAATTTATTCAAAATCTCTTACTTTAAACACCTATCTAAACAATTAAAATCTTACTAGCACACACATACCCATACATACTATTTAAAACACTTACAATATTGCACAATATTTTCCTTTGTTACATACAAAATATCTATTACAAAATTTCCATTAAATTCATTGCATATGATTACTGTTGATTGAGATCTCTTACTCATATATATTCTTCACGGATATCATTAAATGCTCATAACATCAATATAGTTCTCATTAATATTGTATTTATCTAAAGTGCAAAATCCAACAAAGATCTTTGTTTCACCCTTTATCATAAGGGCTTCCTCAGAGACAATATATAGTTTTATCGCTGTATCCTTTCTTCAACTTGTATCCTACAATCAAAACATTTAATTTACTCCTATACTGCAAAGGATAATCACAATTTTCAAAAATTCCTTTTTAATCGATAACCTGTATCTCACCTAATCATATCACAATGTGGCTCTCTTCAACATTATGGCTCATTTAAATCCGATCCGTTACTCCATATCTTCATACATATCTTCATACACAACCACTGCTTACAATAACGAACTTCAAATATCCTCATCATTCCCCTGCCAAATAAAAAAATAAATCATCAATGTATCTTCTCCAATATACAACTTGTTGAAACAAAACAGAACTATAAATGAATTTCTCTTCAAAGTAGGAGACATACAAGCATGCCACACTAGGCGCGATGGGTGACCCCATTGGGATGCCTTTAATTTGTAAAAAGAATTGAGATTTGTAACTGAAACAATTATTTGTCAAAGCTGTTTCAGCAATGGCAATCAAAAAATTGAATCTACGCTCCGATATGTCCATTTTTTTCAATTCCAACTATATGTGGCAGCTATTCCTTCATATGTGAAGGATTTGTAAAGCTTACTCTATGCTTATGGCCAGGGACTCAAGAACGCTCAGTAAAAGTATAATGTATTTTTATTAATCAATATAAGTATTCTCAGGAGATACTGGGTGCCCTTAGTCTTACAAACTGACCAGCATCTCATTGTATACAGGAAGTGATCCTTCTTTTATAGATAACATTCAAATACAGGAAAAGGATAGAAGGTTCTAGAGACTTGCATGACTGCCCAAAGGATCATTTACATAAGTTGTGATGTCAAATGCATGATTAAATCATCCCTAATGCTCCCTGATTGGCTTCCCAGGATGTGTAGCCCATTTCCCATGGCTCTCTTTGTTCTGTTAAACTCTTACTGGTAAAGGCAATCAACACGTCTGTAACTGTGTGGATTACAAACTTCTGAGAATAGTGCCTGAAGCTCCCCTGTGGTGACTCTATAAATAGACATCACCTGTCTGGTGCCAGCTTGCATGCCTCCACAGATATCCACGGACATTCTGTAAGTCACTCAGAGTCCATTCAGCCCAGGCAGGCCAAAGACACACAGAGGGTTCTGGGGATTTCCTTCTCCATGTTGGTTTTGTGTTCAGGCATACTTCTCAGATTCTACTGATTTTATTAAATCAGTTGTCAATTTTGCCAGAAGTAAAGAAAAATTGGATATTGGTAACAGCAGACGTTGCTTCTTTATATACAAGCATTCCCCAGAGGGATGCTTTAATGATTATTGAAATGGAATTGAAAAAAATTGACACATCGGAGCGTAGATTCAATTTTTTGATTACCATTGCTGAAATAGCTTTGACAAATAATTGTTTCAGTTACAAATTTCAATTCTTTTCACAAATTAAAGGCATCCCATTGGGGTCGCTCATGGCGCCTAGTGTGGCATGCTTGCATGTCTCCTACTTTGAAGAGAAATTCATTTATAGTTCTGTTTTGTTTTAACAAGTTGTATATTGGAGAAGATACATTGATTTATTTTTTATTTGGCAGGGGAATGATGAGGAATTGGACATGTTTGTCACGTTATTAAATTCCAGTGATTTGAATTTGAAATTTACTATTACTAAGGATAAACAGTCACTTTTTTAGACATGAAGGTACGGTATATATCCATAATAAACGATTGGCCATGACTGTTTACAGGAAAGCCACCGATTTAAAAAACAAACAAACAAAAAAAAACAAAACCCTGCTACATTATCAAAGCTTCCACCCCAAACAACTGAAGGACAATATACCTGTTGGGCATTTCTTACAGTATAGGAGATTATGTACATCTACCTCTGATTTTAAAATACAAGCACAGCAGTTAAGTGATAGATTTATTTCTAGAGGTTACTCTAAATCCACCATTAAGACATATAAATGAGCTCTATATGCTAACAGAGAATCTTTTAATAAAAAATCAGAAAGAGTTGCCGACTAGGGTGATTTGTACCATTCCGTATTCTTCAAAATTAACCGAAGTGAAAGACGCTATATTTAAAGCATTGGCATATTTTGTCCCCTTTACAGAAAGTCCAATTTTTACGATAAAGTCAATCTCTATGGGACAAGTTAAAATATCAGAGTGAAAGCGTTGCTGTGAATCAGGACCACGGACAGATCCCTTGTGGATCTTGTTCAGTGTGTCCCCTAGTATTGGAATGTAAGATCTTTCAACATCCCAATCTAGATAGTCCTTATAAGATACCTGAGGTGTTTACTTGTAACACCAGTGGAGTAATATATGCTATTCTGTGCCCGTGTAATTTGATTTACGTGGGTCAAACTGTAAAGGCTATCTGGTTTTGTATCATTTAATATAGAAGTCTGATTAAATCTTTAAGAGCACATGCTCCTCTGGTGGACCAGTGGGTGGAAAAGAAACATTCTTTGAGTGATATTCGTTTTTTTGTTATTAAACAGCTTGGTCTTAAAATTGGAGGTGATTTATCAGCAATACTAAGAAAAATTGAACAGTGCTTTATCTTTAATTGGCACGTGGTAGCTCCACACGTCCTTAATGGGTCGATTGAATGGCAAGCTTTTCTGTGAATTATCTCTGAGGATGGATAATGTTTGAATATTTGTGAGTTAGGAATTGGGCTCTAAATACTATCGTGTATCCTCAAAGTTTTGGATAATTCATGGGCCAGTGATGCGTTATATGCAGAGATGAACATCTACTAGATAAATGAAGCTTGACCGACATGCCGCAAATGCGCAGTAGAGAGCAACTCTACCGCGCATGCGCGGGCAGCACGTTGGTCAGAGCTTGCCAGTAACCAAAATGGTGTGGCGAGGAGCACGAGCAGTAGCGGCGGCGGCACGCCATCCGAAGGGGTTGTGAATGAGGGGGGGGGGGAGGGGAGAGAGTGACTGAGGGGAGGAGAATGAGGGATAAGGAAATGGACTGAAAAAAAAAGGTTAATGTAGTCCGTTGTTACGGGCTTAACGGCTAGTGGTTACATACATAGTGCAATTTTTTAATTTTATGAATAGTATCTAGGTTGAATTTTGTTCTGGTAGTGTTAATTTGGTATACGGGATTCATGTGTAGGTAATTAGGACAGGTGTATCTGGATTTGCTTGACTTTATAAGACCGGAGGGAACTGGTGTGCAATGACGTTTTGTGAACAACTGAGTAGCACGTCAGTTTCGGTAACCAGTGAGTATGGAAGTACCTGGCAGCTGCAAGTGGATATGGTGTGGCAGTAAAGGTTGTTCCTGTACGTACCTTGGATCAGTCCAGACAGTGGGTTGAGCCTCCTTTCCAGCAGGTGGAGACAGACTAAAACTTGAAGGATGCCCTATATCAGGACAGAGCCTATCCTCTACCCCTTCAGTATTCGTCTGTCTCCAGCAGGTGCAGCATCTCCCCTTCGGTTCTCTGCTGTAGGCTAGTCAGCCTCTTCTTCTTTCTTTTTCGGCTCAAGCAAGTAGTTCTTTGATTCCCGCTTGTTTTAGAAACAAAGGAAAAAAAAAATCTATGAAGGAAATTTTGCCTTCTTTTAGTGCTTTTACTGTTTTTGTGTGGGAGACGTCCATCTCCCAGCTCTTGCCCGGCTCAGGGGGGCTTTGCCCCTTTTGCAGGAGGGGGTTCCCTGCATAGTCCTGAGTCCATGGATGCTTCCAGGTGCGGGGACCGACGCTCTCTAGGCCTCGTTCCCCCTCTGGCTGCCGAGAGGGTTTTTAACCCGCTGCTGCGCTCAGTAAAAAAATAAATAAATAAAAAAAATAAAGGAGTTTAAAAGTTTCAAACTTTCAATAAGTTGCAGGTACTCACCTACCTCTAACTTATTTGCAGCAGTTGACCAGCTTTTTTATTTTTTTCTGGTCAGAGTAGGGCTAGAACTGGCAGCCAGAGAAGCAGAAGGCAGCAGGTTTCCCTCCTGCTCTCTCCTGCTGTGCAGGCTGTCAAGCTTTTTTTTCAGCTTTTTTTTTTCTTTAGCCGCGGCTTAGTTATGTCCCGGCTGGCAGCCTGCCTTTCTTGTGGGCTGCCCTCTTCGCGTTTTTCGCGGCAGGGCCTCTGCACTGCTTGCCTGCCGGGTGGGGAAGGTCCCTCCTCGGCAGGACAAGCAAATTTAGCCCCGAAGCTCCACTCCTCCCGGCATGGCTAGGCCTTTCCCGGGTCGGCAGAACCCGGGAACAGCCGCCATCTTGGATTTTTCATTGGGGCCGATTTCAGTGCTCCCTGGGGCTGGGGGGCCAGATTTTTTTGATTTAACCCCCGATTTGGCCCCCGCGGGTGCCCAGGAGGGGGGTCCTGACCTTCCCTCGCCCCCCCCCCCGCCAAATCCAGGGTCCCTTTTTCAGTGGATTTCATCCTCCTCATGCACAAATCTTATCTAGCTAGCCTGCATGAGCTGGACGAAAGCCCACCCCCTTGCCCCCCCGCCAAAAATCCCTCGCTCAGCGCCGTTGACCACTGGACCGGCCGCGGAGCTCCAGGGACCAGTTCGGGTGCGGGTGGTCCCTGGGGTGCCCCCCCGATGTCTCCCGTGTCCTCGGACCCCGCTGCTTCCTCGGATTCGGTGGATGCCCCCCCCTAGAGGAGGGGGATGACCCTAGAGCCCTCTGTCTTTTTCGTAAGGAGGAATTAGAGCCCCTCCTACTTTTTGTTTTGCAGGAACTGGGTCTGGAGAGTCCCTCCGTGGATAATCTCATGGCCTCGCTCCCTAAGGATATGAACCCGGTTCTGGGAGGGCATAAGCCATCTAGAGTTAAGCTTATTCTTCAGTGCTCTAAGGCTGTAGAATTCTTGGCTAAAAGAAAAAGTGGTTGTCCAAATAGATGACAATGTAGCAGTGTTCTACATCAACAAATAAGGAGGAATAGGCTCTTTCACTTTGTCAAGAGCCCCTTACCAAGGTATGGAAATTAATAGTTTCCCAAAGAATGTACCTGATAACTGTCAAAAATATTTTATATAATTCACATTCTCAGTAAATACAATTCAGTAAATTAACTCCTATGTGAACCATTTTATCTGGTGGATGCCTGGAATGCCCTTCCGGAGGAAGTGGTGAAGTCTAAAACTGTGAATGACTTCAAAGAGGCGTGGGATAAACACTGTGGATCCATCAAGTCTAGAGGGCGTGAATAAAGTGGAGGCAGCAAAACACTGCACGGAGCGGCAGTAGCCACAGAGGCATTCACGGAGCGGGATGCCAGTGGCCAGTAGTTAGTGTTCCACCTTCACGGAGCGGAAGGATGGAGGGCTGCTATCTCCAAAAAAATAAAAATAAAAAAAAACCCAAAAAAATAAAAACAGGGGTGGGTAAGAGTATATGGGGCAAGGGGGTGGCCTGCTTGTTACAGCAGTTGCTACCCCTAATTGAGCTGGATGTCACTTGGATGCAGATACGGAGCTGCTCTCTAAATTGGTGGTGGGGTGGAGGGGAATTAGGGCTGGAGGGTACTGGAAGCCAATAGTAACAGGTGGGAGAGAGAAAAAGGGAAAAAAAATGGATAAAGTGAGTAGCTTGCTGGGCAGACTTGATGGGCCGTTTGGTCTTCTTCTGCCGTCATTTCTATGTTTCTATGTTTCTCATAGCAAAAACGTACTTAGATGCCCACTAAAGAAATTAAAAGCAAACTGCATGTCCGGGTTATATTTGAGTTTAACCCTTTTCTATGAGATTTTATATTTTCACAGTAAAAGTTATGCTGTTTTTTGCGGTTGTTCTTTTGCTAGATAAAATTCACCAGGACATATTGTCTATGGTGACTTATGATTCTTTTGATTTCACAATTCCAGCAGTGAGTATTTAGGTCCCACCATTATCTCATCCTCTTATTCTCTCATTTCTCTGGTCTGCACTTATTGTCTATAACGATTCATCACGTCTGTGCTCAGGTCATACAAATCTATGGCCAGAAAAGGAATTATGAAAGACATGCACAGTGTGCTCAGGAGAACCATTGAGATTGCATCCCTTCTTGAAATCCCTGTATGATTCTTTATTGTAATATGGTTTCAAGAAATGTAGGATAAAAAAACAAAACCTAATTGCAACCCTGTTCTTGGTATTGAATAAATATAGGTTACCTGTATTTATCAACATTTTACTGTAACATTAAATTTAGAATGTCTATCAACTGGTGAAGTTTTAATGTAAAAAATCTTAAGTCACTTTTGTAAAATTTGGACTTCCAAATAGTAGAATATAGATAAAAAGAGGATTCCAACCGAATACTTAAATAAACATTTCAGATTTCTCCTAGGACAAGCAAGATGGTAGTCCTTACACATGGGTGACATCATCAAATGGAGCCTGTCACAGAAAACTTCTGTCAAAGTTTCTAGAACTTTGACTGACACACTGAGCATGCTCTGCATGCCCCAGTCCGGCATCCACACGGGACCCCTCTTCAGTCTTTCACCGTGGAGCTGTCGTCTCGCAGTCTTGGAGCTCATGCTCTTTTTCTCTGGGAAAACTTCCATTTTTCAACTAGTATTTTGGCCTTGTCCTGTGTCTGGTCTCTCTCTGTTCCCCCTGCCTTTAGTCAGTCCAGCGACATGGTCAGTTCTCGGTAGTGGTGACTTTGGCGCTCGCGGGCCATCGACCATTCACTGGCCTTGTTTTCTGCATGGCGTGGTCAGCTTTTCGTCTGTGCCCCCAGTTCCCTTGGACTGTGTCCATCACGGATCCACACAATGTGTGCATCCTCTGCCTGGGGACATCCCACGACGTTTAGGGGGTGCAGTCTGTGTGATCAGATGGCACCCAAGGGCTGACAATGATGCTATGCGAGTGGGGATGGGGCTGGCAAATGATCGGTGGTCGGGGGCCCTGAAGGACACCAAAGGATCATGGGGAACTAATGGGCATCGATCCCTCGCCATCTGACCCTCCACCGGTAACACCAGAGGTGGGGGGCTGGGGTTCAGGCTTCTTCAGTCTCCTTTTAAGTCCAGTCTGGATCTTCACTCTCCACCTCAGCGCCGGGGAAAGACTTGGCCGAGCACTGTGGGAAATCAAGAGAGCATCGACATCGGTCATTGTTGGCGCACTGAGCTGGGCTCGGGTTGGCACCAGTTCTTACCGAAGTGTCCCCGAGGCGAGGCAGTTATACCCTCTATTGATGTTGGGGTTCCGAGGCAATCCCCACCAATTCCAGTGTTGGGTGCTGACTTCCCTCGAGGCTCCGAGGAGGATCGTGCCACGCTGCCTGCTGTTCAGCCGGTCCTAGCGTTAGCAAACTTTGAGGAGGATCTGGAGCGCAGGGTGCAGTTGCTCCTGTGGCTGCAGTCTCCCTGCTTTAACTGCTGTTGGAGCTCCTTGATGTTCTCTTTGATATCCTCCCCACTCAGCTGGGGACTGTCTATGCCCCGTGGGGCACTGTTACATCCTCGGCCCAATGCCATCCTCGTTCATGGCTCTTCAGATGAGGAAGGCCCTTCGAAGCCAGCGACACCGCTGCACCTTTCTGTTCCTTGGCCACCTATGCATCAGGCCACACAAAGTCTCTTGGTTCACATCCAGGTTACACCGTCTCTCCGGGACTCTTTGTCTTGGTGGAGGACCCACTCTGATCTGAAGTGAGGGGTGTTTGTCTCCCCTTGTTCAGATTGTACTCACTACGAATGCCTCCAGTCTGGGGTGGTGAGCCCATGTGGAAGGGCTCCGCACCCAAGGTCTGTGGTTTGCCTAGGAAGCACACTGCCAAATCAACTTCCTGGAGCTCTGGGTGATCAGATACACTCTCTGGGCTCAGGGAATCGGCTGGCTGGCAAGGTAGTCCTGAACCAGACTGACAACCAGGTTGTAAATTGATATATCATCAAGCGGGGGGGGGGGGGGGGGCACGACATTGTTTCTTCTGTGCCAGGAAGCGGTTCAGATCTGTTCCTGGGCCTTGTCCCAAGGGATGGTGCTCTGTCCGTTCCAGCCAAATATATAGCTCAATGTGATAGCGGACCAGTTGAGTCTAGCTTTCCAGCCCCATGAGTTGTCCCTGAACCAGGCAGTGGTGGATTGGCTCTTTCGTCTTTGGGGAACCCCAGACGTGGATCTGTTCGCATCTCCCAGCAGCAGCAAGGTGGCTCAGTTCTGCTCCCTGTATCGAACAGACAATGCCCCAGCTTCGGACACCTTTGCCCACAATGGGGGCCAGAGCGTTCTATATGCGTATCCTCTGATCTCTCTGGTGATCAAGATTCTCTTGAAGCTTTGCCAGGGCTGGGGAACCATGATCCTCATAGCCTCGTATTGGCCAAGGCAGATTTGGTTCCTGCTCCTGCAGGATCCTCTCCCTTCGGGAACCGATCAGCCTGGATGCGCCCCAGATCTCATCACTCTGGATCAGGGCAGAGTGTGGCATCCTAACTTCCGGGCCCTGTCTCTCACAGCCTGTTTGTTGAAAGGTTGATTCTGTGGCCCCTTGATATCTCAGGTGATATATCTCGGGTCCTGGTGGTTTCCAGAAAGCCTTCTACTAGGAAATCTTATGGGCTTAAGTGGAGGATGTTTTCGGTGTGGTGTGAGCAACATGCCCTGGATCCCTTCTCTTGCTTCACTCACAAACTGCTTAATTACATCTTCTTCCTCTCGGAGGCTGGTTTGAAAACCAACTCCGTTAGGGTGCACTCGAGCGTGATCGGAGCTTACCACCAGGCCAGGTTCGCCCATCTCCATATAGCCTTTGGTGGGTCACTTCATGTGAGGCCTGATCCAATTGAAGCCTCCCGCTGTGTCTTGGGGACCTCAGCATGGTGTTGGCTCAGCTGATGAAGTTTCCTTTCAAGCCGCTGAACTCCTGTGACCTGAAATACCTGACCTGAAAGGTCATCTTTTTGGTGGCAGTGACCTCAGCGAGCAGAGTCTGTGAGTTACCATACACAAAGTTCTTTCATGACCATGTGGTTCTCTGCACTCACCTTAAGTTCCTGCCCAAGATGGTGACAACATTCCATCTTAATCACAATCCTTACCCCAAAATATCCCTATATTCCAGTTTACCTTAATGTATGTTCACAACAACAACAATAATGGGTTCAACTGGTCAAACTTAATTGAATATAATTCTTTAGCCAACTATATATATGTGGGCCCCTTACTCTAAGGGTCTGTATTTAGCACAGACTCTGATACGGTATAGGGCCACCTTACTTTAATTACAACTCCTTTTTTTGATCCATTTTTTGTTCATACGTTAAAATGATTGTCTCTGTTCATAACTCTCAATAGAGTACTAAATAATTTGTACCCGCCTCTGGCGCAAGAATACAGGATACGAGAGAAAAATTAATACTCATCCGATCCAGCCTTGGTTAGCATCCCATGGTTAGGTGTCTGTTGGTCTTTTTGTTTTCGGGGATAGCCTGTAGCTAGGGATTCACCCATGTGAGAGGACCACCATCCTGCTTCTCCTGGGAGAAAGCAGAGTTGCTTCCCTTTAACAGGTGTTCTCCTAGGACAGGAGGATATTAGTCCTCTCGAAATCTGCCCGCCACCCAGTGGAGTTGGGTTTCATCTATGTTTGTTTTATTTTTTCATAATTCTATGCTACAAGACAGAAGAGGGACCTTGTGTGGACTGGGGCAGGCTGAGCATGCTTAGTATATCAGTCAAAGTTCTAGAAACTTTGACAGATGATTTCCATGCCAGGCTCCATCTGATTACATCCATGTATGAGGACTAACATTCTGCTGTCCTAGGAGAACAGTTAAGCAACTCTGCTTTCTCTTATTGTTACAATATATATTTTACAACTTTTTAAAATCTGTGGTTATGGTGGTGGAGGTAGTTCCAGAAACTGGTGGTGGGAAGCCTGTTTTATTAGTGATTAGGGATCATTGAATTTAATAGATGGAGGGAGACTGGGAGTTATATATTGTTTTTATGTATTTTATGTGATTTGTGTTGTGAACCACCTTGATTGGCTTTGTAAGTTTGGTATGTGCAGTATATAAATAAATGAAAATGAAATGATTGATTTTTTTCACTTTATTTTAGTCTAACCTTTTTTGTTCTCAGGTAGTTCTCTTAATGTTTTGAATGCTTATGACTCTTTAGCTGATTCCTTCTCCAATAAATGGATACTCTATACAGTTTCTGCTTTCTATAGCCATGATTTCATGGCCTGTATACACCGAACTGCAATCTTCATGAGAAAGATGCATTACTTCCTGCATATCACAATATAACTTCCTCCCTTTTCAGTCTTGAGCTCCTTCTGACTCCTATGGATGCACCATGCAAGGAGCAGTATAATATAGCCAAATGTAGCAAGACTTGGAATCAGTGGGAGCAGATATCTGGACATATGAGGACACTTGCACTAAAGAAGTTTGCCTTTTGGTGGGACCCTGATTCAAGGCTATGGAATGTAGCTGAGGCAGAAAAGGAAGCTGTCTAGTTGAGAAATAAAAATAGCATTCCAAACATCGAAAGGAGTCTACTGAAAAAAAAAATAGAAGACAGTGACATCCAGTTGAAAAAACAAGTGAGGGAAATTTTAGAATGTGCAATTCTGAATAAGCAGGAGATTAGCAGAATTCTGAAGTCTTTAATTCTGGTGTCCTCCTGTAACTGATGCTCTGATTGCTTGTGCTGATGTGTGGAACCAGTTGCAACAGCATGAACGAATAGTGTGTGATGACATCTACTGCTCAACGGCTTTATCAGTTTTAGAAAATGGAATCACAAAATACATTAAAAATTGTATGGAAGTTATAAAGAATTATTTTGAAAGTACATCAGTTATTTCTGCTTTCGGTTCATTCTGATTGACTGATGGAAGTATTTCATTTATTTTTTTTCAGGATTTTGCTGCATACTGTGTTCTAGAGTTTGTTTTTTTTTGTATAATTATTTCATACTGCCTAGAAAACTTGTGGATATATGTGTGTGCATGTGGTTAAATAATAACAAAAATGCATGTGCCTGCTCAATTGACAGGTTAACATGACTGTTGTACACCTGTATTACTACTGAGCAATAGTATTAGAGTTAACTATCATCAGTTTCTGTTATCTAGAACTCTAATGACAATATAAAATGAAGTGGAAGGTCAAATGTTTTGAGATCACCAGAACACAAAATTACTTTCAGAGATGCCATAAAAATTTGTATCCCTGCTACTGTAAAAATAAACAAGATTAGCAATAATAATTGCTCTGTATAAATTGTAAATTGTACTTAGTCGTTATATAACTTTATTAGCATGCATCCTTACAATTTCTTTGCATAGCTAAGAGCCATTATGAGCAAGTTAAACATGTACCTAACACATTGGATCAGTTTGATTTGTGATTTTTTCCTTTTTTTTTTTTTTTTTTTTTAAATAGTAAATTTAATACAGCACTTGATACTGAAATCTTCAGAATACATTTGTCCTGGGTAGTAGCAGTGCAGCCTTTCTTGCTCTGCCCTGCCCATGTGTCTTAACCTTGCTCTGGAGGGACAACCTGTGAGAGTGAGAATCTGTTCTGTATCTGTGCCTGTAATGTCTGTCCCTGCCTGCTTGCCACCCTCAGCATGGTTCCAATTCATAAATCTGATGGTTTTAGTTATGGGGACACCATCTCATTTCACATAGGCCACCTTTTTAAGCTCCTGTGACCCTGATCCAGATATGGATTGGTGGAGTAGAAGCGAAAACTTTAAAAATATTGTGCCAGTTCCTTTGAGTTGTCCAGTTCACTAGAGATTGGTTCATGCTGGTACTAATGTTACTGATATGGAGCTGCATGAAAGAAACAATTTGGTAATGCTGGGTCACGAATAGCATGAAAGGACTGTTCTCAGAGGCTGCAGGGGATCAAGTTAAAGACTTTTAAAAATGAAAAAGCCTTATTCCTAGAGGAATTCTGTATTGTACAGTTTTGCAGGATTTGTTCAGAATTCTTCATTTGCTTCACAGAATAAGGCTCAGGGACCAGGAAACACTAACAGCAGTGGAGGCCTGTGCAGGCTGAAAGGGAGGAAGGAATAGTGGTGTCAGCTGGAAGTGAAAGGAGCAGCAGCGGACTGGCCTATATGGACCGAAAAGAGTTGAAGTCAGCGTTGGCACATGTAGGCCAGAAGAGATGAGCCTACATCAGCCTTAATTCTAACAAAGGAGAGAGTACTTTGGGTGGGGGGGGAGCCCTCTGCTGGAGCCTGAACAAGCAAGGTAGATAGCTTGTTCAGGGGCCTACCCGTTCGGGCGTCTATCTTCGCCGGCAGCTGGGAGGCAGAGGAGCCACTGTCCGGAAGAGGGCTGGCTGGAGTAAGTTGCGTCTTCTCTCTCCTCCTCTCCTTGCGCCGTGGTCCGTCTCGCTTTACACTGCCGTCTCCGCCGAAAGGGGGCTGCCGAAGTGAGGCTGCATTGGATTTTTTTTTTTCGCTTTTTTTTTTGCTTCGGGAGGAGGGAGAGGACTGGGGCTACCCCGGAGACCGGCACCCATGGACGCGACCAGGGCAGGTGAGCGGGGGCTGGGGGAAAGTTTGCCGCTTACCCTTACTCCTGCCTCTAACGCAGGGGTAGGGGTAGGCGGTAAACTAACAGGTTAAACGCGCGGCAAATCGGCAGGGGAAAAAAGCGATAGTCGGAGCGCGCGTCACAGTATCGGAGGGAATAGCTAATTCGTTCATTAAATAGCTAATTCGTTCATTTACATATCTTTTACATGCTGCGTGCGGGAAAGGTTACGGGTTGGTTTCAAGAAGCGCTAAGGACGCGTGAAACTGGAGACTGTATCGCAGGATCGCCTTACGTGTCCCAATTGTGCGCCCACAGCGAGTTAATCTCCAACCGCACCTTACAGTATCGAGCTGTTGGGAAGGAAGAAGAGAGCTGGATGGACTTGCTAAAGTGGGAGTGGCAGACAAAGTTAAGGAATCTCACTGGCATGAAGAGAGAACTGGGAGGGGGCACTTTCCTGTGCCTCTCAGGAATCAAGCCAGTAGGGGCAGATAGAAAGTTGAGGCTTTTGCTAAATGGCAGGGGTGGAAGATGACTAGAGGGTCTTTCTGGGGTGAGGGGAGAGAATTAGGGGGGTTGATAGAGCAGGGGAAGGCTTCAAACTTTGAAGGGAGCTTAAATCTGGTGGGGCAGTGAGAAATCTGGAGGGGGAAAAAGGGTTGGAAGAATGGTCAGTTCTGGGGGAGAGTTAGTGAACTGAGAAATTGACCTAAAGGGGAAGAGAGATCAAGTATGGGGAAGGCAATGGGTTCAAGCCATAAGGGAAAGAGCAATCTGGAGGGGCCAGGCCTTATGATGAGACAAATCTCTGCACACAACAAAAATGTTGAATCTTTGACTAATAACTTTTTTTTCTGTATTCCATTATCAATTAACTATTACTCAGTAATTATATGAACAAATAAAACCTGCAGAATTGTGTAGAATTTTAGAATATTGTAGGCAGAATTTGTACATTTTTTTTGGACAGAATTCCCTCAGGAGTAAAACCTACATCTATATAATGTGAAATGTTGAGCGGCAGAGAGGATGCAATTGTTATATGTGCTAGTCCTGGGGAATTTCAGAGCTACTGCGGAGCGTAGAATTTGCGTAGAATGCTGCGCAGAAAATGGCAGAGGGAGATCCCTGCATTCTGCGAACAGAGCATGCGAAGATGAAGGCCCCGGTGTGCCGTTCATGGCAAATATGAAGGCCCTGCTTAGAGTGAATGTGTGTGTGTGTGACAGGAGTTGGGGGTGTGTGGGAGGGGGGATGCTTAATGGGTGCCAGAGAGAGGGAACCTTATATGAGGAGATTGTGAAGGAGTGTGTATGTGTGTGAGAGATTGGGAGCGCGTGTGTATGAAAAAGGGATTGTGTGTATCTGAGGGTGCTAGCCTGTGTGAAGGGATTGTGTATGTGTGAGACAGAGCCTGTGTGAAGGGGTGCATGAGAGAGAGACATAGGTAGCCTGTGTGAGGATGTATGTGTGTGTGTGAGAGAGAGGGAGCTTGTGTGGGTGCGTATGCAAGAGAGAGGGCCCTGTATGAGGGGAGTGTGTGTGTGTGTGCGCAAGAAAGTGAAGGAGCCTGTATGAGGGTGTGTGTATGTGTACTAGAAAGAGGGAGCATGTGTGAGAGAGAGGGAGGGACAAAGGGAGCCTGTGTGAGGGACAGTACTGAGAACAGGGTCAAACTCTGGGACTGGCGATAGAGTGGATGGGGTTGAGGTTAGAGGTGGAGGAGTTGGGGGGCCTGAGAGGGCAAAGTGGCCAGGGGGATTAGGGAGAGCAAGTGGAAGGGACACTCTTACAGTGAATTTCTAGGGAAATTCTGCTCAAAATGTTTAAAATACTGCATCTCTAAGTAATTTTTTCTGTATTAATTTAAAATGTAATTACTTAAAGCCTGTCATGTAAATTATTTTGACCAATATAAAGTTTGCAGAATTTTAAAATTTTTGTGTGCAGAATTTTAAACTTTTTTGCGTAGAATTCTCCCAGGAGTAACAATGTGCATTGGCTGGCTGTAGTTATTCTTATGCCTTCTCTTCAGTTGCATTTAACGATCCTTCATTGGCTTCATTCTCACACTCTTCAGCAGGAAGTCAGCCTGTAAGACTTACATTTTCTTTTCTATCCTCAGATGGTTCAACATACAGTTTTCATTTTAGGCTGACATTGGACTTTCAATGAAGTCTGTCAGCAGAAAACATTTGTAATGGCACAAAACTCAAAAGCATGTAAGGTGTTCCATTGGTTGCTAAGTTAAGTGCTGTATGTCTTATGCTGGGTGAACATTTTAAAACTGATGAAACACATTTTTTCTTAATGGGCATACAGTTATCTTTGAATTAAATATTTTCTAATTTTGAAAAATTATAGGAAAGGGTATTTAAGCAATTTAAATGTAGAGCTAGGTTGAAGGTCTGTTGTACTAATAATCTTCCAAATGTGGATTTATACTTGGAAGTTTCCTCAGATTGTTCACACATTTAAGTCAGGAGAGCTTTGGGAGAATGTAGTATGTTATACTTGTAGTTTCTGTAATTGCAGCTGAATCTGAATTTCTGCCAGATTATATGTCGGGTAATGTTTAATATGTTTCAGTGACTCTCACTTCCAGTATGATTTAATTTGTGAAAAGATTAAAGTTCATGAAGCATAACTTCTTAAAATGAAACTAAAAGATAAAACTGCAAATGATCATTTTATTGGAATTTTATGATGAATACTGAAATGCATATGTGAATATTCTGCTTATACAGGTTAACTGTTAACCTGTTCTTGCCAACTAAGGGCCTGATTTACTAAGGTTTTTCTCCCATTTTATGTCTGTGAGGAAAAATGCTTAGCAAATAAAGCCGTAATTTTGTATTCTATAGTTTTTCCTTGTAGAGTTGTAACAGAGCCAGAGTCCATTGTCAAATTGTCATTAACAATTTGAATTGCATATATTTGTTTTTTTTGGAGATTTATATTGTGTATGTATACACAGTGAGGACAATAAAGCCATTTCTTCAAGTAAAAAAGTGTTTTACTTGTGGAAATGGGCTTTTAGAAAATTGTCTACATTGTGTATGATTGCAAGTTTGCGTGTACTTACTGCATAGTGCAGAGGTGTTCCTGCAGGCAGGGTTAAGTTTTGAAGGCAACAGCACATGTAGTTTTGGATTTTCAAAACTGTGTGTGGTATTTTGACCGCAAATTTACCTGAAGAGAAAGCAGATGCTAATCTCTGCAGGTACTTTTTCCTACAGCAGAAAACAAGCACCCACAGGAAAACTAAGCATATAATTTAGCTTTATTTTTTTGTGCAGATCCTGTGCATCAAAACTACCCATGATGTTTGCACCAATATGGGCAGTTTGCTTAAACCAGCCGAGGACAATAAGTTTTTTTTAAAGGTAGAAATTTGAAGCCCTGCTGTTGATTGAGAGAGATTCCTGATCCCTTTTAGTAATTAGAAATTTATTAGTTTTTGTTACTTCATTTGATTTTATTTTTTTGTCATTGTTTTTTTTTCCTTTCCCCCCTTCTGTTTATTACATAGAGAATCTGCAAGCAGGTATGCAAGTTCCCAAGCCGCAAATGGAGGTCTGTAGCGACAGTACTAACCTGGCATTTCGCAATGGACACCTCCATTCAGGTGGGTTTGGTTTCCCCAACACCTAATTAATTTGGGGATATTTGGTAGGACAGATTATACCTAATAAGGTCTCTCCTCTGCCCCTTCACCCAATGTGCCCAATTGTGAATCTCTGTACTTCTGTCTTTTTGTTTGTTTTTTGTTTTAATTTTTTAAAGCATTTGTTAAGATAATTGCCAGCCTTACAGAATTAACTGCTGAACACATTAAGCCAGCTTCATTTGTCTTCCAATTCTGTTTAAGTTCATCTTTGTTTCTACCAGAGTTCAGAAATCAGAGGCCTCCCCAGAGGGAAGGTGCGGCCCTGGAAAGGCAAGGCTGAAGAATGAGGGTAGAGCCCAGGGGTTGGACAGGATCCAGAAGTACTTAGATATAAGAGCAGGAATACTAGAACCAAGATTACTAGGCAGGAACACTGGAAACGGAGTCAGAATCATGGGCCGGATGGATAGCACTTCTGTGAGGTGGATGCTGAGAAGGTTGATGGGACCAACACAGTATGCCTTCTGAGCATGGTTTATATATTGGTGTCAGTTTGGGGTACAACCAGTGCTGGTCCAGTTGGACTGCTGCAGAGGCATGCCTAGCTTTCCATATTATAGAGGATAAAAATACTAGGCCTCCCTGCAGCTCCACATAAAACTCGCAGAGTCACAAGTTCAAACAGTGTCTCCCCCCGAGAGTTTCTCACTTTTACAACCTTTAGAATGTTTTTTTTAAATATAAGGTTGGCATGGAGATTTTTAAACATTTGTTAAATGTTTGTCTGTTTTACCTTTTTTGTGTTAGTCTACAATGTATACTGTTTGTATGTAACAGAATATATTAAATATTTTTATAGTGCCAGGCTTGTGAAATATTAGACAGTTTCAGTTTGTGTATATATATATCTGTTTTAGTTGACTTTGGCCTTTTCTCCCAGAACAAGCAGGATGGTATTCCTCACAGATAGGGCTGCATCTGAGGATGTCACCCATCACGGAATACTTTTGTCAAAGTTTCTAGAACTTTGACTGGCACACTGAGCATGCCGAGCATACCACCAACCATGTGGCCACATGGGGTCCCCCTTCAGTCTCTCTTTTTTTCTGCGCAGCATTTGCCTCGCGGTTCTTGGAACTCTGTGTGTTTTTCCTCACGGAAATTTTTTGAAGTTTACCTTTACATGCTACCCTGTGGTGGGGTCCCCCATCGAGCATAGACTCCTCCGACGTTTTGGTGAGTTCACTTTGCGGTTTTGCGGTCGGTTCATCTTTATTCACCTCATGGTGACAGATGATCACAGATTGCACGCTGCCTATTTTTACCATGGCGACTGGGTTTAGGAAGTGCCCCTGAGTGCCCGCGGACTGTGTCCATAACTGACTCGCACAATGTGTCTCTTCTCTGCCTCGGGCCTTCCCATGACGTCAGTCGATGTCCGAGCTGCGCCCAGATGACCCCCAAAGGCCGGCGCGCCTGCCTGGAGAAGATGGAGCACTTGTTTGGGCCCAAGCAACCTGCTCCATTGACTCCGGTGACGAATATATCGGGTCGAGGGGATCCATCTGATTCTGGTCTCTCTCCATCAAAGCCCTGCCGGGAGGACCGAGGAGCAGGAGATCGACCTTTGCCGGCATCGACCCATTCCAAGGCTTCCCCATCATCCTCGGAACTGGAGAAAGACCGGGCTGAGCACTGTGAGAAGCATCGCCACCGGCACCAACATGCATCTCCATTCGGTGGCAGCATCGTCCTCGACCGAGCCTCCTCCGAAGAGGCCCCCGGGGAGAGGAACCCCCATCCTCCTCTGGACCTGGGAGCCCAAGGCGTTCCTCACCGGTAATGGTGATGGGTACAGAGCCTCCACGGACTTCCATGGACGCTCCGTGATGCCTAGCCTGCCTGCCTCCTTCAGGGTCGGTTCTCTCCACACCCTCGTTCCAGGAGGTGTTGGACAGTATGGTCCAACAGGCAGTGCTCAACGCCCTTCGGGGTTTTCAATCGCCACAGACACCGGCCCTTTTACTGGCATCGGAACAGGCGACATCCATGTTGGCACCCCTTCTGGAAAAGCTAGACGTCCTGCTCAGTGCTCTGCCGACATAGCCTGTACCAGCCAAGCCTCCAGTGCCCAGCCAACCACCGATACCTCCTCTGGTCTCCATCCCAATCCCGGGCTCCTTGAAGGAGGAAGATGCGGCAGGACCACCGATGCAGGATCCCATATCGGTCCTTCCGGTGCTCTGGCGTTCCTCTCAGGTCCCGGTGCCCTCAGTGCCGGCACCACCATTATCTGTGCCACCCTCTCTCCTCGACCCAGGCACATCCCTGGTGATGAAGAGGCCCCCGAAGACCTATGGGGTGATGCCTCCTCGGACCATTCTTTGGAGGCTTCCGAGGACCTGTTTTCAGAACCTTCTCCCCCGGAGGAAAGATGACGCTCACCCGCGGAAGACCTCTTCTTTGCTAGCTTCATAAGGGAAATGGCAGAGACAATACCCTTCCAATTTGCAACAGAGGAAGATGCCTGCCACAAGATGTTGGAGATCCTATGGTTTGTGGACGCTGCAAAAGAGGTCATGGCTATCCCAGTCCATGAGGTTTTCCCAGACCTCCTGCACAGTCTCTGGGAACATCCCGGTACTGTGCCTCCAGTCAATAAACAGACCAATGCCACGTACCTAGTGCAACAGGCCCTAGATTTTCAAAGCCAATAGCTCCACCAGTCAGTTGTGGTAGAGTTAGCCCAGAAGAAGGTCAAGAGGACCCGCCCTCATTCCTCTGCCCCTCAGGGAAAAGACCAAAGAGCCCTAGATGTCCTTGGTCGACGGGTTTTCCAGGGGTCTATGCTGGTTGCTCACATAGTGGCATACCAGCTCTATATGACCCAGTATAATTGAAACCTTTGGAGACAAGTCCAAGAGTTTTCGGAATCCCTGCCACAGCAGTTTCAGGAGAGTCTGGACTCCATTCTCCAAAAGGGGTTGGAAGCCGGAAAGCACGAGGTGAGGGCGGCATATGACGCCTAAGAAACGGCCTCAAGAATCGTAGCAGCTGGCATTAGCGCCAGATGCTGTGCCTGGCTTGAGGCCTCAGATCTTCGTCCTGAGATAACAAGACAAATTGGCGGACCTCCTCTGTACAGGAGAGAACCTGTTTGGTGATAAAATCAGTGACGCAGTGGCCCAATTCAAGGATCACCATGAGACCCTGCATCTGCTCCTGCTACCACAGATGCCCCCTGAGTGGCCTGTCGTGGTCCAGATAGGGACACCAGAAAACAGTTCTACAAACCACAGAGATACTACCCCCCCAGCATCCCATGCTTGTAAAACTCTGCCCTCTCAATGAGACCATCCTTGCCAAAAGAGGGCACAGCCAACTCCCCAGCCTAGCCCTGCAACTGGGTTTTGACTCACATCCAGAGAGCAGAATCCAACCCCCCTGCCTGCACCAGCCAACCCACCTGTTGGAGATCGTCAGTGCTGCTTCGCCAGGAATTAGATACCAATCACCACTGACCGATGGGTATTGTCCATCATAGCCCACTGTTACCACCTCAATTTTCTCATGGTGCTGCCAGACTCCCCACCTTCTCAGTCGTGGAGTCTGGTTGATCACACAGCGGCCCTGCTACAGTCGTGGAGTCTCAAAAACTGTCATTCATCGGGGCAGACCTGGTCACGACTTTGGCCAAGGCGTTCCTTCCCAACGCATGCGTAGCCAACCTGGCAGCCTCCATCCGATGCCAACGACTACCTCTGTCCACCTGCTCCTCGGGTTGTTGGGGCCCATGGCATTGTCTGTCCATGTCACCCCAATGGTCCACCTAGCCATGAGAGTCACCCAGTGGACCATGCGATCTCACTGGAGCCAAGCTTCTCAAAAACTCTTGGTATGGGTCCTCATAGCCACTCCACTCTGGTGGATGCAGAAATCCAACTTGAACAAAGGGCTGCCTTTTCAGCTCCCGACAACTCAATAACTTTTGACCACAGATGCCTCCAACCTAGGCTGAGGTGCCAATGTCAACTGCCTCCACACACAAGGGATGTGGTCGAGAGCCGAGGCAGCCTGCCAGATCAACTTCCTGGAACTCCAGGCGATGCGGTACGTCCTCTACGCATTCCAGGACTGCCTATCCAACAAGGTCATCCTGATCCAGACGAACAACCAGATAGCCATGTGGTACCTCAACAAATGGGGGCACAGGCTCTTACCTGCTCTGCCAAGAGGCGGCGCAGATTTGGGCTTGGGCCCTGTCACGTTCCATGCTCCTGTGAGCCACTTACCTGGCAGGCACACAGAATGTAGTGGCGGCCCGCCTCAGCTGGACATTCCAGGCCCACGAATTGTCTCTGAATCCCCTGTGTGGCAACCAGGATCTTCCGCCGGTGGGGTCAGCCAGATGTCTATCTCTTTGTGTCCTCACAGAACCACAAGGTGGACCAATTCTGCTCCCTACAGGGGGATCAAAGGACACCACCCGTGGATGCCTTTGCCCACTCCTGGAGCACGGGTCTGTTATATGCGTACCCTCCAATTCCGCTAACAAACAAGACTCTCGTGAAGCTACAGCAGGACTGAGACTCCATGATCCTCATAGCTCCGCATTGGCCATGTCAGGTCTGGTTCTCCATCCTCCGCAACCTCTGTCCAGGAACCCATTTGCCTGGGCACCTCGCCCGACCTCATCATGCAGGATCAGGGCAGGCTACGCCACCCGAACCTCTGGTCCCTATCCCTGACAGCCTGGATGTTGAAAGCCTGATACTCTAGCCCCTCAACCTTTTTGCTAATGTCTCGCAGGTCCTAGTAGCTTCTCAAAAACCTTCCACAGGGAAGTCATATCGGGTGACGTGGAAAAGGTTCTCCTCGTGGTTCACGCAAGAAGGCCTTGACCCCTTCTCTTGCCCCATGCCGAGGCTTTTGGACTACCTCTTGTGCCTTTCGGAGTCCGGTCTACAGACAAGCTCAATTCGGGTACATCTGAGTGCCATTAGCGCCTACCATCGAGGGGTGGGCGATACCCCAGTCTTGGTGCAGCCCTTAGTGGGTTGCTTCATGAGAGGCTTACTACAACTAAAGCCTCCACTACGTCGTCCCTTTGTGGCCTGGGTCCTCAACATGTGGCTCATGCGGCCTCCGTTTGAGCCCCTGTGGTCCTGCGAATTTAAGCACCTCACTTGGAAAGTTTTCTTCCTCATGGTGGTTACTTCTGCTCGCAGAGTAAGTGAGCTGCAGGCCCTGGTAATCTATCCACCTTTCACAAGGTTCTTCCACGACAGGGTGGTACTGCGCACTCACCCCAAGTTCCTGCCTAAGGTAGTTACGGGCTTTCACCTAGATCAGTCCATTGTTTTGCCCACTTTTTTCCCCGAAGCCACACTCATACCCAGGTGAGTGGGCTCTGCACACCTTGGACTGCAAGCATGCTCTCGCCTTTTATTTAAAGCGCACCGCAGCCCACAGGCAGTCAACCCAACTCTTTGTCTCCTTCGATAAAAATAGACTAGGAATTGCGGTGGGCAAACAGACTCTCTCTAATTGGTTGGCGGATGGTATTGCTTTCTGCTACCAGCAAGCAGGCCTTCCGTTAGAGGGCCGAGTAAAAGCGCACTCAGTGAGGGCCATGGCAGTGTCAGTGGCACACTTCCGAGCAGTTCCTGTTTCTGAAATCTGCAAAGTCGCGACGTGGGGTTCCCTTCTCACCTTCGCAACCCAATACTGTCTGGCTAAGGACGGTCGACAGGACAGTGTCTTTGGCCAGTCTGTCCTCTGTAATTTGTTTCCAGTGTAACAACCCAACTCTTCCTACCTAGGGCCCTGTCTGGTGTTCAGACTGCCCCATTGTTGTCAGCAGCACCCCTGTTTGTTGTGCTTGTTGCATGCTCTTAGGTCTCTGTTGGCCCAAGATGTTCTGGAAGCAGCCTGCAGCTCGCTATTCACCCATCTGTGAGGACTACCATCCTACTTGTCCTAGGAGAAAGCAGAATTGCTTACCTGTAACAGGTGTTCTCACAGGACAGCAGATTGTTAGTCTTCACAAGACCAACCCGCCACCCTGTGGAGTTGGGTTCGCTATCGTTTTTTAAATTTTTTTTTTGCTCGTACTTTTGCTATAAAACGAGACTGAAGGGGGTCACCGTGTGGCCAAAAGGTTGGTGGCATGCTGAGCATGCTCAGTGTGTCAGTCAAAGTTCTAGAAACTTTGACAAATGTATTCTGTGACAGGGCTCCAACTGATGATGTCTCCCATTTGTGAGGACTAACATCCTGCTGTACTGGAAGAACACCTGTTACAGGTAATAATCTCTGCTTTCTGATTATCTCATAAATGATGGATAGAACATTAACATATATGGTCACACGTAATCTCTGACCCCGAAAGCAGTAAGAATGAAAATTAAAGCAAATAGAATAGGCTGATATTGCATATTTGTTTTATACAACAAGATTTTTTGTTCTTTAGTTTCAAAAAAAACTTCCCACTTAACCTTCCTTTTTCCTCCAATAAGATATATAGTAAAAGATGAAAAGTACCTTAGCTAAAATAGTTCCTACAGTAATGAAATAAAAATAACTTAAAAAACCAGTTATATATGCATAAGCTGACTTAGAAAAATAAATTTTACTGTAAACATGTATTTATCCATTGACAAGCAAGATGAATCAGCCACACAGATGGGCAATGTCATTCAATGTAATGACACATTTGTTCTACACCTGTAGAAAAGCCTAGAAGGCTTTACCTTACTTGCATGGGACTTCCTGCTGTGTTGCTGCTGTGCAAGGCCCCTTCGAACCTAGGTGAACATGTTTGTCATCGCTTCAGATTCTTCTTGTAATTCAGCCCCTCTTAGTCGTGATTTTCTTTCTTTGCTCAATCTTATTGCCATAGAGTGGGTGATTTTAATAAGTTTTCATTGTTTTTCCATCTCAGGTGCTGGGTCCCAGGGTTCACAAGTACTTGGGAAGGATCTCAAAAGGTCAATAGATTCCATGCTGCTTATCCCGGGGTAAGCAGTGGATTTCTCTAAGCCCACCTTAATGGTGAATGGACTTTCCTTCCAGGAAATTTCTTCCAGTCCACTCATTTTGTAGTCTTCTATTGTAACTCCTGTCAGCCAAGCTGAAGAGCCCTAACCTCTTTAGCCTTTCAATCCCCTTTACCATTTTGGTCACCCTCCTCTGTACCGCTTCTAATTCCGCTATGTCTCTTTTGAGATGCAGTGACCAGAACTGCACACAAAAGGTGTGCTCATACCATGGAGTGATACAAAGGCATTATGATATTCTCACAGGACAAGCAGGATGGTAGTCCTCACATATGGGTGACATCATCAGGATGGAGCATAATCACGGAACATTTGTCAAAGTTTCTAGAACTTTGACTGGCACCTTTTGGGCATGCCCAGCAATGCACTGACCCTGCATCCAGCAGGGGTCCCCCTTCAGTCTTCTTTTTTCCGTGCAGAAGTAGCCACGCTGGTTAAGGAGCTCTCTGGAGATTCCTGACAGGAATTTTCCTCACAGAACTTCATTCAAAAATTTTCAAAACATTGTACCCCATAGGGGTCCCCCCTTCAATATCCATACTCCGCGGTCGAAAGGTAAGGTTTTATCCTTTTTGCGGTCGATTCCCGTCGAGTTATCCCTTCGGGGCCTACCGGCCATCGACCACACCATGGCTACATTTTTGTCGGAGCCATGGCGTCGGGTTTTCGTCGGTGCCCCAACTGTACTTGGACAGTGTCCATCACTGACCTGCATGGAGTCTGTGTTATGTGTTTGGGGTCCCACCACGATGTCCTAATTTTCCCCAAATGTGCCCAAATGACACCGAAGGGCCATAAGCCCCGATTAGAGAAGATGGACTTTCTCTTTCAGTTAAAAACCCCGACTCCATCGATAGCTTCAACATTGTCTGAGCCGGTGCCATCGGCCTCTTGCCAGCACCGGGATACCGCTGCTGTTCGACTGGCGTCTACCATTCCAAAAGTGTCGATAGCCTCTTTGCCTCCTCAGGAAAAAGACCGAGGAGAACATTGTGAAAAGCGTCGACACCGGCATCGGAAGGCTCAGTCCGTCGATCCAGACCAGTCCTCGGCATCGACGTCGATAGAGCCTCCGACAAAGAATCCCCATCCTCTTCTGTGACCGAGTCACCGAGGCGTTCCCCACCTTCAGTGGTGCAGGGATCCGCGATTCCACATTCACCGGTGGACCCTCTGGCTACGCCAGTGCTGCCTCCTACTCCAGAGCTGGGGTTACTCGCCCCAGGTCTCCGCGAGGAATTGGATCGGATGATCCAAGAGGCCATTGGAAAAGCACTTCAGGGTTTCCATCCTCCATAGACTCCGGTACCGGTCCCCGAGCCAGTCACCGATCCGATTCCCATAGCGCTCGCACCGCTACTGGGTAGACTGGATGCATTGATCGGTGCCCTTCCACCGCTGGAACCGAGAGCACCGGTGGTTCCAGTACCTTCTACTCAGAATCCATTATCGGATGAGGAAGATACACAGATACCCATTCCACCGTCTGGGATCTTACCACCGACTTGTCCAACGATATCACCGGTTCCTTCGGTGCCTCCATTGATGCCGTCTGTGCCGCCTCCGATGCCATCGATGCCTAGGCCTGGACCTTCAGGATTAGCACCCTTTCTCCCTGCTGGAGATCTGTTAGGTGCTGGAGACCAACCCTATGATCCCTGGACAGATGATACGTCCCAGGATATAAATGATCTACCATCAGAGCCCCCTCCCCCAGATGAAAGCAGATGTTCTCCACCAGAAGAGCTGTCTTTTATTAATTTCGTTAAGGAAATGTCTGAAACCATTCCCTTCCAACTTCAGACAGAAGAGGACTCTAGGCACAAGATGCTGGAGGTCCTCTAGTTTCTTGATGCTCCTAAAGAAATCATGTCCATACCTATTCATGAAATCCTGCTTGATCTCCTAAAAAGAAACTGGGAACACCCATGTTCAGTTCCACCTGTCCAACCGCAAGACAGATGCCACCTATCTGGCACAGTCAGTTCCTGGGTTCCAGAAGTCTCAGTTGGATCATATTCTGTGGTTGTCAGCCCAGAAGAAGGCACGACGTTCAAAACCTCATTCCGCCATACCTCCAGGGAAAGAGCAAAAATCCCTGGATGCTTTTGGCAGGCATGTCTTCCATGGCTCTATGCTCATATCTCGCATAGCCTCTTACCAGTTATACATGTCCCAGTATAATAGAGACTTCTTCAAAAGGATCCAGGACTTCTCTGATTCGTTACCAGAGCAACTCCAGACTCAACTTCATACTCTAGCACAGAAAGGTCTAGATGCTGGAAAACATGAGGTCCGCGCTGCTTATGATATCTTTGACATTGCCTCTAGAGTGTCTGCAGCAGGGATTAGTGCACGAAGTTGGGCCTGGCTCAAATCCTCTGACTTAAGACCAGAAGTCCAAGACAGGCTAGCAGACCTACCCTGTGTGGGAGATAATCTCTTCGGGGAAAAGATCCGAGAGACGGTGGCGCAGTTGAAGGACCACCATGAAACGCTGCTCCAGCTTTCTTCAGTGCCATCTGAGTTCCCTTCCATGCCTAAGAGGACTTTCAGACGAGACTCTAAGCGGCCAACCTTCAGGCCAAGGAAATTTTATCCTCCGGCTTCTAGAGGACACCCTTCAAGACCTTACCAAAAAGGTCAATCCAGGCAGACTCTGCCTCAAAAATCTCATCCAGCTTCTCAGCCTGGACCAGCGTCAGGGTTTTGACTCCTTCCTAGAGAGTGTAAGCAAACCTCCTCTTCCATCCATACCAGTCAGAGGTCGACTATGCCACTTCAACAGTGCTTGACACACAGTCACCACAGACCAGTGGGTACTTGCAGTAGTCACCCAAGGTTACCACCTAAATTTCCTGACTGTTCCAGCAGACTCTCCACCTTGGCGGGGGGGGGGGGAAATCTGATCACTCTCCCTTGCTTGAGCAGGAGGTCTCATCCCTCCTCCTATCCCGAGCAATAGAACCGGTACCCCTCTCCCAGCAGGGGCAGGGATTTTATTCCTGGTATTTTCTAATACCAAAAAAGTCAGGTGGCGTACGCCCGATATTGGACCTCCATGTACTAAACAAATTTCTGCACAGAGAAAAATTAAAAATGGTAACCTTGGGCTCTCTACTTCCTCTTCTACAAATAAGAGATTGGCCATGCTCTCTAGATCTTCAGGATGCATACACATACATCTCAATCACACCATCTGATCGCAAATTCCTGCAATTCCTGGTCGGCCCTTGTCATTTTCAGTACCGTGTACTGGCGTCTGCTCCACAAGTATTCACCAAGTGCCTAGTGGTAGTCACGGCCTTGCTCAGGAATCAGGGGATTCATATCTACCCTTATTTCGACGATTGGTTGAAAAGGGCTCCGACTCAGCAGGGCGCACTAACCTCCTTGCGTCTCACTATCTGATCTCCTATCTGATCTCCCACTCCAGACTGGGTGGGAAGAATCTTTGCGAGACGCTCTGGTGTTAGGTACCAGCGATAGGGCTGCTTATATCCGTTTTCCATTAGTGTTGCAGAGATCGAGGCTTTGCTAAGATGAAGATATATATGTGACCAGTCGTCTTCGGTATATTCAGTCTGTAGGTCAGCAGTCCAGGCCCTGATATGAGCCGGGATGACGTCCAGTTTCGCATTAAGTATTTGGTAGACCTTGGCTATTAATCCTTGAAGTATACTTCTAGTTGAGCAATAGCCTTCAAAAAGAGATTTTCCCTTACCCAGGCTAGTTTTCAGATGCTGTGATAGGCAAAAATGACGTATTTGTAAGTATGCCAGATATTCATTCTGGGGTATATTATATTTTTGACTCATGAATGTGAAAGAGTGAATGTCTTCTCCACCCCAGATATGCTCAAAAAGCGTAACTCCCCTGTTACGCCACTGGGCAAAGGAGTTGCGGTCAGTGCAGGGTGTAAATGCGACGTTGTGAAAGAGGTGTGTGAGAGATGGTAGCAGGGCTTCTTTCTGACTAATTTCTCCTTCCACTTGCTCCATAGATCAATTGTGTGTCGAGTTGTAGGAAGTAAGGAGGTGACGCCTCTCCACGTTTTCCTGGGCTGCCAGGCCAAGGCTGCCAATGGCACTGCCGGGAGTTGAGATTTGTTCAATGACTGCCCAGTGCTTAGGCTTGGCCGTCTGATGCCAAACAATGAGTGGGCGGAGTTGTGCAGACACGTAATACCATATTATGTTAGGAACCCCCAGGCCCCCATTTAACTTAGTTTGGTATAGTACCTGCCTGCTTACCCGAGGAGGCCTTTTTTTCCAAATAAAACTGAACACTTTTCGCTGCCAGGATTTTAACAGAGCATTAGGGATTTGTATGGGTAAAGACTGGAACAGATATAGCAGCCTGGATAAAATATTCATTTTAACTGTCGCTATGTGACCCAACCATGAGAAAGTGAGGTTGCCCCAAATATCCAGATCACGGAAGATTTTTTTTGAGTGGCGGATAATTTAAGCGAAAGAGATCCGTTGGGTGAGATGGAATTTGAGTCCCCAAGTATTTGAGGTGTTTAGTTGCCCAGCGGAAGGGATGAGACAACTTCAGATGAGCAACAGTTTCAGGACGGCAAGTCAAATTAAGAATATCTGACTTGTCCCAGTTTACCTTAAAGCCTGACACTCCGGCAAATTTGTGGATTTCATCTTCGATGGCTGTTAGGGATGCATGAGGGTTAGTGAGAGAGAACATAATATCATCAGCAAATAAAGTGATTTTAAAATCTTGCTGTTCAAAGGAGAAACCTGCAACCTGTGGATTCCCCCGGATATTGGCCGCTAGTGGCTCCAAAAAGAGAGCGAAAAGGAGAGGGGATAAAGGGTACCCCTGCCTGGTGCCACGTCCCACTTGAAAGCGGTCAGAGTACCCACCATTAATTTTAAGGCATGCTTGGGGGTTGGTATAAAGACTCGTGATCCAGGTGCAAAAGTAGGGTCCAAAACCCATTTTGCGTAGCACACTAAATAAAAAAAAAGGCCAGTGTACCAGGTCGAACGCCTTTTCAGCATCTATAGAGAGAAAAAGCGATTTGACTTTTTGGGTATGTGCCCACCAATCAGCTTACGAGTATTGTCACCTGCCAATCTGCCTGGCATGAAGCCAGCTTGATCCTGGTGTATTAGGCCGGTTAAATAATTATTCATTCTGTCCGCTAGAATCTTTGCGAGTAGTTTAAGATCTAGGTTGAGCAGAGATATGGGTCTGTACGACCCGCAGACCGTGGGGTCTCTACCTGGTTTTTGCAGAATGGTAATCCCGGCCAGATTGGAATTATGGGCCAGGGAGCCCCCGTCCCGTAGATGAATTAAATACTTTTTGGAGATAAGCAACAATATAGGGGGCAAAGGTTTTATAAAACTTCGTTGACAGTCCATCTGGGCCGGGGGATTTCCCAATCTTCAATGTTTTAATGGCGGCGAGAATTTCAACGGTAGATATTTCTGCATCTAATGCGGCTTGCGCCTCGGGAGTTAGACTGGGCAAACTGACCCCTGCCAAATAATTTGAAATTGACTCGGGAGATATAGAGTCTGCAGCAGAGTACAGAGTGTTATAAAAATTTAGAAATCTAGAGCGGATAGCCGTATTGGTAGTTAGAGTATCCCCCTTTTCATCTTTAATTTTGGCGATATAGTTCTGGCTAGAAATTTGTTTCAATCGACGGGCTAGGTGGCGACCAGTTTTATTTCCTCCCTCGAAATAGGATTGTTTAGCAATATGGAGTAGGTGGACCATTTTGGCAGCTTCCAACCTTTGGAGTTGTTCTCGTTTGCTAGAGAGAAGAGCCCAGCTTTTTTGGGAGCCCGTGCATTGGTGCTCTCCTGATAGATGAAGGATATCTTTTCTCAAACCCATAGCTAGTAAGTTATCCTGTTTTTTTACATAGGTCGCCCTGGAGATTAAGAGACCCCTCAAGTACGCCTTTAGGGACTCCCAAACTGTAGGAGGTGTAACTTCTCCGATGTCATTGTCTGAGAGGTAAGTACAATTTGATCAGTTAAAAAAACTGGTATAGCTAGAATCTGTTAGCAAGGAGTCATTGAGCCTCCAAAAGTGATTCCCACGATCATACTGTGGGAAAGAGAGTTCAACAATGACTGCCGAGTAGTCTGTCCAGGCCACGGGTTGAATATCTGGTTTTGTAACTTGGGAGAGCATGGCTTTATCGGCCAATATATAATAGATGCGAGAGTGCGACTGGTGAGGAAGTGAATAGAAGGTGTATGATCTGGATTTGGGGAAGTGCATCTGCCAGACATCCGTCAGCTGCTAGTCCTCCATTAGCAGTCTAAACTTTTGTCGGTGGATGGGTGCCGCCGTAGCGGTCCCCTTAGCGGTATCTAAAGCCGGAACTCGCGCCAAGTTAAAATCCCCACCCACTATCAATTTTCTGGTGCTATGCTGTAAGAGAACTTGGTTAAGGGTATCATAAAACGCTCCCTGATCTTGGTTGGGTGCATATATATTTACCAGAGTATACTCTACTCCTTCAATCAAAAGTGTCAAAAGAAGGTATCTTCCTCCTGGATCTCTAATACATGTTTGGCAGTCTAAGACCAGGTGTTGAGAGAACAAAATACAAACTCCTGTAAATTTTGCTGCTTTGGGACAAGAAGTAAAATATTGAGTCGGGTAATCACGTGATTTCATGAGCGATTCATGCTTGCCCTTCAAGTGGGATTCTTGGACAAAAATAATGTCCGCTTTTAACACTCCCATTTCTTTAAAGAAAGAATGTCTTTTAAAAGGAGAATTAAGTCCCTTGACATTGAGGGAAACTAAACGAAATGAGGCCATAGGATTACCTAGGTGGTCCCAGGTCTACTATTAATGCCCCCTCCAGGGAAAGGTCCAAATCGCTCCGATGTATTCTGAAATAGAGACATTCTAGGAAATACAGTGTCAAAGACATCATTCTCCAAAGACAAAGTTGCCCGTTATTGTTCAACAACCACCTTACAACGAAGTGCAGGAAAAAATAAGCACATAACCCCCTTTCTTTCAAAAGCATCCCCCTGTCCCCCCTCCCGTCTCCCCTTCCCCATGATCTGCACATAGTACCAAGCAGATCAAAATAGCTAAATAGCTTGGAGGAAACGGAATAGAACATCATCCCGTGAGTGCCTTTTAGCCCAGATACGATATTTTCAACTGAGAACTGAAAGAAAACAGTTTAGAAGTGAACTATAGTGGAATACCGCCTAAGGTTTGGAGTGTTACATAAACCTCAGCAAGGAACTGTGTTCACTAGAAAGAAGGACTGAACTTGCATCTGTTCCTTCAGAGAGGTGATCAGGTAACCTCCGTGGTCTTCTGAGAGTCTGATTGCCGCTTCAGGTGGCTATTTCTAGCTCCCACACGTTGCCACTTCGGGCGAGAGTCTCTGAAAGAAGGGCACACTTTTTGTCGCCAGTGGTGCCTGGGAGACAAATCCACGATCCTTTAGCTGGAGTATCGCTTCCTCAGCAGTCAGAATGCGGGCGGTGGTGCCTTCCCATGTATACTGGAATTCAAAAGGATGAAGCCATCGATATTTAATTCCTGCCTTCCTGAGAAAGGTTGTAGCTTCTTTAAGGTCTTGGCGATTTTGAAGAGTAGCCTGGGATAAGTCCGCATAGATCAAGATGTCCTGATTCTCCCAGCTCCAGCGTTGTTGTTTTCGAGCTTGGGTGGCTATTTTTTCTTTAAGAGCATAGTCGTGAAAACAAACTATAATGTCTCTGGACTGGTTGGAGCTGGGTGCTCGTAATGCCCTATGAGCCCTGTCTAATTTAATATCTGGCGCTTGGGCATTCGCGGAATCTTCGTCGCTCAGTGGTAAGAATGTGCAAAAGCGCTGTATGAGCGTTGTGCAGTCACCATTTTCTGGAGTTTCAGCAAAGCCGCAAAACCGAAGGTTCCCCCCTCCGGGCACGATTTTAAAGATCTGCTAGTTTAGCTTTGATGGCGATATTATCGTCTTGGAGGTCAGAGCAAGCATCTTGAAGGTGTTTGAATGATTCAGCCTGCGCGTCGACACGGTTGTCAATGTCGCCCACTCTGCGCCCCAGAGTAGCCATCTCGTCTTGGAATTCTCCCAGCATAGTTTGTACCTCTTTCTTATATGTTTTAAGGTCTTTGCGGAGGATCCCAAACCATTCTCGGAACTCAGCTTGAGTCGGTGTTGTATCATCGGATTTAGGGAAAGAGTCATCAGAGTCGGAGCCGCCATCTTTGGAAAGCATGTCCGCGGTCTGATCTGTAGTGGCGCGGCCCCGCTCCTCAGCTTTCTTGTTGGAAAAGCTTTGGAAATCCACCAATTTCCTTTTAGCGGCCATCTCCTGCAGAGGTAGAGGTTGTGCCACTCAAGTTGGAGCAATTTGGTAGGCGGTTCGGTCCCCAGAAACAGTACTTTTAATGTGGCTGATGGAGGAGCTCACTGTTCAAGCAGCCATGCAGCTCGATGACGTCACTTCCCAGGAGGGTGCTTCTATGTCTGTGTAATGTGTATGTGAGACAGGGAGGGTGCTTTTGTGTGTGTGTAATGCCTGTGAGACAGGGAGGGTGCTTCTGTGTCTGTGAGACAGGGAGGGTGCTTCTGTGTGTGTAATGTGTCTGTGAGACAGGGAGGGGTGCTTGTGTGTATCAATGTGTGTGTGCGAGAGAGAGATGGAGCATTTTTTGGCTGGCTGTGTCTGTGAGAGGGGGCATTTGTGTGATTGAGAGAGCCTGGCCAGAGAGGTGATGTAGGTATGTGTGAGAGAAGACTGATCAGGGAGATGATTGGTATGTGTGTGCTTGTGTGTGTGTGTGTGAGAGAGACTGGTTGGGGAGTTGAATGGTGTGTGAGAGACAGAAACTGGTCCTAAGGTTGTGACTGGTGTGTGTATGTGTGTGTGAGAGAGAGAAGAGACTAGTTGTGGTCCCTAAGGAAGAAGACCGTGAGAACATCTTCAGCAGCTACTGCTGCTTCTGGTGTGGCCTGCAAGAGAAAGGAGTAGGAGAACTGCTGGAGAGGGTAAGTAAAGGTGGTTTTTTAAGTTCATTTTTCTTGATTGACTACCATTTTAATTATTGGGTAATATTTGAGGTGTCTGCTGTTTTGAAATATTTTATTGGTGTTTGGTAAAGCTTTCAAAATTTGCATGAGCCTTTAATTATTGGATATTCTATTCATCAGCTGTTTTGAAATTATTTTATTAGTATGATTTTACTATTATGATTAATGATATATAAATCTTGATTTTGATTGTTTCATGAGGAATGGTGAAATTTTTGTTTTTTCCATTGTTCCACTGTATAGAGTCTGGCATGATGTGTTTTACAGTTCAGTTTTTGTCTGCACATTTCTATTTATACTTTATGTGGCTTTATTCTGTATTTGGTGAGGGTTTGTGTTCTGCATGCAAAGACTGAGATGAAGCATTCTTTTAGCATGTGGTTTCTCTGTAGGGATCTGTTCTGTTTTCCTGATAGGAGGTATATTGATATTTTATATTCTGGTGTAATATTTTTGGTATTCTTTTTCATAGGTAGGGTTGTTATTCTTTGAGTGTTGGCAGATAGTATTGTGCTGATACGGGAGGACCATGCCAAAATATATCACAATAGGTATGCCATATGAATTCCAAGATGCAAAGTTTTCTTGTTGGCATCACAACAGTGCATGAAATATCACAACAACGTTTATATTAATTTTACCTCAGAATGTCATTTTTCATGTAAAATGTTATAAATGCATAATTTAAAATTATGTATGGGGAGGTGGAGGCACCAGGCTGTAAGGTTTGCCTAGGGTGCCTAATACCCTTGCACCGACCCTGGGAATGGGGTGGTCTCTGGGGGAGAGGGACATCTGTGTGCAGACCTGTGAGAATGGAGGGAGGTGTAGGAATGGTAAGTAGAACAATGGGTGGGGTGGAATTTCAGCATAGGTGCAGGAGAAATAGAAGTGGTGGTAGTAGATTACAAGGAAAGGATGTGGAAGAGGCATAGGTGGGGATTGGGCAAAGGGTGGATAGAAGGACCTGGGAGTTGTGGAAGAAGTTGACATGAGCGTATGGAGGAGTGAAGGCTGATTTGAAGGGGGAGTGTAGAAGAGTACATAAGAACATAAGAAATTGCCATGCTGGGTCAGACCAAGGGTCCATCAAGCCCAGCATCCTGTTTTCAATAGAGGCCAAACCAGGCCACAAGAACCTGGCAATCACCCAAACACTAAGAAGATCCCATGCTACTGATGCAATTAATAGCAGTGGCTATTCCCTAAGTAAACTTGATTAATAGAAGTTTCCTGTCGTGTAGCCAGATGGACTCAGAACAAGTGGGTATAGTGTGCTCGTGCTAGCAGTTGGAGACGGATCTGACGTCAGCACGGGTACATATACCCCCACAGGAAGTGAAGCACTTCAGTAATTTCCGTCTCCAAAGCAGTTTGGAGAGCCTGCACGCTCGCTGAGCGTGTTTCCAATCTACTTTCTACTTTCTACTTGCTAAACTTTTACAGAACGACGAGCCCCACACTCCTGCGGTGATATCCTCGGGTCCCTCCCCCAGTTGAGTTTCCGGGGTGATTTCCGCGATCCCTCGGAGGTTTCGGCCTCGGTCCGGTGGCCGAATCGCGGCAGGGACCCAGCCCCCGAGTGAGGCTTGGGCGGGCTGAGAGGCGCCTCGGTCCCGGCGTGGACCTGGAGGCAGCGGGTGCATTTCCTCAAGCGCGGTGGTGAAGGTATTTCCCCTCTCCCCCCGCAGCCGGAGACTGCCCGGGTTCCAGCCAGGAAGCGCCAAGGATCAGGTAAGGCGTACATCTCTTACTTTTGGTCTCCGAGGTACGAGGATCGGCGGCGTTGCCTGTATGCGGCATGCCGTGGAGGTCGCCATTTTGTCGGCCTTGTTCAGGTATTGAGCGCCCATGATAGGCGCCTGTATCGTATTGAGTGCATATTTGCTGACCACTTCTTATTGAGCGTATATTGTATATCATTTAGCGTATATTGCTGACCGCATATTATTGAGCGCATATTGTATTAAGCGTATATTGCTGACCGCATATTATTGAGCGCCTATTGTATTAAGCGTATATCGTTGACTGCATATTATTGAGTGCCTATTGTATTAAGCGTATATAGTTGCCGCTTATTCTTGAGCGCACATTGTATTGAGCGCATATTGTATTCAGCGTATATTGCTGACCGCATATTGTTGAGCGCATATTGTATTAAGCGTATATAGCTGCCGCTTATTATTGAGCGCTTATTGTATTGAGCGCATATTGCTGCCGCATATTATTGAGCGCATATTCTTCAGCGCGCAGTGGACCATTCGAACGCCCTGGCGTCTCCGGTGGCGGTGCCTTCTGATTCCGGTGTGAAAGCTCTCGGCCTCTGCTCAGCATGCCAGCTTAGAGCCACGCACAGCGAGGAGCCAGACTCCCTTTGTGCCCAATGTGAGGAGGCAGTAGGAGCCTCGGGCCAGGACCAGTCTCAACCAAGGGTTGCTGACAGTTCCCTAGGGGCCACCCCGGATCTAGCAGGCAGTCTCGAACAACCTGGGATCCCGGGGGACTTGGTACCCCGACGACTAGAGACCACTTCCATTTCCTGGGTGGCTCTCTTTAAGGGAATCCATGCTTTTGTACAGATGCAATCAGCTTCCCGTCCAGGCCCTGCTGCTGCTGCTGCTGCTGCTGCTGCTCCAGCTGATCCTGCCCCTGGACCTTCGCGCCCTTATCGTGGGCAAGAACACCCGCCTCCGGGCAATCCGGGTCAGGCGGACCTTGATGTTTCGGAAGACGAGTCCAAACCCTCCGAGGAGGGGGAACTTCCCGCGGGGATTGAGCCATATCGAACCATGAGGCGGTTCTTTCCCAAGGAAGATCTCTCCAACCTGGTATCCCAGTGCCTGGCGGAGTTGGCTATTACTAGCCCCAGCACTACGGTGCCATCTACACAGAACCCTCTGCTGGAAGGTCTTGGTCCTACAGCCTGCCATTTTCCCTTCTTGCAAGCTGCACAGCAACTGATAGATCTCGAATGGGCTGCACCAGCGGCCTCATTCAAAGGGGGTCGGGCCCTGCTGGGCATGTACCCCCTGGATCCGGCAATCAAGGAGATGCTGGCGTGCCCTCAGGTGGACGCCTTGGTTAGCGCGGTGGTCAAGCGCACTACCATTCCAGTTGAGGGGGGGGGCGGCCCTCAAGGAACCTCATGACCGGCGACTGGACGCCATCCTGAAACAGACCTTTGAGGTGGCAGCTCTGTCTTTATGAATCGCAACCTACTGCACAGTGGTGACGTGTTCCTGTTTGTCACAGGTCAGGAACAATGCTCGAGCAGCGGACATGGAGCCCGCTCTCTCGTTCCTCACGGATGCGGCATCCGACCTAGTCAGTACAACAGCCAAGGGAATCTCATCTTCTGTAGCTGCCCGGAGGCAGCTCTGGATACGGAATTGGTCAGCCGATGCTCCTTCAAAGACACGCCTCACCAGAATGCCCTTTAGGGGTTCTTTCCTGTTTGGCAGCGACCTTGATAAGTTGGCCAGCACATGGGGTGCCTCTCCAATACCTCGCCTGCCGGAAGATAGGTTCAAGAGGAACCAGCGCGCCTTTCCGAGGCCTTCCAGAGGCAGAAGCTCTCAGCGCTTCATTCCCTATAGGGGTCGCTACCAGGCGCCTCGTCCTCAGGCCAGGAACCAGTCCTTTCGGACCAAGCAGTATAAGAGGGGAGCCAGCTCGGGTTCCGGGCCCGGCCGCGCCTCCCAATGAGATTCAGCCGATCCATCAGGGGGACGGAGCCATAGGGGGCAGGTTAACCCTCTTCTACCCCAGATGGGTCGAGATTACGTTGGACCAGTGGGTCCTAGCCATCATCCTAGAGGGGTATTATCTGGACTTCCATCATCTTCCTCCGGACAGGTTTGTGGAATCTCCGTGTCCAATCCACAAGAAGGCAGCATTGGAAGCTACCCTGGCGAGGCTCCTGTCCTTGAAAGCCATAGTCCCAGTACCTGCATGGGAAATGGATTCTGGACATTATTCCATTTATTTCATGGTATCCAAGAAAGAGGGCACTTTCCGGCCCGTACTGGACCTCAAGTCAGTCAACCAATACTTAAGGGTCCCGAGGTTTCGCATGGAAACTCTGCGCTCAGTCAAGACCGCAGTACAGCTAGGAGAATTCCTCACGGCCTTAGACTTGTCAGAAGCCTACCTGCATATCCCGATCCATCCAGATCATCAGCGCTACCTACGCTTCAAGGTTCTGGGACGCCACTTCCAATTCCGGGCTTTGCCCTTTGGGCTAGCCACGGCACCGCGGACCTTCACCAAGGTAATCGTAGTGGTAGCAGCGGCGCTCAGACGGGAAGGAATCCTGGTCCATCCCTACCTAGACGATTGGCTGATCAGGCAAAATCACGAGAGGAGAGCAATCGGGCAACCAACAAGAGTGATCGCCCTTCTGGAAAGCCTGGGATGGGTAGTCAGCCTAAACAAGAGTTGCCTACAGCCTTCCCAATCACTGGAATACCTGGGAGTCCAGTTCGACACCCAGGCAGACAAAGTCAGTCTCACCACCAAGAGAAGGTTAAAACTTCAGACGCGTCTCCGGTCCTTGATGGGAGCCAGCCGGCCCACAGCTCGGGATTATCTGCAGGTTCTCGGCCTCATGGCATCCACCCTGGAAGTGGTACCCTGGGCAAGGGCCCATATGAGACCTCTACAAAGCTCCCTGCTCTCTCGCTGGAGCCCCTGCTTCCGGAATTACTCGGTCCATCTACCTCTGCCAGCCAGAGTGCGGACCCAGTTACGGTGGTGGTTGCAGTGCAACCACACGAGCAGGGGGGTCAAAGATGTCCTCTCCCACATGGATTCTGCTCACCACAGATGCCAGCCTGAGCGGCTGGGGAGCACACTGCGAAGAACTCACCGCCCAAGGGCGGTGGAACAGAGAAGAAGCAGGGTGGAACATCAACCGCCTAGAGGCATGGGCAGTCCGGTTAGCCTGCCTGCGATTTGCTCACAGACTGCGGAACCAGGCAGTCAGAGTGATGTCAGACAACGCCACCACGGTGGCATACATCAACCGTCAGGGCGGAACCAGAAGCCGACAGGTGTCCCTAGAGATAGCCCCGATGATGGCTTGGGCAGAGGCGAATCTTCAGGACATCTCCGCCGTCCACATTGCCAGAAGGGACAACACCGCAGCAGACTTCCTCAGCAGGGAAAGCCTAAATCCAGGGGAATGGCAGCTGTCGCCCACAGCCTTCCAGATGATTGTGGATCACTGGGGATTCCAGACATGGACCTACTAGCGGACAGGTCCAATGCTCAAGTACCCAGATACTTCAGCAGCAAGCGAGATCCGTTCTCTCACAGGATCGACGCCCTGGTTCAGCCATGGCCTCCAGGGGCCCTGCTTTACGCCTTTCCTCCGTGGCCCCTGCTGGGCATCTTTATCCACAAGATTCAGAAGTACCGGGGCCTAGTTCTTCTAGTGGCACCAGACTGGCCAAGAAGACCCTGGTACGCGGACATGAGAAGACTGCTGGCAGGGGAGCCTCTTCCCCTGCCTCCTCTCTGGGACCTGCTACGTCAAGGTCCCATCCTCCACGAGGATCTGGCTCAATTCTCTCTTACGGTCTGGCCATTGAGAGGGCTAGGCTGAAGAAAAGAGGTTACTCGGAGCCGGTGATAGATACACTCCTCCGAGCTCGCAAGTTTTCCACTTCCCTCACCTATGTAAGGATCTGGAGAGTATTTGAAGCCTGGTGCGACACTCATGGCACCAATCCACATGCGACCACAATCCCTATTGTTTTGGATTTCCTGCAGGATGGACTTCAGAAGGGTCTCTCCCTCAGCTCCATCAAGGTTCAGGTGGCTGCGCTGTCTTGCTACGGTCCCCGGAGGGAAGGCAAGACCATTACCACGCACCCAGATGTTTCTCGCTTCCTGAAAGGAGTCAAGCATATTCGTCTGCCACTGAAGTGGCCTGTGCCTGTGTGGAACCTCAACATAGTTTTGGATTTCCTCACGGGATCCACCTTCAAACCCCTTCGGGGCCTATCTCTCCGTTCTCTAACTTTGAAGATGGTATTCTTGCTGGCCGTATGTTCAGCACGCCGTATGTCAGAGCTACAAGCGCTGTCCTGCCGTGATCCCTTTCTTAGGATCACTCCAGAGGCTATCCATCTTCGCACGGTTCCATCCTTCTTGCTGAAGGTAGTCTCACAATTTCACCTCAACCAAACCATATCCTTGCAAACCACGGCAGGTTTGAAGAAATCAGAAGAAGGGCGTTTACTACGCCATCTCGACATCGGCAGATTACTGCCCAGATATCTGGAAATGACAGAAGCCGTACGAAAGACGGACCATCTGTTCGTCCTTCACAGCGGGAAAAGACAAGGAGAAGCGGCCTCTCGGCCCACTATCGCCCGCTGGATTAAAGAAGTTATCAGAGTGGCCTACGTAGAGGCCGGGAAGGCACCACCTCTACAAGTCAAAAGGCTCATTCGACCAGGGCCCAAGCAGCATCTTGGGCTGAATCTAGGATGCTGTCACCTGCAGAAATATGTAAAGCGGCGACATGGTCCTCCCTCCATACCTTCTCCAGGTTCTACCATCTGGATGTCCAGGCCAGGGAGGACACAGCATTTGCGAGGGCGGTCTTACACGCGGTCCTCAGGCAGCCTCCCGCCCAGTCCGGGAGTAAAGCTTTTGTACATCCCACTTGTTCTGAGTCCATCTGGCTACACGACAGGAAATGGTGAGATTACTTATCTGATAATCTCGTTTTCCTTAGTGTAGACAGATGGACTCAGCATCCCGCCCAGCTGCCAGTATACATGGGTTTCACCGATTCAAGGTAAGCCATGTCCTCTGCTTACATAAGAGTGTCCCCCTTGCCAGGTGTCGACGCCTTCCGATTGGGAATGCTGGCGGTCTCCAGCTAATATCAATCGGTCAGGGGAATCCTGTTTCACTATTTCATTGATTGTCAGTACACATATATCCATAACAGCTTTTGCAAGGAAGATTACTGAAGTGCTTCACTTCCTGTGGGGGTATATGTACCCGTGCTGACGTCAGATCAGTCTCCAACTGCTAGCACGAGCACACTATATCCACTTGTTCTGAGTCCATTTGTCTACACTAAGGAAAACGAGATTATCAGGTAAGTAATCTCACCATTAATGGACTTTTCCTCCAAGAACTTATCCAAACCTTTTATGAACCCAGCTACACTAACTGCACTAACCACATCCTCTGGCAACAAATTCCAGAGTTTAATTGTGCGTTGAGTGAAAAAGAATTTTCTCTGATTAGTCTTAAATGTGTCTTAGTTGATGTTCAGGAATGGGCAGCACAACCCCTCCCACTTATGTTGTCTGCCCATTTTAGTGGAATAAAGTGATTGGCAAGGAATAGTGTGGAGGTCATATGATGGGGAAGGAGATTGATACAGCAGCCTATACAGATCTTTTAGCCTCATCTGCCTCTATGCTATCCTGTTGAGAGTACTGAAGTAAAGGAAGCAATGTAAAGTGGAGCAAAGGATGCATAATATGGTTGGGGAGACTGAACAATAGCAATTTTGTGTAAGGAGATGTTGACAGCCTGCATAGGCTGCAGCCTCATCTCTATTCTGCCATCTTCCCACTTGCACCCCTCACCCTGTTTCGGGGAGTAGCTGCACCTTGCACAGGACCCCTTCTCTGTTCACCAATGTTCTCTGGCCTATTTGAGGACAGAATGGAAGTGGGAAGCATAGCTTGTATCAACTTCATGTCCAGGTGCATGTGTTCTGTCTTTGGAATGGATGAGCAGAAAAATACAGCTTGTAATAATTCAGAGATTTGCCTTTAGAGCCCTAAAATTGAAAGTAACGTGACATTGATAAAGATGAACATAATGCCAAACTGCAGTTGTATTACCAACTTGTTAATGTTTTAATAATTGGATTTCAGTTGTTATATGTCTGTATATGAACTTGTTATAAATATTTCAGATTTGGAGTTCAGTTTAATTATGTATGATTGCTATTATTTGGGGGTGGGGGGAAGGGTGGGAGTAAAAAGCATCCACATATTCCAGTTTGCAAGCATTTTGTGTCAAGTTAGAAATAACTTTTTTCCCCAAAGGAAAGATAGATATCTGATTCAGTTATTTTCATCTTTCATTTTTGATGTTGGGAAGTCTCCAAATTAAAGTCCTGTTTAGAGCATGTGTGTATTTCTGAAATATTACTGTTCACTTACCTCTGGGTTGTTTTTTTTGTTTTTTTTTGCTTTTTTAGAAAGTGGAGCTGTTCCAAAAAAGAGAGATCCATTAACACATACAAGTAATTCTATTCCTCGTTCAAAATCTGCTATGAAAACAGGATCTACCAGCCTTGTGGGTCACCAGAGAGCACCTAGCTGCAGTGGGCTGTCCAATATTCCTATAGCCAGACAAGCTGCTTCTCCTTCCACAAGTCACAAGGTGTGTCATTAGAATACACTACATTGTTTTTGATTTTAGGAAGATATTGTAATTTCAACATAGGAAGGAGGGGCTGTAATTTTAACATTGAGTTAAAAAATGTTTGTAGTTTATAGTTTATTAGATTTTTTATACCGCTGTATTGGCGTTAGCCTTCACAGCGGTTTACAATATACAAATTAGAGATAATACAGTAAAACAATTCAATAAAAGATGACAGCTAAAATTAATTACAAGCACATAGAAATATTATAGCTGTACAAGTAAAGATAAAAATTATAGATTGCTATTCCTCAGTGTGGTTTTCAAGGGTAAAATTAAGACAAATTAAGACAAAGTAATAAAACATACATTAAATATTACACTCATAAAACATAAAAGTTAGTAGTATTGAAAAGTTGTAGTATTGAAAATTCCCCCCATATGCAATCTCTGAACCTGTACTGGTAATATTGTAGCCACGATGTGCCATACTTTAGTGATGGTATAACTACACACAGGTAAACTTTAACAAATCTTCTTTAACCAATTATGACACAAAAAGAAGAAATACAATCACTGTATTTTTTTTATATTTATTTAACTCAGCATTTATTAATCACCTAACATTTAAAATCTCTCTAACTCACACATCCATTCACACACACTCTCATCATAATAAAATCAATTATATTTGCAACAAAATGTTATAAATTACCAATATTTAAATGCATATACATTAATACATCAATTCATAATAATTATTAAATGGTTGTTAAATAATGATAACTTTCCAAAAATTACAGTAAAAGAAGAAGAACAAATGGTCGTCCATAACTTCAACAAAGATCTTTGTTTCGCCCTTTCTCACAGGAGAAGCAGGATGGTTGTCCTCACAAATGGGTGACATCGAGGATGGAGCCCAACCACGGAAAACTTCTGTCAAAGTTTCTAGAACTTTGACTGGCCCCTACTGGGAATGCCCAGCATGGCACCAACCCTGCAGCCAGCAGGGTTGGTGCCGTGCTGGCTTCTTTTTTCTTTTTTTTTCCGCGCAGCAGTAGCCACGCGGTGAAGGAGCTCTTACCACATTCCTGACAGGAATTTCTTTTAGGACTTCTTTGAAATAAAATTCGCCCCACAGGGGTCCCTCCTCTATCTAAATTTAGCCCGCGGTGTCCGGTAAGTTTTTGCCGTTTTTTCTGTTGATTACCGTCGACTTTGGCCCTTGCGGCCTGCTGGCCGTCGACTGTCCCGTGGCTAAATTTTTGGTCAGTGGCCATGGCGTCGGGGTTCCGTTGGTGCCCAGACTGTACGCGCACCATGTCTATCAGAGACCCTCACAGAGTCTGTGTATTATGCTTAGGGAGTGAGCATGATGTCCTGACTTGCACCAAATGTGCCCTTATGACACCAAAAGGTCACAAAACCAGGGTGGAGAAGATGGGACTCCTTTTCCATGCTCACACTCCGCTGTCCATCGCATCGACGTCCTCGGAACCGGCACTGTCGAAGTCACACCATCGTCGACAACCTCCCGGTGACCGCCTGCCATCGACGTCTCCACGGCCATCGACTCCCATCCCTTCCCCCGAGGATCGAGGGGATCGGAGGGAGAAGCATCGCCATCGACATCGCAAGTCTCGGACTGTTGAGGAATCGAAGTCATCGACCTCGGTACCGTCCGAGCCTCCACCGAAGAAGTCTCAATCAGAAGCAGCACCGCCCACTTCTGTTTCTGAGACACCGAGGCAACCCTCACCCCATCGGGGTTTGGGAGCCACGATTCCACCGGTGACGGTGGTCCCTCCGGCTCAGCCTCAGCCTCCCTCTTCTGCGGAGCCGGGTCTTGTTACCCCAGGTCTCCGGGAAGAACTGGACCGGCTGGTCCAGGAGGCCATCGACAAGGCGATGCAACGGTTCCAGATTCCTTCGGTACCGACTCCGGCACCGAGAGTAGAACCGGTCACCGACCCGTTCCTGCAGCGCTGGCACCGCTGCTCGCCTGGATGGAAGCGCTCATGACTGCCCTTCCACCGGTGATTCCTGGGTCACCGACAGCACCGGTGCGCTCCCCGATGGCAATTTCATCTGGTGGAGAAACACCGTACCAAATTCCTCCTTAGGGAGTGGTTCCATCGATGCCGTGTCGTCCCTCACCACCGATTCATTCCTCCGGGGCGATACGCACATCGGCTCCACCGATGCCTTCGATGCCGGCACCGATGCCTCCGAAGGTATTTTCGTTACCCCCGGTGATTCCTTCGGGTTTCTCGGAGCCTCAACCGGGACCTTCGGGTATCCAACCCCCTCGTGGTCATACAGGTCAGCAACCTGATCCTTATGACACCTGGGGTGATGATACTTCCACAGACACCGATGATTTACCTTCACCACCCTCTCCTGCTGAAAGCAGAAAGCGTTCTCCCCCTGAGGACCTCTTTCATCAATTTTGTGAAGGAAATGTCGGAATTGGTCCCTTTTCAGCTTCAATCGGAGCAAGATGACAGGCACCAAATGATGGAATTACTCCAATTTCTGGATGCCCCAAAAGTCATCACTTCCATTCCAATTCATCAGGTTTTTCTGGACCTTCTAAAAAAGAATTGGGAAACTCCTGGATCTGTTGCTCCAGTAAACAAAAAAGCGGACTCTACTTACCTGGTACAGTCAGCACCTGGCTTTCAAAAACCTCAGCTAGACCACCACTCTGTTGTGGTAGAGTCAGTCAAAAAAAAGTTAAGAGAATGAAGCCATACTCATCTATACCTCCTACTAAGGAAAATAAGTTCCTAGACAGTATAGGCAGAAGAATATATCAAGGGGCCATCCTCATTTCCAGGATAGCTTCTTATCAGCTGTACATGACCCAATACAACAGGGTCATTTTCAAGCAGATACAAGAATTTTCAGATACCTTACCAGAACAATTTCAACAACACCTTCAAACCCTCGTAACTAAGGGATTTGAAGCTGGGAAGCATGAGATAAGAACATCTTATGACATCTTCGATGCTTCCACTAGACTGTCTGCTACAGCCATCTCAGCAAGACGCTGGGCTTGGCTTAAGTCCTCTGACCTTTGCCCAGAGGTTCAGGACAGGCTCTCTGACCTGCCCTGCTTAGGGGATAATTTGTTCGGTGAGCAAATTAAACAAATAGTTGCTGAATTAAAGGATCATCAAGAGACCATAAAACAGCTCTCATCGATTCCTTCTGACTTCCCTTCTAAACAACCATTTAAGAAGGAACCTAAAAAGTCATTCTTCTGTCCACGGAAGTACTATCCCCCACAAACCAAGTCTAGGTCAACGAGGCTGTATCAAAAACCTCAGCCTCGCCAACCTCGAAAGCAAAAGTCCACAGCAGCTCCGCAACCAGGACCTGCGTCGGGGTTTTGACTTTCACTTAGAGAGCAGATGCCTAATCCCTCTACCAAACATACCAGTAGGAGGTCGATTAACCCATTTTACAGAAAAATGGCATCACATCACCACAGATCAATGGGTGCTAGCGATAATTGCACAGGGTTACCATCTAAACTTCCTAACTCTTCCTTTGGACTCTCCACCTCTGCAGGCGTGGAGACTTACAGACCACTCTGTTCTTCTAGAGCAGGAAGTTTCCCTTCTCCTCCAGTCAAACGCTATAGAACCCGTTCCTCTCTTACAACAAGGGCTAGGGTTCTATTCCAGGTACTTTCTGATCCCAAAAAAGTCAGGAGGACTTTGCCCAATCCTAGACCTACGGGCCCTCAACAAGTACCTTCACAGAGAGAAGTTCAAGATGGTAACCCTGGGCTCACTTCTTCCTCTACTGCAAAGAGGAGACTGGCTCTGCTCTCTAGACCTGAAAGACGCTTATACCCACATTGCGATAGCTCAAGCTCATCGCAAATACCTCCGATTTCTAGTAGGCCAAAACCACTATCAATACCGAGTGCTCCCATTTGGCCTAGCATCCGCACCACGAGTTTTCACCAAATGTCTCGTAGTGGTTGCAGCGTTCCTCAGGAAGGAAGGTGTTCATCTCTACCCCTACTTGGACGATTGGTTAATCAGGGCCCCAACCCAGCAAATCGCTCGGTCTTCCCTGACCCTGACAATTCAAACTCTAATTTCTCTAGGGTTTCTTGTCAACCAGGAGAAATCCTACTTAGTCCCATCTCAAACCTTATCCTTCATTGGAGCAGACTTGGACACCTTACAGGAAAAAGCCTTCCTTCCTCATCAACGTGTCCAAGCCCTTGTGTCCCTAGCTTGCCAGTTGCAGTCTCAACGCACAGCAACAGCTCACCAATTCCTCATTTTGCTGGGACACATGGCCTCCTCAGTTTGTGACTCCAATGGCCCGGCTGGCCATGGGAGTCATGCAATGGACTCTGAAATCACAATGGATCCAAGCCATACAGCCTCTGTCGACCATTGTTCGTATCACCGATGCACTCCGTCTGTCTCTTGCCTGGTGGAAAAATCAATCAAACCTCCTACAAGGCTTGCCCTTTCATCCCCCAGATCCTCAAATAATTCTCACCACCGACGCTTCCAACGTCGGCTGGGGAGCCCATGTTAACAGTTTACAAACCCAAGGATTCTGGTCTCTAGAGGAAGCCAAACACCAGATAAATTTCCACACCATACCATTAGATCATTTGTATCTGATACCACACACATGCTGAGAATTTTGATAACCATCACGGAAGTTCAGGATATGTTATTTGTCACGTTGCATATAAAATCATTATATACAAGTATCCCACAGGGACATGCTTTGCAGATTATACAGGAGGCTTTGGAAACACAATCACGACATCACAGAATACCTACAGATTTTATAGTGACCATGGCCTCTTTGGCTCTTTAAGAGAATTATTTTGTTTTGAATAACACCTTTTACAAACAGATTCATGGGACTGCGATGGAGGCCACTATGGCCAATTTATAAATGGCCAGATTTGAACAGTTTCATTTGTATACTTCTCAATTTGGTAATGTTGTACTTTGGGTACAAGATATTGATGATATCTTCTTTTATGTAAATCTGATTTCACAGTTACAAGTCTTTGTGGCTTGGTTGTTCTCACAGGACAAGCAGGATGGTAGTCCTCACATATGGGTGACATCACAGGATGGAGCCCAATCACAGAAAACTTCTGTCAAAGTTTCCAGAACTTTGACTGGCCCCTACTGGGCATGCCCAACATGGCACTAACCCTTAAGCCAGCAGGGGTCCCCCCTCAGTCTTCTTTTTTCCGCGCAGCAGTAGCCTCGCGGTTAAGGAGCTCTGCAGAGATTCCTGACAGGAATTTTCCTCACGGAATTACTAAAAGTTAATTTGCCCCACAGGGGTCCCTCCTCTAACTTTTTCAAGCTGTGGTACTCCGGTAAGTTTTTACCCGTGTTTCCGTCGATTACCGTCGAGTTTGGCCCTCGCGGCCTACTGGCCGTTGACTGTACCACAGCTCAATTTTTTGCCATGGCGTCGGGGTTCCGTCAGTGCCTGGACTGTAATCGCACCGACGGAACCCCGACTCCCATAAAGTCTGTGTAATGTGTCTTGGACGAGTGCACAATGTCTTGACCTGCACCAAATGTGCCCTTATGACATGTAAAGGTCGCACGGCCAGAATGGAGAAGATGGAACTTCTCTTCTGTGCTCAAACCGCCAATTCCGTCAATTGCATTGATGTCGTCAGAACCGGCACAGTCAACTTCATGCCAGCACCGACCACCGTCCGGTGACCGTCCGGCATCGACGACATCTTGGCCTTAGACACCCTCTACTTCTCCTCAGGACCGAGGGGATCGTAGAGATAAACATCGCCACCGGCATCGAAAGTCTCAGACCATCGAGGGAGCGAAATCATCGACCTCGCCGCCATCCAAGCCACCATCGAAGAAACCACATCCAGAAAAGACACCGACCTTTTCGGCGACCGGGTCACCAAGACAACCCTCCCCCGACAGGGCATCGGGAGCCGCGACTCCGCCTTTAACGGTGGTCCCTCCGGCTATGCCTCTGCTGAGGCTGCTTGCTCCAGGTCTCCGAGAAGAACTGGACCAGATGGTTCAGGAGGCCATCGACAAGGCGATGCAACGACTTCAGGTTCCTCCGGCACAGACACTGGTACCGATTGGGGAATCGATCCCTGACCCGATTCCAGCAGCGTTGGCACCGCTGCTCTCCAGGATGGAAGCGCTCATTGCCGCTTTTCCACCGATGGACCCTGGGTCACTGATGGCGCCGGTGCCCTCCCCGCTCACTCTGTCATCGGGTGGAGAAACACTGTTTCGCATTCCTCCTTTGGGAGTTCTGCCTCAGTCATCGATGCCGATACGTCCATCGCCACCGATCCAACCATCTGTGCCGATTCGCCCGTCGGCGCCACTGAGCCATCCATCGATGCCTGCGCCGGTGCCTTCGATGCCTTCATCGGTGCCTCCAATTATTCCTTCGGAGCCTAGACCAGGACCGTCAGGTATCCCACCATCCCGTCCCCCTATACATCCTAGAGGGGCAGGGGCTGATCCCTATGATACCTGGACTGATGATTTGCCTTCACCACCTTCACCCCCTGAAAATAGAAAGCATTCTCCAGAGGACCTTTCCTTTATAAATTTTGTGAAGGAAATGTCTGAATTGGTTCCTTTCCAATTATAGACTGAACAGGATGATAGGCATCAGATGATGGAGTTGCTCCAATTTCTGGATGCCCCCAAAGTAATAACATCCATCCCTATCCACCAGGTTCTTCTGGATCTCCTAAAGAAGAACTGGGAACATCCTGGCTCCATTGCTCCAGTCCACAGAAAAGTTGACACTACCTATTTGGTGCAGTCAGCTCCGGGCTTTCAGAAAACTCAATTGGATCACCAATCTGTAGTAGTAGAATCAGCACAGAAGAAAGCAAAGAGGTCAAAGCCTCATACTACTTTTCCCCCTGGCAAGGAACAGAAGTTTCTAGATGCCATTGACCGCCGAGTCAACCAAGGCTCATTGTTCATCTCCCGAATTGCTGCTTATCAGCTCTACATGACCCAATATAACAGGGTCATTTTTAAGCAGATACAAGACTTGACAGACTCCCTGTCTCAGCAATTTCAAGATAAGCTCCAAACCCTAGTAAACAAGGGTTTTGAGGCAGGCAAGCATGCGATCAGATCATCTTATGATATCTTTGATACTGCTCAAGGGTATCTGCAGCTGCTATTTTGGCGAGAAGGTAGGCCTGGCTTAAGTCTTCTGACCTTCGCCTGAAGTACAAGACAGGTTATCCCACCTTCCCTGTGTAGGAGATAATCTGTTTGGTGAACAGATTCAACGGATGGTGGCGAAACTTAAGGACCATCATGAGACCCTAAGACAGCTCTCTGATGCCTTCTGACTATTCTTCTAAACAGCCCTTCAGAAAGACTCTAAAAAGTCATTCTTCTGCCCGAAGAAGTCCTACCCGCCACCAACCAGATCCCGTGCCACGAGACCTTTTCAAAAAGCACAGTCTCATCAAACACGTAAACAAAAACCGCAAGCAGCTCCTCAGCCTCCTCAGGAAGTCAAAAACCTGCTTCAGGTTTTTGACTTCCACCTAGAGAGCAGCAGCCAGTTTCCATTACCTCATATACCAGTGGGAGGTCGATTATGCCACTTCCACAACATATGGCACTCAATCACCTCAGACCAATGGGTACTGGTGATAATTGCTCAGGGTTACCATCTGCACATTCTCTCCGTGCCACCAGACTCCCCACTTCTACCAATGTGGAGAACATCCGATCACTCCATCCATCTGGATTAAGAGGTCTCCCTCCTTCTCCAGTCCAAGGCAATAGAACCCATACCCTACTCTCAGCATGGCCTAGGAATTCTATTCCCGGTACTTTCTAATCCCCCAAAAATCGGGAGGCATTCATCCTACTCTGGACCTATGGGCCCTCAACAAGTACCTCCAGTGAGAGAAGTTCAAGATGGTAACTTTAGGCTCACTTCTTCCTCTTCTACAAAGAGGAGTCTGGCTCTGCTCTCTAGACCTCCAGGACGCATACACTCATATTGTGATAACTCCATCTCATCGCAAATACCTGAGGTTTTAGTAGGCCCCAAGCACTATCAATACAGAGTGCTTCCATTCGGCCTAGCATCTGCGCCACGAGCATTCACAAAATGCCTCGTAGTAGTTGCAGCCTTCCTCAGGACCCAAGGTGTTCACGTCTACCCCTATCTAGACGACTGGTTAATCAGGGCTCCCACTCAGCAAGCTGCTCTGTCGTCCCTCAATCTAACCTTACACACTCTAATTTCATTAGGATTTCTCGTCAACTACGACAAATTCTACTTAGTCCCATCTCAAACCTTGTCGTTCATTGGGGCAGACTTGGACACCTTGCAGGCAAAGGCTTTCTTGCCTCAACAGTGAGCCCTCACTCTCGTATCTCTTGCACACCAGCTGCAGTCTCAGCACTCCACAACTGCACGCCACTTTCTCATCCTCCTGGGACCCATGGCGTCCTCAGTTCAGGTCACACCAATGGCCCGTTTGGCCATGAGAGTCATGCAGTGGACTCTATGGTCTCAATGGACTCAAAGCATTCAGCCCCTGTCGACCATTGTCCATGTAAACGACTCACTCCGTCAGACTCTAGCCTGGTGGAAAAATCAGATCAATCTCCAGGGCTTGCCCTTTCAGGCTCCAGACCCTCAATTAATTCTCATCACCGATGCTTCCAACCTCGGATTGGGGAGCCCATGTGGCCAATCTGCAGACTCAAGGCTCTTGGTTTCCAGAGGAAGTCAAACACCAAATAAATTTCCTGGAGCTTCGAGCAATCAGATATGCTCTCAGGGCATTTCAGGATCGCCTTTCAAATCAAGTTAGCCTGATCCAGACGGACAACCAGGTGGCCATGTGGTACATTAACAAACAGGGAGGCACGGGTTCCTTCCTTCTGTGTCAGGAAGCTGCACAGATATGGGCGGAAGCTCTCTCCCATTCGATGTACCTCAGGGCCACCTACTTGCTGAGAGTGGACAATGTGTTGGCAGACAAGCTGAGTCGCATCTTTCAACCGCACGAGTGGTCTATCAACCCCTCGGTAGCGAACTCCAGCTTCCAACAATGGGGATATCCTCAGATAGACCTCTTTGCGTCTCCTAAAAAATCGCAAAGTAGAGAACTTCTGCGCTCTCATTCGCAGCAAACACTCTCAGCCCAGAGACGCATTCTCCCTCTCGTGGGCAACTGATCCACTCTATGCATTCCCTCCACTTCCTCTTCTCTCGAAGACTCTCGTGAAGTTACTTCAGGACAAGGGAGCCATGATCCTGGTAGCACCTCACTGGCCACGCCAAGTGTGGTTTCCAATACTGCAGGATCTCACTATTCACAGGCACATTCCCTTGGGAAAGGACCCGCTTCTGATTACTCAAAACGACAGGTGCCTGCGCCACCCCAATCTTCAAGCCTTGTCCCTGATGGCATGGATGTTGAAAGGTTAATCCTTCAGCCACTTAACCTTTTTGAACCAGTTTCCCATGTCCTGATTGCTTCACGGAAGCCTTCTACAAGAAAATCTTACTCTTACAAATTGAACAGGTTTACATCATGGTGCTCTTCTCAGTCCCTTGACCCCTTTACCTGTCCAATCACAAAGTTTTTGGACTATCTCTGGCATTTATCAGAGTCAGGTCTAAAAACTTCTTCCATCAGAATGCATGTCAGTGCGGTAGCCGCCTTCCATAAAGGTGTCAGGGATGTACCCATATCAGCCCAACCCCTTGTAACACGTTTTCTGAAGGACTTGCTTCACCTCAAGCCTCCACTGCGTACTCCGGCCCCTTCTTGGGACCTCAATCTGTTTTTGGGTTGGCTCATGAAACCACCATTCGAGCATCTTCAATCCTGTGATCTTAGCTATCTCACATGGAAAGTGATTAGGGCAACCTGTGGGTAAGCAGACTCTCTCCTCCTGGTTGGCGGACTGCTTATCCTTTTGCTATCAGCAAGCGGCATTCCATTTCAAGACCGTGTTAAAGCACACTCTGTGAGGGCCATGGCGACTTCAGTAGCACACCTATGATTGGTGCCACTTCCTGACATTTGCAGGGCTGCCACCTGGAGTTCTCTCCACACCTTTTGCGGCCCACTATTGCTTGGAAAAGGCCGGAAGACAAGATTCCATCTTCAGCCAGTCTGATCTTCGTAACCTGTTTACAACGTGACGTACCAACACCCTTCCGCCTGCCCGTTAGGGTTCAAGATGCCCTCGGCCAAATTTTTATCCCATTCCTAGTGCCTTGCACATCTGGGTACATTTGGTGCATTTCTCGGATATCCTCAGCTCGGTACTCACCCATATGTGAGGACTACCATCCTGCTTGTCCTGTGAGAAAGCAAATGTTGCTTACCTGTAACAGGTGTTCTCACAGGACAGCAGGATGTTAGTCCTCACGAAACCCGCCCGCCGTCCTGGGGTGTTGGGTTCATAACGTTTTCTTATTTTATTTTTCGGCACTACCTGTAGCTTTTAAACAAGACTGAGGGGGGACCCCTGCGGGCTGCAGGGTTAGTGCCATGCTGGGCATGCCCAGTAGGGGCCAGTCAAAGTTCTGGAAACGTTTGACAGAGGTTTTCCGTGATTGGGCTCCATTCTGTGATGTCACCTATATGTGAGGACTAACATCCTGCTGTCCTGTGAGAACACCTGTTACAGGGTTGCAACATTTGCTAATTCTCTGGATCTCAATCTAGTGTTTTCCATGACTTATTTCTAGTCCATCAATTATCTGGACATTCCCATGTTTAAGAATGGAACGACACTTGGTACCACCATATTTCAAAAGACCAGTGATAGAAACAATGTTACATTTCACCAGTTTCCATCTGTACCATTTAAAGAAAAATCTACCTATGGGTCTAAGCAATCAGATTTGTAGAAATTTGTGCCATTTAATTTCAAAACAAAACAAAAATCCCTGAAATATAGTATTTACATAAGTATTCAGACCCTTTACTCAGTACTTTGAGGCATATTTTGCAGCGATTACAGCTTTAAGTCTTCCTGGGTATGACGATACAATCTTGGCACACCCTGATTTAGGGATTTTTTCCCATTCTTCTCTGCAGATCTTTTCAAGCTCTGTTAGGTTGGATGGGGAGCGTTGATGCACAGCTATTTTCAGATTTCTCCAGAGATGGTCGATCGGGTTCAAGTCCTGGCTGCGGCTGGGCCACTCAAAGATATTCACAGACTTGTCCCAAAACCATTCCTGTGTTTTGGCTGTGAGCTTAGGGTCGTTGTCTTGTTGGAAGGTGAATCGTCACTCCAGTCTGAGGTCCAGAGTGCTCTGGAGCAAGTTTTCATCAAGGATCTCTCTGTACTTTGCTCATCTTTCCCTCGGTCCTGACTAGTCTCCCAGTTCCTGCAGCTGAAAAACATTCCTACAGCATGATGCTCCCACCACCATGCTTCACCATAGGATATGGTATTTGCTAGGTGATGAGTGATGCCTGTTTTCCTCTAGACATAACGCTTGGCATTCAGGCCAAACAGTTTAATCTTGGTTTCATCAGAGAATCTTGTTTCTCATGCTCTGAAAGTCCTTTAAGTGCCTTTTGACAAACTCCCAAGCATGCTGTCATGTGAGGAGTGGCTTCCATCTGGCCAACAAATGGCAAGGGCTTCACCAGACAGGGAGCACAAAACTTCTGGCATACACTAATACCTAAATTATCACAAGACCTAAATATCTGTTTTCCAATCCTTTTCCCTCAAGCCAGTTTCCCCTGTCTCCAGCCTCTTTTGTGGCTTCTCTACTCTGGACCTGCAAAACTCACTTCTGCACTACAACTCCTAATGGCTCTGGCAGAGCTCCTGTGGCCTATTAGCATCACTCTCCGGCAGCCCTGGTACAGCTCCCTTTGGTGGCCCTACCAGCCTTCTTGTGTTGGCTTTGCTGGAAGCAGCAATGAAACCTCTGGTCCTTGCCTGGATCAGCAGTGAAACAAATGTTTGGTCCCATGGACTAGTGGGAAGCATTCAGGTGGGCTGTGTGCTCTCCTCCCTCTGGTAACATTGCTGTCTCTTCTCCCATCAGATCCAGTTGGAAAGAAGCTACAGAGAAAGCTACCTGACAGGAGAGAGAAGAGTGTTTGAGTTAGGCAGGGAGCTACATTTTTTCAGCTTCTTGACTATGAATATAAAACAAGGTAGCTCTTTAGGAATGCATATTTCCAAAAAAATCTTTTTATATTTAGGCCAATATATTTATTCCAACAATCTGTAGTACTATATATTAAAAAGGGGACATCTGCTGTGTAGTGTAAATTGCTTTTGTGGCAGAGCAGAGGCTAAACCATTTTTCCAAAAGATCAGGTGGTTACTGAAATTCTTTATAGAGATGGGCCAACTTTTGGACTGTAGCATTTTCATTAGAAGCATTTTGGACTCAAGTTGGAGGTTTTTCAGCAAAATCCTGAGAGCTGGATCAGAGCCATAGCCAGGCATTATGAAAAATAGGGCCCTCATCGTGAGCATAACATTTAACACCACACGCTGGGAGACTGTTAAATTGAGCGGGCTTTGAATTTTATTTTCACTCAGCTGTTTGCTCTGGCTCTTTTGGGCTTCCAGTTCAGTCGGAACCAGTAGAGAGATCCTGGCACCAAGAGCCTGCCTTCAGAACTCCTGGGGATCTTTTTTTTTCCCTTAACTTTATTTACTCCAGTTATTGCACTGTCAGTCCTGGGCTGGGGCCAGGCACCAGGACTCCCTTTAGAACCCTGCAGTCATGGTCCCCCCAATCCAACAACTAGATATCAACCCCCTCCCGTTCACGCCCTCCCCACACAAAATTAACGATTATTCAGATTTTACATGAAAAAGTACATTCTGAGATAAGGTTATCACTTGCAATATCTATATTATATTTACATGCATTGCTGTGGCACTAACTAGAAAACCCTGCAAAACAAGTAAAAGAAAAAAGGCACTTGGAACAATATGATATTAGCCTATGGTAGTGCATGTTAGGTGTAGGCTTTACCCTCAGAAAGCCACAAGTAAACTGATTTACAATTACAATATACTAAACCTCCCATACCAAAACAGCATTAACTGCCAGCATTCAATCCTACCTATAAAAAGACAACATTGCAAATACTACACCAGGCCCTAAACACCAGTACACCTCCTATTAGGAAAACAGAACAAACCAGGCTGTTGTAAATCCCTATCCAGAAACTACACGGTAGCAGAGCACCTCACCTTGTTCACACATGCCAACCCTCATCAGATTCCTAATGGAGACCATAAGTGTAAATAGAAAAGTGCAGACAAAAACTGAATTGGAAATCACAACAAGCCAGACTGTATATAGTGCAACTATGGAAAAACAGAAATACCACCATTCCTCATAAAACTTCAAACAATAAATTCAAGAAACATAAATCATAATAGTAAAACCATACTAATACAAATTATAAATATTTTAAAATAGCTGATGAATAGAACATCCAATAATTAAAAACTCATATCTCTGTTTCCAAAAGTCAATAAAATATTTTAAAACAGCTGATACATCAAATATCATTCAATTAAAATTAATAAGGATAAAAAAAAATACCCTGCTTTCCATACCTGGGAAATTTTGATTTCTAGATGACCTGAGATTGTCATGGATTAGCAGGGAGAGGGGAAGGGGTTGTTGCATACAAACTTTCTCCATGCTTTCTCTCCCTCATGCTCAATCATATACATACACATGCTCATATGCATTCTTTCACACATGCTGAGTCACATACACACACACACACACACACACACACACGCTTGCTCTCATGCTCAACTGTAAACACATACACACATGCTCATTCGCTCTCTCTTACTCTCAATCATACACACACATGTTCAGTCTCTCATGATAAATCATATACACATACAGACTTATTCACTCTGTCACAGGCTCAGTCATTCACACACTCATATGCTTTCTCTCACGCATACTCAGATCATATACACATACTTGTTCACTCATGCTCAACTATGCATATGTGTTCAGTCTTTCACACACACTCATACCTCTCTCACATGCTCAATAATATATGTTTATACCTCTCTCTCATGTTCAGATACACAATTGATCATACCTCTCACATGCTCAGACAAGCACATGCTCATATCTTTCTCTCACATGCTGGATTGCATACACACACATGCTGGATATACAAACACGCTCATAGGCTTGCCACCTCTCATCTAACCTCCAGGTATTCTGAAGCATGGGGAGGGAAGCTAATGCTTCTTGGTAACACACAGGGCCACACTGCTGCTGCTCATTGCTGTTCGTTGGGGCCTTGCCGGCAGTGCTACTTTTCACTGCCAGGCGGGGAAAGGAAAGGGAGGAGGAAAAACCAATGCTTCTTACAGTCCTGGGTCCGTTCTGCTCTGCACTACCTGGGGGTGGGGGAGAGAAGAAGGCCAATGTTTTTTATTGCTACTCCTCATTGGTGGGGAATAGAGGGTCAGGAGTATGGGCTGTGCTGTTCTTCATTGCCCTGATGGGTGGAGGAGATTGATTTTGAAGCTCCATGGGCTGTGCTGCTATTTTCTGGGTGGGGGGTGGAGGAGGAGGCTGGAGGCCGGTAGCTTTGGTGTGACAGCACCTATGGCTGAGGCCACATTGGCTGTAGGCTAGCTACGGTTCTGAGTTGGGTAATAATCTGCAGTTTGAATTGCAATCCAGAAATTGATATAGGTGAAAAACTATGCTGCCTTGTACAATTAGAGGTGGTGTTTTGTATGCAGATCAGTGTCCTGATTTCAAAATTCTGATTACACATTCTAATAAAAAAAATAAAAAAGGTACCTTGCTGTAAAGCACTTATCTTAAGGGCACTGCTTTCCTGTATCAATATCATTATTCAGAAATTGGCCAATCTCTTGTGTATGTAGTAGTTTTGAAACAATTGATGCGAAAGTTTTCACTTTCTGACCACAGGAAGTAAAATCCTCTTCTAAAATAATAAGTGTAAGTTTGTCAGTAATAATACTAAGTGTGATCTGTTTTATTCATTTATTTAAGGGCACATCAGTAAAAAATAGTGTTCGGACAAACAAGATGCCTACATCTATAGCTGCTCTCCGAAGAAAGAAAGATTTAAAGAACTTTAAAAATGTGGATAGCACTCTCGCAAATCTTATTCTGAATGAAATAGTGGACAAGTAAGTGCAGCTGAGTGAATACTTGGTTCCTTATAGAAAATATTTCATTTCATTCGTTGTATTTGGAAAAGTTTGAGAGAATGATCGATTCTTCTTTTTCTCTATTAAATTTAAACAAATATGAACGTGGAGATAATTTGTCATTTTCTGGGGCAAAGAGTTCATCATGTGTTTATGAATATATTGGTGTTTCATGCTATATTTATATTGTCTCTGCTTAAAATGATAGAGTACTTGCATTTATTATCATATAATAAATTTAGTAACCAGATAATTTTGCCAAGTTACAGCTGAAAATTTGGCTGAAGGTATCTAACTGGGCTGTCTAGCTAGATTTAAACAACTATTTGTGTGACAAGAGTTTCTTAGCATCCAGACAGATGAATCCAGAACCAGTGGGTTATGTACTTCTACCAGCAGATAGAGATGGAGTAAAGCTGACATCGCAGTATATATACCCCTGCAGTAACAGCCTGCCAGTATTCTCAGTCTTCAGCAGATGGTGGACATGTATCTCCCTACTGGGGATTGCTCCAAGTTTTAGAAGGAGAAAGAAGGAAATTTAATTTGCTCAGCTCTCCTGCAGTGATACCAAATGTTCCCTACTCCAGTTGAGAATTCCTGAGGTGATTTCCATGGTCCCTCAGATGAATGCCTTGGTCTGGTAGCTGGTTTTTCAGCCTGCATGGACTTAGCTGTTGAAATAGTTGAAAGACAGTGGGTGCAGGAAGCCAAGCGCAGTGATGACTGTATATGCCCTTTCCCCATGCAGCCGGAGACTGGCTCTGTACTCAGCCGGGTTGGGATGAGCTCAGATAAAACTTAAAAAAAAAAACAAAAACAAAACAGGAGGGTTTTTTGTAGGCTTCCTTTGATCTCCGTGTTTGGTGCACCAATCCAACGTTCGTTACTACCCCTGAGGGAGTTCAGAGAATGAGGGCAGCCTGGCGGGTTGAGCAGCCATTTTGAGCTAGGCCCTGCTCTTAGGCTTTTCTCTGGATGCTGCATGGTAGGCCGTGTTTTCGCACGTTTTCTTGCATGTTAGACTGCCATATTCAGGACCGTCAGTTCGTGCGAGTGTGTCCGGCTGTGTATCCAGTTATGCACCCAGTTTTTGGATGCTTAGTTGGACACTTGCTTGGGCGTCCTGTTGGTAGTGACATCTGATTTAGGCTTGTGCTTGCCTGTACGCACAATCTGGGCTGTATTGGGGGCGCTCAGTTTTTGGGTGCCCATCAAGCACAGGATTTGGACCCCTAAATTTTGGATGCCCTAAATTCTGGAAGCACACCTTTCAGTTGCCTGTTAAGCGTACTGACAGACTGATGCCACCTATAGCTAAGAAAGCTAAGCATCTTACCCTCTGTGCTGCTTGTCATATTTAGCATTTCACCCTGGCCTTCACTCTAACTTGTGCCAGCGCTACTTAGAGGGTCAAGGAGAATTGCCATGGTCTGATTTTACTAAACCTGGTTCTTCCCAGCCTGATGACGGCCTGGGTAAAGATGTATCAGAAGGGAGCGCCTGACCTTGGAACTCCCTTAACTGGTTTGTCAGTGGGGTAAGGTAGTTCAGTGGGCACAGGACAGGTGCCTCGTGGGTTTGGCATGGATCCTTCTACCTTTTCTTGGGTGGAATTTTTTCAAGGATTGCAATCTTTTCTTCAGGTGCAATCCTCGGCCCCGACCAGTCTTGCCAGATCAGCCGCGGTTGGTGACCTGCTTGCCTGGTGCTGCGATTAAGCATCGAAATATACCTAGATCGGCAGCCGGTCTTTACAGCGGTCTCTGGATGGCACAATTGATGAAGCCGATCCTTACTTAGGAGGATGGGGAAATTCCTCTGGGACTGGAACCGTATAGGACTGTTGCGGTTCTTTCATAGAGATGAAATTACCGGCATTGATTTCCTAGACATTAAAGATGCTAGGAGTGCCTGGGGATTCCATGTCTGAGAAAAAGAAAAATCTCATTTTGGTTTCTTTGCGTAAAGCCTTGTTTTTTTTTCCTGTTATGGAGGCCATTCAAGAATTGATTGATCTTGAGGTGGGGCAGCCTGGAGGCAAATTTCAAAGGGGGTCTAGTCTTGGAAGGCCTGTACCCCTTGGATCCAGTGGCCAGAAAATGGTTGTTTTCTGAAAGTGGACGTGCTTGTGTGTTGTCTCCAAGCGGACAATTATCCCCGTGGAGTTAGGAGTGGCTTGAAGGAAGCTCACGATAGGATTGAGACCATCTTTAAGCAAGCATTTGAAACAGTGGTGAAGACCTTGTAGCTGACTTGTTCCCTGGTGGCTCGCTCCTGTTTACTTCTCTCGCAGGAGGAAGATGAATCTGGAGTGAATTCCAGGAGAGTTACAGAGACAGCAGCAGCCTTTTTAGCAGATACGGGCTGTGATTTGGTCCACACCTCAGCCAGAGGGGTGGCTTCGATAATAGCAGCCAGGCATCTGTTATGGCTGAGAAATTGGTCATCCGATGTGACCTCCAAGGCTAACCTTATGAAATTGCCCTTTAAAGGCTCGCTGTTTGGGAGCAAGTTGGAGAAAATGGCCAATAAGTGGGGCGAGTTCTTGGTTCCTCGGTTGTTGAAGGATAAAAAGCAGGCGCCACCCTCCTTTAGCATGAGAGGTCGTGCTATGGGATCCAAGCATTTTTGAATCTACAGAAGAGTGGCTTTTCATAGGATTTGACCTTTCGTTAGGTCTCAGTCATTTCGTCCCAACCAGCCCGGATGAGACCCAGGCTCGGGCAGAGGAACCCCCCAAGCCTCCCAATTAAGGTGTGCCAACTCATCCCCGGGAAGGGGGGGGGGGTCAGCTCTCTTTTTTTTATCAGAATTTGGGTCAAAATCATGTCAGACTAGTGTGTCTTGGAGGTGATTCAAGATGGATATGCGCTGGAGTTTCTCAGTGTTCTTCAAGACATGTTCATGGTATTTCCTTGTCTCTTCCCGCAAAAGAGGCAGGCAGTGGAGTGTACATTGTCAAAGCTCCTCAGTCTGAGGGCTGTGGTTCCAGTGCCCACGTCTCAAGAAAATATGGGCTGATATTCCATTTATTTCGATGTTTCCAAGAAGGGGAGGGCTTTCTTCATTCCATCCTGGATCTCAAAGGGGGTCAACCGTCATTTGCGGGTGACTCATTTTCTCATGGGAACATTGCGCTCAGTGATAATGGCAGTGCAGTCCGGGGAGCTTCTGACCTCTTTGGACCCGTCCAAGGCATACCTGCATATTCCCATCCGATTAGAGCACAGTCTTCTGCGATTTGTGGTTTTGCATTGTCATCGGGTTTGAGCGCTACCTTTTAGTCTGTCCACCACATCCAGATCTTTTTCCGAGGTTATGGTGGCAGCGGTGGCAGAGTTGAGAGGATGGGATCCTGGTATACCCGTACTTGGATGACTGGAAAATTTAGGCCATGTCTCTGAAATAGAGCGCCTCCCGGTGAAGCGCAAGGTGTTCTCCTTGTAGCAGGAACTCAGTTGGGTGGTGAACCGGGCCAAGAGCAGTCTTTTTGCCATCTGAGTCACTAAAGTATCTCAGTTTTCGGTTCAACAAGAAGCAGGGCAGGGTTTTCCTGCCGGCGGGTTGTATTCAGAAGCTGATGGCGAAGTTGATTCTATTGAAGAACAAAATACACTCAACAGTATGGTCCTATTTACAGGTGCTCGGATTGATGGCGGAGACCCTGCAAGTGGTGGCGTGGGCAAGGGCACATATGCGTCCTCTTCAGTGCACTCTTATTTCATTGGAGCCCAGAGTCTGAGGACTATTTGATTCGGCTTCACCTGTTGATGGAAGTCTGCACACGCCTGCAGTGGTGGTTAGAAGCGGATCATCTGAGAAATGGGATTTACCTGAAATCACTGGTCTGGATAGTACTTATGACAGATGCAAGCCTTCAGGGTTGGGGAGCTTAACTGTCAGGAACTGACAGCTCAAGAGCACTGGAGTACAGAAGAGTCTTTCTGGTGCATCAGTTAGCTGGAAGCCCAAGTGGTCCGGTTGGTATGTTTGCAATTCAGCGACAGGTTGCAGGGTTGAGCAGTCTGAACAATGTCGAACAATACAACAGTGGCCTACATCAAGAGGCAGCAAGTGTCGCAGGGAATAGAACAACTTATGGAATAGGCAGAAGTGCATCTTGAGGAGATCTCAACCTCGCACATTGCAGGAAAAGACAGTATAAGAGCAGATTTTCTCAGCAGGCAGAGTCTGGACCCAGGAGAATGGGTATTGTCAGATGAGGTATTTCAGCTAATAGTGGATCACTGGAGCCTTCCATTTCTGGCCCTACTGGTGACTTTTTGCAATGCAAAGGTTCCTCGATTCTTCAGTCGCAGGAGAGATCTGAAATAATTGGGCATTAATGCACTCATGCAGAATTGGCTAGAGGGCAAGCTGCTGTATGCTTTTCCCCCATGTCCCATGTTGGGCAGTATGATTCAGAGGGTCAAGAATCACAGGAATGATGCTTCTGGTGGCACCAGATTGGTCCAGGAGGCCATGGTATGTGGTTCTGTGAAGGCTCCTAGTAGACTCCCACCTCCGGTTTCCTGTCCACTAGGATCTGTTGCAGCAGAGGCCTGTTCTTCACAAAGATCTGACTTGATTTTGTCTTATGGTATGGCCCTTAGAAACATAGAAATTACGGCAAAAGAAGACCAAATGGCCCATCCAGTCTGCCCAGCAAGTTTGCACACTTGTTTTTTTTCCTCATGCTTATCTGATACTCTTGGCCCTTATTAACCTTTTGGTTCTATTTCACTTCCACCCCGCCATTGCTGTAGAGAGTAGTGCTGGAGCTGTGCATCTAAGTGAAGTATCTAGCTTAATTGGTTAGGTGTAGTAACTGCCGCAATAAGCAAGCTACTCCCACACTTATTTGTTTTCCCAGCCTGTGCAATTCAATCCTTGTTGGATGTCTGAATATAATTCCACTTTACTTCATTCCCCCCCTGCCGTTGAAGCAGTGAGCTGCACTGGATATGTATTTCAAGTGAAGTATCATGCTTAATTGATTCGTGGTAGTAACCGCCGTAACAAGCAAGCTACACCCATGCTTATTTGCTTATCCAGACTATGTAATTCAGTCCTTGTTGGTTGTTGTCTGAATATAAATAATCTTTTCTTTATTCCCCCTGCCATTGAAGCAGTGAGCTATGCTGGATATGAGAAGGCTTGCTTGCTGAAGCATGGATATTCTATTGCAGTGATTGCCAGCTTGCAACGAGCAAGAAAGTTCTTCACTTCCTTAGCTTATGTACGGGTTTGGTGAGCGTTTGAGTCTTATGAGAAGACTGGGTTCTTCCTTGTTTGGATAAGATCCCGCTCATTTTGGAATTTTTGCAGGATGGCTTGAATAAAGGGTTGGCCCTTAATTCCTTAAAGGGTACATGTAGTGATTCTTGTCTGTTTCAGGGGTCAGGTGATTGGTGGACCCTTGTTGGCTCATCCAGATGTGGCCTGTTCCTTGAAACATCTTCGTCCTCCTTTGCGGTTACCGGTACCCTTGTGGAGTCTGGTATTGGATTTCTTAGTGGGCCCTACATTTCGACCGATGCATAACCTTTCCTTGCGGTTACTGACCTTGAAAATGGTGTTTCTTGTGGCGATTTGTTCAGCGCATAGACTATCAGGCCTTGTCTTGCTGGGAGCCGTTCCTTCGAGTGAATCCAGGGTGATACAGCTGCGGACTGTTCGTTCCTTTTTGCTGAAAGTGCTCTCAGATTTTCCCTTGATGCAGTCTGTTTCCCTGCTGTCTCTGGATAGGGGGGGAGATGTGGAGGAATATTGCCTGTTGCAACCTTGGATGTTAAGAGACATATCGTGAGGTTTCTGGTGGTTTCTAGACCTCTCAGGAAAACGGATTGCCTGTTTGTCCTCCAAGGCGAGCCAGCTTTACATGCTACAGTAGCTCACTAGATTAAGGAGGTTGTCACAGGCTCGTACTTGGATGCTGAACAGCTGTTGCTTAGTCAGGTTAGGGCTCATTCCACTAGGGCTCAAGCAGTGTCATGGGCAGAAGTTAGATTGTTGTCTCCCATCGACATTTGCCGAGCTGCAAAGTGGTCATCCTTACACACCTTTTCCATGTATTATTGTCTGCATGTGCAGGCCCGGGAAAACGCAGCCTTTGTACGTGCAGTGTTGACATCTCACTGGTCCTGAGGTCCATCTGTCTACACGCTAGAAAATGGAGAAATTACTAGGGATGTGAATCGTTTTTTGACGATTTAAAATATCGTCCGATATATTGTAAATCGTTAGAGGTAAAATATAATAGGAATTCCCCCGATTTATCGTCAAAAATCGTAAATCGGGGGAAGGGGGAGGGCGGGAAAACCGGCACACTAAAACAACCCTAAAACCCACCCCGACCCTTTAAAATAAATCCCCCACCCTCCCGAACCCCCCCAAAATGTCTTAAATTACCTGGGGTCCCGGTGTGATCTTCCACTCTCGGGCCACGGGTGCCGGCGCTACCTTTGCCCTGTCACGGGTGTTGACAGAATAAATTCAGCAGTTCATGTTGGTTCTCTTCTCTCTGCTGGGTAGTGCATTTCAAAGCAAAAATGCAGCCATAAGCATAAGGGAGCTGTCAAAAGAACACTAGACAAAGTGATGGAAAGTCATAGGTTTGGGGATAGGTATAATATAATTTTGAAGTCCCTAAATATTCCTCAGAGCACGTCTTAACGACCGATTTTGGCTGGGGGGGGGGGAGGGAATCGGATTGACGCGGTTTTGTTTTTTTAAATATCGTGTAAATCGTAAATCGGGGGAGGGCGGGAAAACCGGCACACTAAAACATCCCTAAAACCCACCCCGACCCTTTAAAATAAATCCCCCACCCTCCCGAACCCCCCCAAAATGTCTTAAATTACCTGGGGTCCCGGTGTGATCTTCCACTCTCGGGCCACGGGTGCGTTGATAGAAATGGCGCCGGCGCTACCTTTGCCCTGTGACAGGGCAAAGGTAGCGCCCTTTGCCCTGTGACAGGGCAAAGGTAGCGCCGGCGCCATTTCTATCAACGCGCTACCTTTGCCCTGTGACAGGGCAAAGGTAGCTACCTTTGCCCTGTCACAGGGCAAAGGTAGCGTCGGCGCCATTTCTATCAACGCACCCGTGGCCCGAGAGTGGAAGATCACACCGGGACCCCAGGTAATTTAAGACATTTTGGGGGGGTTCGGGAGGGTGGGGGATTTATTTTAAAGGGTCGGGGTGGGTTTTAGGGATGTTTTAGTGTGCCGGTTTTCCCGCCCTCCCCTGATTTACGATTTACACGATATTTAAAAAAACAAAACCACGTCAATCCGATTCCCTCCCCCCCCCCAGCCAAAATCGGTCGTTAAGACGATCGATCACACGATTCACATCTCTAGAAATTACTACTTTCCTGATAATTTCCTTTTCTTTAGACCAGACAGATGAATCCAACTTCCCGCCCTTGGCTGCCGAATAATTGTGCTGTGTCCTCCTGCGTGGCTATGTGTTCCAGGGGTTACTGGTAACTGTTAATCCAGTCCCTAAACTAGTGTTAATACATTCTATGTCTGAGCTCAGTGTTCCCTGTTGGCTGAGTACTGGAATGGTTGTCTGTTAATCAAGTTTTTGTTAGTACACAGTTGACTTTTGTAGAGAATTCTGGCAGGTTGATGTCACTGCAGAGGTATATGTACTGTGATGTCAGCTTTGCTCCATCTCCATCTGCTGGTAGAAATGCATAGCCCACTGGTTCTGGATTCATCTGTCTAGTCTAAAGAAAAGGAAATGATCAGGTAAGTAGTAATTTCTCATTGTGCTATTAAATTTATGTGGTAATAGCTGAAAATATACACCCTGGCAATGGCTCTGGCCCTCCCTGCCCCTTTTCTGACTGGTTAATTTGGCACCTTGCAATTTTGTATATAAGCATTTAGCTGATCAGAGATGGTGAATTATTTCTGGTTAGATTATCAGATTATTCCAGAATTAGCTGGATAAACATTTTTGAAAACCCATTCCTAATAAAAGCTAATGAGCAAACATAGAGCAGGGATTATATTTTGCATGCAGAAAAATTTTTTGTATTGCAGTAGCATGTAACCAGAGCTTTTATAAAGGCCTTTAAGAAACTTTCTAGTTTGAGTGCTTTGCTCAGAGCAGTATTTTCCAGATCTAGTCCTTAAAGTCTTAAAAGGTTTAGTTTTCAGAGTAACCCATATATGCAAACTAACCAGGTTCTTAGATCAAATGTATGCAGATTTATCTCATAGCTATTCGTTGTGGCTAAAAACTAGATCTGTTAGAGGCCCTTCAGAAAGTAATTTGAAAACCCATGCATAGAGCTATTAATAAATCATTGTAGGGCTGTCACATAACTTTTATTTCCCAATGCTTTTATTTTGGAAAACCTAAATATGAACACTGTTTTTCAAATGTGGGGAGCTAAATTTACATTTGTACATTTTATAATCTGTAATCAACTCATTTTTTTATGCAAATTGTACACTTTGATTTAAGGATAAATAATTTATTGGGACCTAATCACTTTTAATTTTGTGCCTGTAATAGGCGCATTGATCATGTATGTTACTAATCATCATCCTTACACAAATGTATAAGAAGGTATGTTAGAGGTTATGGTATTTCATTGGATTAACATAATGTTTTTATACCTTTTTATTGTAAATTGACTTCCATTATCTTACATGTCACCACCACGTATTTTTTATGTGCATCTTGTATGTAATACTATATAAATCAGCAGCAATTGGATATTAATTGGGGTGTGAGGGGAGAAGGGAGTCTGTTTTGGGAAATTGTGCATGTACAGAGCAGAATAACTGAGAGAGTGCAAATTAAGGGCCTGATTTATCAAAGTATTTTCCCATAGACAGAGAATGAGAGAAAAGCCTTAGTGAATCAGGCAGTAAGAGAGAAAAAGTAGTGTGTTAAAAAATGAGGCTTATATCTCTAAATATAATACCAGTGAGTTTACTGAGACAAAAAATGTTAATAGGAAGTATGGAAAAATATGGGCAGTAAAAAGAAAATTATTATAAAAGGATTATGCAAATATTATGAAAAATGGAAAAATATAAAAATCTTAATTTTTTACTTAAGTGCCATAAAAAAAATTGGAGATTCCCAGGGTCATGCATCCCTTAATATGATTAAGTTGTTGTTGAATTATGAATTATAATTCATATTCTCTAAATCAGCGCTTCTCAACCGGTGTGTCGCCAAACACCGCCAGGTGTGTCGCATCTCCCGGTGTCCCACTACCCCGTTCTACTTTCCTTTTGCCTTTTTCCAGCTCATGCGGGCCAATTGAAAGCCTCCTTTCTTCCTACCCCCATTACACAATGGGAAGCCTCCTTCATTCTGCCTGCCCCCGCGCAGGCCAATCGGAAGCCTCCTCCCTACCAGTGGGAGTAGGAAGAAGGGAGGAAGCCTTTGATTGGCCGGTGAGGCAGGCATCAGAATCCCCGGGGTGGGGTGGGAGGAATAGAAGTTTTTGAACTCTGACGAAGCAAGATCGCGCAGTGAAGAGGAAAGCCGCCATGGGAGCCCATTCCCATGGCGGCGAAGAAGAGACCTGACCCCGACAAAGCAAGGCCGCCACAGCCTGTGGCAGCGAAGAGGAAACCCGACCGAGGCCACCACGGGAGCCCATTCCCGTGGTGGCGAAAAAAGAAGGCCCGCTGGAGTAAAGCCGCGGGGGAACTGGAGCCCATCCCTGCAGCGAAGGAAGAAGATTTTGGTGAGAGCTGGTGCGTCTGTGTGTGAATGAGTGCCTGGCTGAGAGCTGGTGCGTCTGTGTGTGGATGAGTGCCTGGGTGAGAGCCGGTGCGTCTGTGTGTGTGAATGAGTGCCTGGCTGAGAGCCGGTGTGTCTGTGTGTGAATGAGTGCCTGGCTGAAAGCTGGTGTGAATGGGTGCTTGGGTGAGAGCTGGTGTGTGGGTGTGAATGGGTGCTTGGGTGAGAGCTGGTGTGTGTGGGTGTGAATGGGTGCTTGGGTGAGAGCTGGTGTGTGTGGGTGTGAATGGGTGCTTGGGTGAGAGCTGGTGTGTGTGGGTGTGAATGGATGCCTGGGTGAGAGCTTGTGCATTTGGTTGTGAATGGATGCCTGGGTGAGAGCTTGTGTGGGTGGGTGTGAATGGATGCCTGGGTGAGAGCTTGTGTAGGTGGGTGTGAATGAGTGCCTGGGTGAGAGCTTGTGTGTGTGAGTGTGAATGGGTGCTTGGGTGAGAGCTTATGTGTGTGGGTGTGAATGGAAGCCTAGGTGAGAGCTTGTATCTGTGGGTGTGAATGGGTGTGAGGGTGAGAGCTGGTGTGAATGGAAGCCTGGGGGAGAGCTGGTGTGAATGGGTGCTTGGGTAAGAGCTTGTGGGTGTGAATGGTTGCCTGGGTGAGAGCTTGTGTGTGTGGGTGTGAATGGGTGCTTGGGTGAGAGCTTGTGTGTGTGGGTGTGAATGGGTGCTTGGGTGAGAGCTTGTGTGTGTGGGTGTGAATGGGTGCTTGGGTGAGAGCTTGTGTGGGTGGGTGTGAAAGGATGCCTCGGTGAGAGCTTGTGGGTGTGAATGGGTGCTTGGGTGAGAGCTTGTGCATTTGGGTGTGAATGGATGCCTGGGTGAGAGCTTGTGCATTTGGGTGTGAATGGATGCCTGGGTGAAAGCTTGTGTGGGTGGGTGTGAATGGATGCCTGGGTGAGAGCTTGTGGGTGTGAATGGGTGCCTGGGTGAGAGCTTGTGTGTGTGGGTGTGAATGGGTGCTTGGGTGAGAGCTTGTGGGGGTGTGAATGGAAGCCTGGGTGAGAGCTGGTGTGAATGGAAGCCTGGGTGAGAGCTGGTGTGAATGGGTGCTTGGGTGAGAGCTTATGTGTGTGGGTGTGAATGGAAGCCTGGGTGAGAGCTTGTGCCTGTGGGTGTGAATGGGTGCTTGGGTGAGAGCTTGTGGGTGTGAATGGAAGCCTAGGTGAGAGCTTGTGTGTGTGGGTGTGAATGAATGCATGGGTGAGAGCTTGTGTCTGTGGGTGTGAATGGATGCCTGGGTAAGAGCTTGTGTCTGTGGGTGTGAATGGATGCATGGGTGAGAGCTTGTGTCTGTGGGTGTTAATGGAAGCCTGGGTAAGAGCTTGTGTGTCTGAGGGTATGAATTGGTGCCTGGGTGAGAGCTGGTGTGAATGGGTGTGAGAGCAGTTGTGTATGATTGAGAGCTTGTATATAAGAGACCATGAGTATGATTGAGAAACTGGTCAGGGTGGTGATGTGTTTCTGTGTGAGAGAGAGAGAGACTGGTCAGGAAGATGACTGGGGTGAGAGAGAGACTGAAACTGGTCGTGGGGTCTAATTGGGAGGGGGGGGGGGTGTGACTGGTTGTGGGCGCTAAGGAAGAGGACTGTGAGGACAGAGCTTCAGCAGCCCTTGCTGCTTCTGGTGAGTGCTATTGGCCTGGAAGGAAAAGGAGTAGGAGAGTTGCTGGAGAGGGGGCTTTTTAAATTTATTTTTCTTGATTGACTGCCATTTTAATTATTGGATATTATGCGATGACTGCTTTTTGGAAATATTTTATTGATATTTGGACATGTTTTAATTTTTATGAGTGTTTAATTGAATATTATTCTGTTCAGCAGCTGTTTTGTAACATTTTTAGTATAGCTTTACAGTTCTTTCTGTGTGGGGCTCTATAGCAGCTTGGCTTATTCTGTTTTCCCAATAGGAAATGTATTAGTGTTTAGGGCCTGGTTTAATAGTTGTGTTTCTTAGATAGGGTTGTTACTGTTTTAGTGTGTTCCATAATACAGGTGTAACTTTGTACGGGTTAGTTTGTGTGCATTATTGCAAATCCTGAGAGTCTGTTAGGTGCTATATTTCTCTTTCCACTTCTCCAGGTTCGCACTGCATGCAGAGTGGCTTTTTTTGTTTTCCATTCCAGTTTCTGTCTCCATATTTATAATTTGTGGTTTTTCTGTACTTGGTGAAGGTCAGTTCTGGGTGAGTGACCGAGGTGAGGTATTTTACTAGCATGTAGGCATTTGTATCAATCTTATTTGTTGTGTTTTCTCAATAGGATAAACATTAGTGGTAAATTACTGTCTTTTCATAAGGAATGCTATTTTGGCTGGTAGTAAAAGGAGTTTGTTTTGCTTTTACTGAGATGTCATCAGAACCAGAATATCTTTTTTTTTTTATGGTGAGTTGTACAGGGTAATGCCCTAGATCTGCTCTGTACTCATTGCTGGGGGTTGAGGGGATTCCTGTGGATGCAGAGTGCATGTTTACATATAGCCCCGTGATGGTCACATGTTCAGTGTGTCACACATGTGAGAACCATCTGTCAGGTGTGTCCTGGCCAAAAAAAGGTTGAGAACCACTGCTCTAAATGAATCAGCAGTCAATCAAATGGATCACATGATCTGAATTTTCTCCATCAGCAGTAGCTGACATCCAAGCAGATGCTGCTCCTCAAGTGACTTCAATAGAAAACTGACTATTGCTCACTATTGTATTGGGTCATGCTCATGTCGTCTCTGTGCAGGATGTGTATGAGGATGTCACTAAGAACATTATTGTCCAAGCAGGACAATCTTTGTATTTTCCTGTCTGATGAGAGTAAGTTCAGTAGAAACTGCCTTAAATCCTTGACACACAGTTCAGGGAGTTCCTCCGCCTATTTGTCACTTAACTCCAAAAATAGGTCAATGAGTTAAACCACAGTTTGATCTCCCTATCCTCACAGGACAAGCAGGATGGTAGTCCTCACATGTGGGTGATATCATCAGGATGGAGCCCAATCACGGAACACTTTTGTCAAAGTGTTCCGTGATTGGGCTCCACTGATCTCCACTGGCTTCCCATACAGTCACGCATAATATATAAAACTCTCACCCTCATTCACAAAAGCATCATCAACGAACATTACAACTGGTTAACCCCTCCTTTCCTCCCTCGTACCTCCTCAAGACCAACCCGTACCGCCCTTCTCGGAACTCTATGTGCTCCTTCTATAAAATCAACTAGACTTATATCCACCACTAACAGAGCCCTTTCTCTTGCCGGCCCATCCCTCTGGAACTCCATGCCCAGTGACCTACGGACTGAAACCTCCACACCCACGTTCAAAAAGAAACTCAAAACATGGCTCTTCCTTCAAGCCTACCCCCCTTCACCCTCGACAGATAACCCCCCTCCCGCTGTGACCCACACATAACCATCACATTTTTCCAGTCCCCCCCCCCGGTTTTTCCCATCTTCTCTCCCTCGAACTATTGCCTGAAACAACATTGTATTTAGTTATGAATCCCTGTATATAACCCCACCCCCTCATTGTTGTTCCCACCCCTTCCCATTCTATGTTGCTCCCTGTTTGACTCCCTCCAATTTATTTAGCTTTTTGTTTTATTACTGTATTTTAATTGTTCTTTGTTCGATGTAAAGGCTATGCCTATATATACCCTGGTTTTAAGTTATATGTAAACCGACACGATGTGCAAACGGTTGTCGGTATATAAAAGCGTTTAAATAAATAAAAATAAAATAAATAAACTTTGACTGGTACCTACTGGGCATGCCCAGCAATGCACCAACCCTGCATCCAGCAGGGGTGCCCCTTCAGTCTTCTTTTTTCCACGTAGCAGTAGCCACGCAGGTTAAGGAGCTCTCTTGAGATTCCTGACAGGAATTTTCCTCACGGGAACGTCTTTCAAAATTTCAAAAAAATTCTACCCCATAGGGGTTCCCTATTGATATCCATACTCCATGGTCGAAAGGTAAGGTTTTACCCTTGTTGCGGTCGATTCCCGTCCAGTTATCCCTTCGTGCCCTACCGGCCATCGACCACACCATGGCTAAATTTTTGGCAGAGTCATGGCATCAGGTTTTCGTCGGTGCCCCGACTGTACTCGAACAATGTCCATCACTGACCCGCACGGTGTCTGTTATGTGTTTGGGGTCCGACCACGGTGTCCTAACTTGCACCAAATGTGCCCAAATGACACCGAAGGGCCGTAAGGCTTGTTTAGAGAAAATAGAGTTTCTCTTTCAGTCAAAAACCCTGACTTCATCGATAGCTTCGACTTCGTCTGAGCCGGTGTCATCGACCTCTCGCCAGCACCGGGACACCGCTGCTGCCTGACTGGCATCGACGATTCCAAAGGTGTCTATTCCCTCCTTGCCTCCTCAAGAAAAGGACCGAGGAGATCATCGTGAAAAAAGTCGACACCATCATCGCAAGGCTCTGTCCGCCAATCCAGGCAAGTCCTCGGCATCGACGTTGACAGAGCCACCGACAAAGAAGCCCAGTCCAGAAAAGGCCCCATCCTCTTCTGTGACTGGGTCATCGAGGCGTTCCCAATCTCAGTAAACGTGTGCACATCTTAGCACTCCTCCATGCAAATCCATGTTATTTAAGGCATTAGTTATAAACTCCCCAATGCTGAGAGATGTGTAAGCTTAACTCCTGTTTTCTTAACACTAGAAAATTAACTCCTGATCAGAGATGGATTAAATTTTCTGGAGCTAGTATTAGTTTATGGGACTGAACCAGGTTTTTGTGGTGCCAGAGTCTGTGCTTAGGATTTTTGTGGGTTTTCTTCTCTATAGAATATCTACATTTTTTCCGAAAATATTCACCCTTTGTTGCTTTATAGCCCAGAATTAAAATGTATTAAAACAGTGTTTGTCACATGTATTACCCGTACTACCCCACAACTGCCAACTAGAAAATATATTCCAAAGTTCATTAGAAAATGAAGTAGAAATAACTAGCTTGATTAGATAAATGTCCACTCTTCCCTCCCTTGCCTTGTACTTCTGTAGTAATCCTAAATACTTAAAGCTCTGGTGTAATCAATCACCTTCAATAGCACACACCAAGTAAATTGGCCCTACCTGTGTTAAATTGTACGGATTCATTTGTTGACAGAATAAATTCAGCAGTTCATGTTGGTTCTCTTCTCTCTGCTGGGTAGTGCATTTCAAAGCAAAAATGCAGCCATAAGCATAAGGGAGCTGTCAAAAGAACACTAGACAAAGTGATGGAAAGTCATAGGTTTGGGGATAGGTATAATATAATTTTGAAGTCCCTAAATATTCCTCAGAGCACGATCAAAAAAGTTAAGAAGCGGAAAGTGTATGTTACCACCTGCCCAAACCGTCTCTCTAAATTGGATGACCAAGCAAGGGAAGAGATTGATCTAGTAGGCGACCAAGAGGCTTCCATGGCCGACTGGTCAAAATGTGCTTGTGACAATATCCCAAGCACTTCACAAATCTGGCCAGTATGGTAGGGTGGCAAGGAGGAAGCCATTATTCAAGAAATGCTCCTTTAATCTCCTGAGATGTTTGCAAAGGAGCACTCTGGGAATACTGTAGCCATGTGGCAAAACATACTGTGGCTGGCAAAACCATAATAGAATTTTAAGGCCTGAGGGTGTGCTGACAGCAGAAAGTTCATCTGTTGTTAAGTTGGACTTGCTGGGAAAGAGCGCTTAAATCTTGCAAAAACATTTTTTAAAGAGCTAAACTATTACTGTGTATGTATAGAATATACATACACAGTGATATAGAATATATATATATATATATATTCTATACTAGATTAAGTTTGTTGATAGTTTAATAATTGTGAGTTTGCAAAGGTTACTTACTTGAACTGAGAAGGTGATAGTATCGATTCCCACCTAACTTCATCACATTTTTTGATATAGATTACCCCCAGTAGGAGGAAAATCTTCAAAATAGTCAATTCACAATTTACAATAAGGTACAGTTAACTCTGACATTACTGATTGACTAATTTTAGTGCTATTGCTGGTCATTCATAAACTATAAAATATTAAAATTTAAAAACCTTAGATTTAAAAGAAACATAAATTAACCCCTAATCAAAATTTAAATCTTAGATGTAAAAAGACACTTAATATCAAATTTTTTAAAACCCTTAGATTTAGACATACCCATTCCTTAAACAGCTTTAAAATCTTTAGACAACCTAACAAAAATTAAGATGCAGATGAGTCCAGTAGTGAGGCTATATATTCTTTTGCACAGACTGCCACATGTGTGATTATCTACCTGTTGGTGAGAGATTGCATGTGGGTACCCAGCGCAAAGAGCCCCTGGTTCTCATAGAACGATTCTGATCTTTGGAAACAAGAGTGGCAGACCTGGAGGAGCTGAGGCAATCAGAGGTATATAGGTCGGTTCCAACTCTAATCCAGTAGTCTTTGTGCTGTTTTGGAGGAGCAAGGATAACTGAAAGGAGACAATCATCTGGGCCGAAAGTGATCTTGTAGCTAGGACCTGCTCTCCAGGTGATGCCTTATTCTCTTGCACTGAGGATGTCGTTCCATGGGCATGTATCCAGGAGGAAAGGATTAGAACTGGTGATTTGATCATTGTGAATGTAGATGACTGACTGGGCATGAGATTGCTTGGTAACTTTCCTGCCTGGTGTGAAGGTTACAGATCTCATGCGCTACCTAGATACAATTTTAGAGAGCGCTGACCTGGAGCAAGCCATTGAAGTACATGTGGGTACCAATGACAGAAAGGTGCAGGAGGGAAGTTCTAGAGGCTAAATTTAGGATTTTAGGTAGGAAATTGAAATCCAGAACCTCCGGGATAACATTCTCAGATATGCTTCCCATTCAACACACAGGTCCCCAGAGGCAGGCTGAGCTCTGGAGTCACAATTCATAGATGATACAATGGTACAGGCTTTAGATTTGTTAGGAACTGGTGAACATTCTGGGGAAGGGGGAACCTATTCTGACAAGAGGGGACTCCACCTTAACCAGGATGGAATCTGATTGCTTATGCTAACATTTTAAAAGGAGATAGGGTGACTTTTAAACTAGAAAATGGGGGAAAGCTGACTGTTGCTCAGAAGCACATGTTTTGGAGGGAGATATCTTTGCAGGAAACTTGCAAACAGGAAATTAGAATAATCCCAGTTGAGAGGTTTTGGTTAAGGCTGCATTAGCTCATACGGATATGGATGGAGCACACAGATTTGAATGACTCTACTCTGCCTGTATCATCTGCTAATAAGCATTTATGAATACAAAGAGAAATGAAAGTAAAAATAAAAATTTCCTATAAAATATTTGTATATTATACCAGGATATACCATATTTTCCTGTCGATAGCAGGGCTGAATTAGTCATGCTGTCATGGGATCTGTCAATCAGGTCCGGGAGGCAGAGCTTGTCAAAGTAGAGACCAGAGCTTTGCTCTCTGCGGCTGCATGTGTGTTTCCGCGCAGGAAAGTAACGGAATCTCCTCAGTCTGTTCTGTCCGCGCGCGGGATCGCATGCGGAGCTATTCTTCTCCTCAGCATTAATAAAACAAAACCTGTCAAAATCAGGGTTTAAGCCCTGTAATTGCGGCAAGGTAATGTCGGTCACGGATGGCCATGACCGATGTTACCGATGCCTAGGACCAGATCACAATCGGGAAAATTGTGAATTTGCTCGAGGATATCACCAAGGGCACTGAAGCAAAGGGCCTACAGACTTCAGGAACTTTTTGCCTCACTGGAGCCATCGGAGGCTCATTCATCGGCTGGCCCTGTGATTTTATCGGCTCCCTCAAAAAAGAGGGCATCATCGTGGGATCCTCAGTCCTCCAATTTTGGAGGTAAGGAGATGACAGGCCATTGGATTTTCAGAAATCCATAGTGCCAAATTTACCAGCGCAGGACACATTGGCGCCAAAAATCTCGGTGCCGAAAACCTCTGCGCCTAAGGTGCCTTATGCGCATACAAAAGTGTCGGCGCATAACACTTCGGCGCCTGAAGAAGTATCAGCGCACAACAGTTCTATGCACATGGCACCGAAGACACTTGTGCGCATGACGCCGAAGAACCCTGCGCGCACGGCGCACAAGATTTCTGCGCGCAGGGCGCTAAAGCAGTCCGTGCACACAACCAAAAGAAAACCTATGCACACGGCGCTGCCGACATCTGCGTGCATGGCGCCGACACCAGCTGTGCGCCCGGCGCCATCCATATCTATGCGCATGGCGCTGGAGACATCGGCCGATCACTCTTGCGTGTACGGAAACCGAAAGATATGCGTACAAGTCTAAATCCGCGAATAAATCCAAATCCGCGCATAAGACACATGGGCACCTATCTCATGTATTACAAAATGAGTTGAAACAAAGACGTGGACCCTCTCCATCAATAACTTCACCTCGTTCCGGTACTTCCCTTTCTTCGAGAGATAATTCGACAGAGTTTACAATAAAATGTAGAAAACGATCACAGTCTTCACGGAGAAGTCATACAGACTCGTCGTCACACTATTATAAGCACTCACGACACTCCCACCACAAAAAGTTGGCAAAGAGGAGTGCAACATGGGAAGTAAGCCCTTCGACTTCTAAATCATCTCATATACCAACTTCAAATACCTTCTCTCACAGAGAGGTAATACAGGTTGCTTCCTCTACCGCTTCTACAACTTCAAAGGATTCAAGGGACATCATATGCGACGAAAAACGGAAAGACCGTAAAGTATACACTACTTTACCTCAGAACACACCAATGCACCCTAAAGCAGGTGGGTCACAAGAACCAGATGATCGTACAATAATGCCCCCTCTTACAAAAGAGGCATTTTATCAATTGTCCCAATCCTTAGCAGGGTTTTATGAAACTCTTCAGTCATTATTCAAAATGACTAATAGTGTTGCTGATAGTTCTCCGGAACATAAGACGCAGACTAATAGAGAACAGTCGTTGGAGCCTCCGATATCTCCCATAACAAACCGACCAGCTTCACCAAATTATAAACGAGATACATCATTTGATTCCTCTTCACCGCAAACATCCCCATCATCTACGGGATTCCCATCGGATCCACAGGAACAACCTCAGGAGCCGTATTCCCCATCCAGAAGACCTCACATACACAAAATATCTGGGAAAATTGGGTACAATACTGCATCTCGAGGTCCAAAAAGAGACAGACCCTAGGTCAGAAACCCTTGGTCTCCTAAAAATTTTTGACACTCCAGGGGAACCAACATCTCTTCCACCACAAGAGCTCCTGCATTCAGTCTTACAAAAGTCCTGGGAAACACCTTACGCAATCGCAGCAGTTTCCAGGAAAACGGACATAAAATTCCGTATGAGGAAAACATCACCGTACTCTGTACCACAATTACCTCATGCTTCAATTGTAGTAGAGTCGGCGATGCAAAGATTTAAGAAAACGAAGTCGCATTCCTCATACCCACCAGGCAAAGACAAATATTTGGATGAGTTTGGCAGGAAAATATACCATAACTCAATGTTGAATGCCCGAATTATGCACCATCAATTCTACATGGTACAATACCTATATGAGTGCATACAAGCTATAAAAGGTATGCTTTCCTCGACTGCAGATCAGATACCCCCACCTCTTCATGACATGGAAGAGTGTTCTCGTCACCTTTTGAGGTCAATCTACGAAGCATATGAAACATCGTCTAGGGCATCGGCAACAGCCGTCGCAGCCTGCAGACTAGCATGGTTACGATCAAGTTCCATACGTGAAGATTTGCATGAGAAACTAACGAACCTCCCATGTACAGGAGATAACCTGTTCGGAGAACAATTTCAGGACACACTGGGTAAACTAAAGGAAGAAGCTCTAGCAGTACAATCATTAACATCACATCCTAACTATTCGACCACACATCGTTATATTGGATCTACTCATGGGCAATCCTGTGCCAGGAGACCCTATAGATCTTACCAGTCCTTTCGTACACAGACTTACCCTGCGTACCAGCGTCCTGCTCCACAACAGAATACCTCAAACCAAAATAGAGGTAAACCACGTAATCAGAGACAGCAGGCACAACAACCGGCTACTACAGTGAAAGCGACTTCATCTTTTTAGTTACCCAGCCACCACCACAACATCCAGCACCACCCGGCAGGATTCATTCCTGCCCGACAGCCTGGGAGAGAATAAAATCCGATCAATGGGTTTTGGAGATTAGTACGTCACGGCTACCAACTCCAATTTGTCACAAAACCCATATTACCTCATCTTTCCACTTTCAAGATTCACAACTTCCAACTACAACTGGGGGAGGAAATTGCTTTGCTTCGCAAACAACAAGCAATTTGACGAATTTACCCAGGGACCCAATCAGTAGGATTTTATTCCCCATACTTCCTCATACCCAAGAAGTCAGGTGGCCTTCGCCCCATCCTAGACCTAAAGGAATTGAACAAATTTCTCACCAAAGAGAAATTCAAAATGGTTTCGTTGAAATCAATCCTTCCTCTGATTCAAACCAACGATTGGATGTGTTCCATCGACCTGAAGGATGCTTATACACACATTCCAATCCATCAATCCTCGTGGCGTCACCTATGCTTTCGCTACAGGCATCAACACTACCAGTACAAAGTTCTCCCCTTTGGACTTTCAGCTGCACCCAGGGTGTTCACCAAATGCATGGTAGTGGTGGTGGTTCATCTCTGACAACAAGGTATAACCATCTTCCCATATCTGGACGATTGTCTCATAATCTCCCCAACTCCAAACATCTTACTCGAGCACCTCCATCGAGTGATACAATGCTTACAAGAATTAGGATTGGTGATCAATTTTCAGAAATCACACCTACAACCAACACAACAGTTACAGTTCATAGGAGCATGCCTGGACACTACGTGCAACAGGGCATACCTAACAAGCGACAGAATATCACAATTCCGTCTTCTGTTACATACCTTGAACCATACTCGGAGACCTTCAGCGAGACAGGTTTTAGTAGTCCTCGGCCACATGGCAGCGGCGAATTTCATGGTTCCCAACACCAGACTACACATGAGACGCCTGCAATGGGGCTTGAAATGTCAATGGAAACAACACTTGCAACCATTGACACAGAAGTTATCATTGACCGCCGAAATGAGGAAAGATTTAACATGGTGGCTCCTAAACTCCACCCTATCCAAGGGAGCATTGTTCAGTTCCCCTCCTCACAACGCAGTATTAACCACAGATGCGTCTCGCAAGGGCTGGGGTGCACACCTCGATTTACGAAACACAAGGGTATTGGACGATCTCGGAACAGAACCTGTAAATAAATTTATTGGAACTCAAAGCGATTTGCAAGTGTTCCAAGACCACCTGAAAGGACACAGGGTCATGATCTACACGGACAACCAAGTCGCGATGTTTTACATCAACAAATAGGAGGGTCCGGTTCATGGTCCCTTTGCAAGGAGACCTTGACAATCTTCGAACATGCTCACCAAAATTGCATACATCTCCAGGCAACTTACCTACCAGGAGTTGCAACCACAAGAGCAGACAAGCTAAGCCGCATCTTTCATCCTCACGAATGGGCACTCAATACAGAAATAGCCCAAGACATATTCATGCAGTGGGGGATACCTTCAATAGATCTCTTCGCAACAGAGATCAATGCTCAAGTTCCCAAATTCTGCTCGATAAGACCAAGCCAATTCAGGATCGCTCAAGATGCCTTCCTCATCCCGTGGACGACAGGCCTCCTATACGCCTTTCCTCCCATACCACTCATAACAAGGACAATTCAGAAATGCATAGCAGACAAAGCTCAACTGATACTCATAGCCCCGGCTTAGCCGAGGCAACCGTGGTACAGTTTCCTTCTCAGACTATCCATCATGGATCCAATTTGATTACCAAATTGAGAAGATCTTCTCTGCCAAGATCAAGGGATGCTTCTACACCCGCTACACTCATCTCTACACTTGACAGCGTGGAGATTGAGAGGCTCCTTCTAACAGAACAAGGAGTTTCCACCTCGGCACAATTCATCTTGTTAGAATCCAGGAAACTCTCAACAAGGAGAAATTACAGCTATAAATGGAAACGTTATTCTACCTGATGCACTTCCAAAGGTGTACCACCATTGGACTGCTCACCTGAGTTGCTCATTGATTATCTTCATACATTATATATAGCTGGTCTAGCAACATCATCCATCAGAGTTCATCTCAGTGCCATAGGGGCATAATATAGACCAGTTAACAATATTCCTATATCCAATCACCCCTTACTATCTCGCTTCATTAAGGGGCTCACCCACATTCGTCCTCCGCTCTCTAAGCCTCCAGTTCCATGGAACCTCAACATAGTTCTGGAACAGCTCATGCTTTCCCCATTTGAACCCATGGACTCGGCACATATTAAATACCTCACATGGAAAGTGGTATTCTTGGTTGCAGTATCATCAGCACGAAGAGTTAGTGAATTTCAGGCCTTGGTCCATTATTCTCCATGTTTACAATTTCATCACCAAAAGGTAGTTCTCTGAATTCACCCAACCTTCCTACCAAAAGTGGTTTCCCAATTCCACCTCAATCAGACCATGGAATACCCACCTTTTTCCCTAAACCTCATGCAAATGATAGGGAAAAACTACTGCACACACTAGATTGTAAAAGAACTTTAGCATACTACAAAGAAAGGACAAACTCGGACTCCCGTGTTTCTCAACTCTTTCTCTCCTTTGACCCAAAGGCACCTGGATTACCAGTGGCTAAATGCACCATCTCCAGCTGGATAGCACAGTGCATCAAATTCTGTTACCATAAAAAGAGACTACAACTACATTCAGAGCCGAAAGCTCACCAAGTCAGAGCAGTAGCAGTCTCATTGGCACACCTACTCCCATGACAGCATGGCTAATTCAGCCCTGCTATCGACTGGAAAAAGCAAGTTTGCTTACCGTAAACGGTGTTTTCGTAGATAGCAGGATGAATTAGCCATGCTGACCCACCCTCCTCCCTGGCAGTCACTAAGTCTTCGACTGCACTAAGGCTTAATCACAGATTGAGGAGATTCCGTTACTTTCCTGCGTGGGAACACAGCGCAGCTGCAGAGAGCAAAGCTCTGATCTCTGTTTTGACAAGCTCTGCCTCCCGGACCTGATTGACAGATCCCATGACAGCTTGGCTAATTCATCCTGCTATCTAGGAAATTCCATTTATGGTAAGCAAACTTGCTTTTTTCGCTCCATAAGAAACACTTTTTTTCCTCCCCAAAAGTGGGGAGAAAATGTCTGTGCATCTTATGGAGCGAATATAAAAAAAAACAAAACAAAAAACCACCTAACTACAACCCTTCTTGGCCCCCCCCAAGACCTGCCAAAAGTCACTGGTGGTCCAGCGGGGGTCCGGGAGTGATCTCCTGCACTTGGGACTTTTGACATGTCTTGGGGAGGGTCAGGAGGTGGGGGGTTGTAGTTAATTAAATTTAAAGGGTTGGGGGCTTTTTTTTGGGGGGGTTTCCCACAGAAAGAGAACGATCAGTTTTCTAATCCGGAGAGTGGACCGAAATGGGGACCAAAAAAAATGTTATGCACTTCCCTAATTTGCTCCATAAGACGCACAGATGCCCGGGAACAGAGCCGGTTTAAAAGCATGCCATTTTTATTATTTTTTTAAATTTTCCCCCTCTGAATCCTAGGTGCATCTTATGGTCAGGTGCGTCTTATGGAGCGAAAATTACGGTAAATATTAAAGGCATTTCAGAGATGTGGAATGGAGCACTCTTAACAGGATTTAATTATATTGACATTACAGCACGTTTCAAATTGGTGAAGGGGTGGCACGATATGTAAAGGATAGCATAGAATCCAGCAGGATAAAAATTCTGCATGAAACAGAATGCACTATGGAATCCTTATAGATAAAAATTCTGTGTGACAGTGGATGTATACTACCATCCACCTGGCTAAGATGCAGAAATGGACTCTGGAATGCTAGTTGAAATTAGAAGGGCAACACAATAATGGAGATATCGGTTATCCCAGTGTTGATTGGATCTGTGTCTCGATGAGATTTTCTAGAGAGGTTAAGTTTTTAGATACCATAAATGATTGTTTCATGGAGCAGCTGGTTCTAAAACCAACAAGAGGGGCAGCTACTTTAGGTCTAGACCTCAGTGAAATATACAACCTGGTGCAAGGGGGTAACTAAGCAGTAGTAATCATAATGCAATTAAATTTAGCATAATCATTGGAGGGAGGATGTTAAGTAAAATTACTGCAATAGCATATAACTTTAAAAAGGGATACTTTGATGGAATGAGGAAATCAGTTAGAAAAAAATATAAAAGTAGTAGTTGCAAAGGTTAAAAGTTTGCATGAGGCATGGATATTATTGAAAAATGCCATTCTGGAAGCCTAGATAAAATGTATTCTATGCATTAAAAAAAAAAGTTGACGGAAGGCCAAATGATTGCAGTATGGTTAAATGGTGAGCTGAAAGAAGCAGTTAAATCCAAAAGGTCGTTGTTCAAAAAATGAAAAGCGGATCCAAACGTAGAAAATAGGCCAAGAGCATAAGCACTGGTGAGTTAGATGTAAAACAAGAGTAAAACAGGCCAAGAAATAATTTGAGAAAAAGCTTGCAGGGGCAAAAACTACTAATAAAAACTTTTTCAAGTTTATTTGAAGCCAAAAGCCTGTGGGTCAGTTGAGCCTCTAGATCAGCGGTTCTCAACCGGTGTGTCGCCAAGCACCGGCAGGTGTGTCGCGGACTTCCTGGTCTCCCGCTCTTCCCTCCCTCTCCTCACCCCAGCGAGACGCACACAGTTCTTCAACGAACACTGCTGCTGTTCCTGCCCGTGCTATTGGCACTTTAAAGCTCAGAGTGGAACGGCAGCAGTGTTTGTGGAAGCCAGCAACAGCAGCATGGCCTTTTCTTTATCCCGCCCCTGCGGCCCGGAAGAGGAAATGATGTTTTACCAGGCACGCGGGGAGAAGAAAGGGCCATGCTGCCGCTGTCAAATTCATGTCCCAAGTCTCGCCCACCCCCCCCCCCCACCCCCAGCGGTAAAAGGTAGCAATCAGCTGTTTGTCTGTGCTGCGATCATCGCGACGCAGTACAGTCAGCTGAGAAATGTGGTCGTGGCAATTTCCTGCCACGCAGCTGATTGAGAAATCCGTCGATTAGCTGCCTCGGGTCTGTGGCGTTTAACTTTTTTTTTTTTTTTTTTATGGTCCCTGCCCCAGACCTATGGGTCCCGCAGATGTCAGCAGGATTGCGGCCTAAATCGTAAGTCCCCCCCCCCCCAATGCTTTCTGCAGTTCTCCTCTCTCCTGGTAGTGGCACTAGGCTCAGAGACTCGTGTCCACTCCAGCCCTTCCCCTCGGGAACACTTCCTGCCTGTCTTCAGGCTGCGATCAACTGGCTCCTGCCGATCAAAATGCAGCCTCTTCATACCATGGGGAGCCTGTCATTGGCTTCCTGAGGCTCTGCACATCCACAGCCTACAGCCGCTAGTCTCAGCCCCTCCTCCCTCCACCCTCCATACCATGTGAACTTCCCCTGGCTCCTGAAGCTAGAATCGCGGCCTTTCTGCTCTTGGCCACTCACCCGTGCCACCAACAATGGCCCACATAGAGAGACGGTCACTGACTCCCGCAGCCCTTGCACATCATGGCTACTCGACAGATTTCCCAAATAGCCGCATTGCAGGAAATCCCCGCGGCCACATTCTCAGCTGTCTACTCTGTGCTGCGATGATCACAGCACAGGCAAACAGCTGAGTGCTGCCTTCTTACCGCTGCGGGGCCGGAGGAGTCACACCTACTGCAGTTTTCAACTTGTCACAACTGCTTTAATAGCAGAATACCGGCTGCCTTGTGTAATAGCTGCCATGTGGGGTGGGGGTGAGTGAGTGAGACAGAGAGTGCCTGCATGTGTATGTGAGAGAATGTGTGTGATTGAGACTGTGTGTGTAAGAAAAAAAAATGTGTGAAAGCAAGAGTCTGGTCAGGGAGGTGACTGGTGTGTGTGTGTGAGAGAGAGATTGGTAAAGTAGGCGACTGGTGTATATGAGTGAATGAGATCGGTCAGGGGTGTGACTGGTGTGTGTGTGTGAGAGAAAGATTGGTCAGGGGTGTGACTGGTGTGTGTGTGATAGAAAGTGTGTATGAGGCAGACAAGTCATGGACCCTAAGGAAGAGGAAAGTCAGAACAGAGCTTCACCAGCCATTGCTGCTTCTGGTGTGTGCTAAGGCCTACAAGGGAAAGGAGTAGGAGAGTTGCCAGTGAGGGTAAGTAAAGGTGGCTTTTTAAGTTTATCTTTCTTGATTGACTGCCATTTTAATTATTAGGTATTATGTGATGTGTCTGCTGTTTGAAATATTTTATTGGTGTTTAGGGAATTTTATTGGTGTTTAGGGAATTCTTCTCCCCTGCTTCAACGGCAGGGGAGAAGAAAAACTGATACTACACGCATATCCAGCATAGCTCCCTGCTTCAACGGCAGGGGAGAAGAAAAACAACCAATAAGAGCTGAATAACATAGTCTGGGTAAAACAAATAAGCATGGGTGTAGTTTGCTTATTGCGGCGGTTACTTCCCCTACTACTCCTAACTAATCAAGCTTGATATTTCACTTGGATGCAGCTCCATCACTGCTCTCAACATTAATGGTGGGGGTGGAAGGGAAATAGAACCAAAGAGCTAAGAGAAACAGATAAGTATGAGAAAAAAGTGTGAAGCTTGCTGGGCAGACTGGATGGGCCGTTTGGTCGTCTTCTGCCGTCGTTTCTATGTTTCTATAATAATTTTGTAAGTTTTTAATGATCGGATATTATTCTATTTCTCACAGGACAAGCAGGATGGTTGTCCTCACAAATGGGTGACATCGAGGATGGAGCCCAACGACGGAAAACTGCTGTCAAAGTTTCAGGAACTTTGACTGGCCCCTACTGGGCATGCCCAGCATGGCACTAACCCTGCAGCCAGCAGGGGTCTCCCTTCAGTCTTCTTTTTTCCGCGTTGCAGTTGCCATGCGGTTAAGGAGCTCTTACCACATTCCCGACAGAATTCTTTAAACTAATTCTTGAAGAAAAACTTGCCCCTCAGGGGTCTCCCTTCTTCAAATTTTCCTCCGCGTGACTTCGGTAAGTTTTTGCCATAGTTTTGGTCGGCTACCGTCGAGTTCGGCCCTCGAGGCCTGTTGGCAGTCGACCATCCCGCGGCTAAATTTTTGGCATACGGCCTTGGCGTCGGGGTTCCGTCGGTGGCCGGACTGTACACGTACTATGTCCATCACAGACCCACATAGAGTCTGTGTTTTGTGTTTAGGGAGTGAGCATGATGTCCTGACTTGCACCAAATGTGCCCTAATGACACCAAAAGGTCGCAAAGCCAGAATGGAGAAGATGGGACTCCTTTTCCATGCTCACACTCCGACGCCATCGATTGCATCGACGTCATCGGAACCGGCACCATCGAAGTCTCAATATCAGTGACAGCCTCCCGGTGACCGTCCGCTATCGACGACTTCACGGCCATCGACTCCTGTCCCTTCCCCCGAAGATCGAGGGGATCGGAAAGAGAAACATTGCCATCGACGTCATAAGTCTCGGACCGTCAAGGAATCGAAGTCATCGACCTCAGTACTGTCCGAGCCTCCTCCGAAGAAGTCTCGACCAGAAGTGGCACCGACCACTTCTGTCTCGCAGACACTGAGGCAACCCTCACCCCCTTCGGGGTTTGGGAGCCGCGATTCCACCGGCGACGGTGGTCCCTCCGGCTCAGCCTCAGCCTCCCTCTCCCGTTGAGCCGGGTCTTGTTACCCCAGGTCTCCGGGTAGAACTGGACCGGCTGGTCCAGGAGGCCATCGACAAAGCGATGCTACGGTTCCAGACTCCTCCGGCACCGATAGTGGAACCGTCACCGACCCGATTCCAGCGGCACTGGCACCGCTGCTTGCCCGGATGGAAGCGCTCATGACTGCCCTTCCACCGGCAAGACCCGGGTCACCGACAGCTTTCTCATCAGGTGGAGAAACACCGTACCGAATTCCCCCTTCGGGGGTAGTTCCATCGGTGCCATGTCGTCCCTCGCCACCGATACATTCCTCGGGGGCGATACGCACATCAGCTCCACCGATGACGGCACCGATTCCTTCGATGCCGGCACGGGCACCGATGCCGACACCGATTCCATCGAGGACATTCTCGATGCCCCCGGTAATTCCTTCGAGTTTCTCGGAGCCTCAACCGGGGCCTTCAGGTATTCAGCCCCCTCATGGTCCTACAGGTCAGCAACCTGATCCCTATGACACCTGGGGTGATGATACCTCTACGGACACCGATGATTTGCCTTCACCACCCTCTCCTGCGGAAAGTAGAAAGCGTTCTCCCCCTAAGGACCTCTCTTTCATAAATTTTGTGAAGGAAATGTCGGAGTTGGTCCCTTTTCAGCTTCAATCGGAGCAAGATGACAGGCACCAGATGATGGAGTTGCTCCAATTCTTGGATGCCCCTAAAGTCATCACCTCTATTCCAATTCATCAGGTTTTTCTAGACCTTCTAAAAAAGAATTGGGAATCTCCTGGATCTGTTGCTCCAGTAAACAAAAAAGCTGACTCTACCTATCTTGTACAGTCAGCACCTGGCTTTCAGAAACCACAGCTAGACCCACCACTCTGTTGTGGTAGAATCAGCTCAAAAGAAAGCTAAAAGAATAAAGCTACATTCTTCCATACCTCCTACTAAGGAAAATAAATTCCTAGATAGTATAGGCAGGAAAGTATACCAAGGAGCCATGCTGATATCCAGAATAGCCTCTTATCAGCTATATATGACCCAATACAATAGGGTCATCCTTAAACAGATACAGGAGTACTCAGATGCCTTACCAGAACAGTTCCAGCCACAACTTCAATCCCTACTAAATAAAGGGTTTGAAGCTGGGAAGCATGAGATAAGAACAGCTTATGACGTTTTTGATGCTTCCACTAGACTTTCTGCTACGGCCATCTCCGCCAGACGCTGGGCTTGGCTTAAGTCATCTGACCTTCGCCCGGAAGTTCAGGACAGGCTCTCTGACTTGCCCTGTCTCGGGGACAATTTGTTTGGGGAGCAAATTCAGCAAATTGTTGCTGAATTGAAGGATCATCATGAGACACTTAAACAGCTCTCATCCATTCCTTCTGACTTACCTTCTAAACAGCCGTTTAAGAAGGACCCAAAAAAGTCATTCTTCCGTCCACGGAAGTATTATCCCCCACTAGCCAAGTCTAGGTCTGCGAGGCCTTATCATAAATCTCAGCCTCGCCAGTCTCGTAAACAAAAGCCCGCAGCAGCTCCACAACCTGGCCCTGCATCGGGTTTTTGACTTTCAATTAGAGAGCAGATGCCACATCCCTCTTCCTACCATACCAGTAGGGGGTCGGTTAAGCCACTTTCTAGAAAAATGGCATCACATCACCACAGATCAATGGGTGATAGCGATAATTGCACAGGGTTACCACCTCAACTTCCTGACTCTCCCTTCGGACTCCCCACCCCTGCAGGCGTGGAGACTCACCGATCACTCCGTTCTTCTAGAGCAGGAAGTTTCCCTTCTCCTCCAGTCAAACGCTATAGAACCCGTTCCTCCCTCACAACAAGGACTAGGGTTCTATTCCAGGTACTTTCTGATCCCAAAAAAGTCAGGAGGTCTTCGACCAATCCTGGACCTTCGGGCTCTCAACAAATACCTTTACAGAGAGAAGTTCAAGATGGTAACCCTGGGATCGCTTCTCCCTCTGCTGCAAAGAGGGGACTGGCTATGCTCTCTAGACCTAAAAGACGCCTATACTCACATTGCGATAACTCAATCTCATCGCAAATACCTCTGTTTTTTAGTAGGCCGAAATCACTACCAATACCGAGTGCTCCCTTTCGGCCTGGCATCCGCACCACGAGTTTTTACGAAATGCCTCGTGGTGGTTGCAGCTTTTCTCAGGAAGGAAGGTATCCACTTCTTCCCCTACCTGGATGATTGGTTAATCAGGGCCCCAACCCAGCAATTTGCTTGGTCCTCCCTGACCCTGACAATTCGAACTCTGCTTTCTCTAGGGTTTCTTGTCAATTACGAGAAATCCTGCTTAGTCCCATCTCAGACCTTATCCTTCATTGGGGCAGACTTGGACACCTTACAGGCAAAAGCCTTCCTTCCTTATCAACGAGTCCAAATCCTTGTGTCCCAAGCTTGCCAGTTGCAGTCTCAAAGCACAGCAACAGCTCGCCAATTCCTCATTCTGCTGGGACACATGGACTCCTCAGTTCATGTGACTCCCATGGCCCGCCTGGCCATGAGAGTCATGCAATGGACTCTGAGATCACAATGGATCCAAGCTGTTCAGCCTCTGTCCTCCATTGTTCGCATCACCGATGCACTCCGTCTATCTCTTGCCTGGTGGACAAATCAATCCAACCTCCTACGGGGCTTGCCTTTTCACCTACCAGATCCTGAAATAATTCTCACAACCGATGCTTCCAACGTCGGTTGGGGAGCCCATGTAAACAATTTACAAACCCAAGGATTCTGGTCTCCAGAAGAAGCCAAACACCAGATAAACTTCCTGGAACTTCGAGCAATACGATATGCTCTCAGGACTTTTCAAGATTGCCTATCGACCCATGTCATCTTGATTCAGACGGACAACCAGGTGGCCATGTGGTACATAAACAAGCAGGGGGGCACAGGTTCCTTTCTTTTGTGTCAGGAAGCTGCGCAGATTTGGGCAGAAGCCCTCTCCCGCTCCATGTACCTCAGGGCCACCTACTTGCCGGGAGCAGACAATGTATTGGCAGACCAGCTAAGCCGTGTCTTCCAACCACACGAGTGGTCACTCAATCCCTTGGAAGCGACCTCTCTTTTCCAGAAATGGGGTTATCCCCACATAGACCTCTTTGCGTCCCCTCAGAACCTCAAAGTGGACAATTACTGCTCTCTCATTCGGAGCCAGCACTCTTGACCCAGGGATGCATTCTCCCTCACGTGGACAACCGGTCTGCTTTATGCATTCCCTCCACTTCCTCTTCTGTCGAAGACTCTCATGAAGCTACGTCAGGACAGGGGAACTATGATCCTGATAAAACCGCACTGGCCACGCCAAGTGTGGTTTCCCATACTTCAGGATCTCTCCATCCGCAGGCACATTCCTCTGGGAAAGGACCCGCATCTGATCACTCAAAACGATGGATGCCTCCTCCATCCCAACCTCCAAGCCTTGTCCCTGACTGCATGGATGTTGAAAGGTTAGTCCTTCAGCCATTTAACCTTTCGGATTCAGTTTCTTTTGTCCTGATCGCTTCACGAAAGCCTTCCACAAGAAAATCTTATTCCTACAAATGGAAAAGGTATACATCATGGTGCACTTCTCAGTCCCTTGATCCCCTTTCCTGTCCAATTTCTAAATTCTTGGACTATCTCTGGCATCTATCAGAATCAGGTCTAAAGACCTCTTCCATTAGAATGCATGTCAGTGCGGTAGCCGCCTTCCATAAAGGTATCGGGGGTGTCCCTATTTCAGTACAACCCCTTGTAACACACTTTCTTAAAGGCTTGCTCCATTTGAAGCCACCTTTACACCCTCCGGCCCCATCTTGGGACCTTAATCTGGTTCTTGGTCGCCTTATGAAACCTTCTTTCGAACCTCTTCACTCCTGTGACCTAAAATATCTCACATGGAAAGTGTTATTTCTTCTGGCTATCACTTCAGCTCGCAGGGTTAGTGAATTACAGGCCCTAGTTACCTATCCGCCTTACACTAAACTCCTGCAGGACCGGGCGGTACTCCACACTCACCCTAAATTCTTACCTAAGGTAGTTTCGGAGTTTCATATAAATCAATCCATCATACTACCTATCTTCTTTCCCAGGCCCCACTCCAACTCCGGGGAACAGACTCTGCATACCCTTAACTGTAAACGTGCTCTAGCTTTCTATCTAGACCGTACAGTTGCCCACAGGAAGAGCACTCAATTATTCGTCTCTTTCCATCCTAACAAGTTAGGTCAACCTGTGGGTAAGCAGGCTCTTTCCTCCTGGTTGGCGGACTGCATCTCCTTTTGCTATCAGCAAGCTGGCATTCCTTTCCAAGACCGTGTCAAAGCACACTCTGTGAGGGCCATGGCGACTTCAGTAGCACACCTTCGATCGGTGCCGCTTCCTGACATCTGCAAGGCTGCCACCTGGAGTTCCCTCCATACATTTGCAGCCCATTATTGCTTGGACAAAGCTGGAAGACAGGATTCCATCTTCGGCCAGTCTGTCTTGTGTAACCTTTTTCCAGAATGATGTACCAACACCCTTCCACCTCCCGGTAGGGTGCGGATGTCCTCTACCAAATTTCACCCCAGTTGTTGTGCCTGTTGCACGCCGTTGGGTACATTTGGTGCATGTCCGGACATCCTCATCCTCGGTACTCACCTATTTGAGAGGACAACCATCCTGCTTGTCCTGTGAGAAAGCAAATGTTGCTTACCTGATGTAACAGGTGTTCTCACAGGACAGCAGGATGTTAGTCCTCACGAAACCTGCCCGCCACCCCGCGGTGTTGGGTTCGTTTTTATTTTAGTTTTCGGCACTGCGTGTAGCTTTGAAACAAGACTGAAGGGAGACCCCTGCTGGCTGCAGGGTTAGTGCCGTGCTGGGCATGCCCAGTAGGGGCCAGTCAAAGTTCCTGAAACTTTGACAGAAGTTTTCCGTGGTTGGGCTCCATCCTCGATGTCACCCATTTGTAAGGACTAACATCCTGCTGTCCTGTGAGAACACCTGTTACATCAGGTAAGCAACATTTGCTTTATCAGCTGTTTTATATTTATTATTCTAGTTTTAGAATTATTATTTTATATTACTTGAGAAATGTATAAATAGAAATGTGGAGACAAAAACTGAATTGGAAACAGCAAGAAGCCAGACTGAGTGTATGCATTGCAACAATGGGAAAACAAAATCATTAACTTGATGGTCACTTTATTCTGTATTTGGTGATGGTCTATCTGTGTTCTGCGTGTGTGACCCAGGTAAAGGTATTCTGCAAGCTTGTAGTTTCTGTGTAGGGATCTATAGCAGCTTGGCTTCTTCTGGTTTTCCTTATAGGAGGAGGGTCTTCTGGTTTTCCTTATAGGAGGAGGGTGTATTGGTATTTAGGGCCTGGTTAAATATTTTTAGTGTTGCCTTTTCATAGATAGGATTGTTACTGTTTGAATGAGTTCCATAATGCAGATGTAACTTTTTGCGCATTAGTTTGTGTGCCTTAATGCAGATCCTGCGAGTCTATTAGGTGCTATATTTCTGTTTCCATTTCTTCAGTTTTGCACTGCATGCAGAGTAGCTTTTTTGGATCTCCATTCCAGTTTGTCTCCATATTTGTAAATTGCGGTCTTTCTGTATTTGGTGAAGGTCGATTCTATGTGTGTGACCGATGTGAAGTATTTTACTAGCATGTAGGCATTTGTATCAATATTATTTGTTGTGTTTTCTCAATAGGACATGTAATGGTGGTAAATTATTGTTTTTTTCATAAGGAGAGCTATTGCACCTGGTAGGAGACAGTGTTTATGTTGCTGTTACTGAGATGACCCCAGAAATATATTTTTTGCATGGTAAATTGAAAGGGGAATGTCTTAGTTCTGTTCTGCACCCATTGTTGGGGGGGTCAGGGTGGATCCCGTAGATACAGAGTATATGTTTACATTTAGCCCCGTGACAGTTATGTGTTCAGTGTGTCACGCATGTGACAACCATCTGTCAGGTGTGTCCTGACCGAAAAAAGGTTGAGAACCACTGCTCTGGATGATCAAGAGGTAAATGGGAGTGCACAGGGAAGACCAGGAAAAAAAAACCAAACCTGAATGATTTCTTTGCCTTAGTCTTGGATATTGGGTACATACCCACACGTGAAGCATTCTATAATGACTGTGATCTTGAGCAGATAAAACATCTCTGTGATAATGGAGGATGTAAATGTCCTGGCGTGGCCCAGTCAGAATTCCATCCTCAATGCAATCGAAAACATGTGACATGACTTGAAGGTTGTTATCCAGCAGACTCCACAAGGAATTTGACAGATCTTGAACAGTTTTGTAAAGAAAAATATTGACAAATCTAGGGGTGCAAAGTTGATGGAGACCTGTCCCAACAGACTCACATGTGTAATTATTGCCAAAGGTGCTTCCACTAAGTAATGACTCTGGGAAGGGAGGGTAGTGGAGGCTTATTCAGTTGTTGGATTTCAATTTTATGTTTGCCCCCAAGTAAAACATTTTTCATCCTGAAATGTGTGGAGTATGGTTAATGAAATGTGGGAAAAAAACTAATTTAAATGAATGCACACTGACATACAAAATATGAAAAATGTTCAAGAGGTGTAGACTCTGTAACCAGTGTATGAACATAAATTTTATTCTAACTCTTGTTTAATATGCGCAACTTTTAGAGCATAACTTGTTTCTAACTCATATTTTTGTGTGTACAATTTTTAGGAACATAAATATGCTCCTAACTTACGTTTTCTGCACACAATTTTAAGGACCACAACTTGTATGTACATCAGGGGTGGGCAATTAATTTTCCCATGGGGCCGCATGAGAAATTGGGATGGTTTTAGAGGGCCGGACTAATATAATTAACTCAGTTCTCAATAGCCCTACTTATGAAAAGACAGCAGTTTACCACCAATGCATGTCCTCTGAGAAAACACAACAAATAAGACCGATACAAACGCTTACATGCTAGCAAAATATCTCATCTCGGTAACAGACACAGAACCGACCTAACATACTCCCAGGATCTGTAGTAATGCACATAAACTAATCCGCACACAGTTACACCTGTATTATGGAATACACTCAAACAGGAGCAACCCTATCTATGAAAAGGCAACACTACAAATATTAAATCAGGTCCTAAAAACCAATACACCTCTTATTAGGAAAACAGAACTAGCAAGCACTATAGATCCCCACACAGAAATAATTGTAAAACTATACTAATAAGCAGAATAAATGTTTCAAAACAGCTATGAACAGAATAACATCCAACAATTAAAAACTCATAAAAACTATTAAACATTCTCCAATAATAATTCTCCACACACCAATAAAATATTTCAAAAAAGCAGACATCACACAATTAAAATGGCAGTCAAGAAAAATAAACTTAAAGCCATCTTTACTTACCCCCTCCAGCAGCTCTCCTACTCCCCTTCCCTGCAGGCCGTGGCACACACCAGAAGCAGCAGTAGAAGCTAAGCTCTATACTTATGGTCCTCTTCCTTAGTGCCCATGTCTCTCACACACACACCATACCAGTCATGCCCCCATGACCAGTTTCTGTCTCTCACACACCAATCATCTCCCAAATAGTCTTTGGCACACACACCAGTCACCTTCCTGAACAGTTTCTCTCATGCCATACACACACACAGGCTTCCCACTCCCGTGTTCTTCTTACATATATGGGCTTCTCACTCTCATAATCACTTTCTCTGTCTCTCTCTCTCTCACACACACACCCACACACTCACTCACCAGTCTCTCACTCCCATGCTTGTTCTCTCCACACGCACAGGCTTCTCATTCCCATAATCACTTTCTTTCTCTCTCACACACACACACACACATACTCACCAGTCTCTCACTCCCATGTTCTCTTTCAGATATATAGGCTTCTCCCTCCCATGATGTGTCTCACACACACCCAGGTTTCTCACTCCCATGCTCACTCTTCACATGCACAGGCTTCTCATTCCCATAATCACTTTATTTCTCTCTCTCTCTCTCTCTCTCTCACACACACACACACACACACACACACACACACACACACGTCACCTGATCTCACTCATGCATACACACACACACACAGGCTTCCCACTCCCAAGTTCTCTTTCAGATATACAGGCTTCTCCCTCCCATGCTGTCTCACACACACCCAGGTTTCTCACTCTCATGCTCACTCTCTTCACATGCACAGGCTTCTCATTCCCATAATCACTTTCTCTCTGTTACACACACACCAGTCTCTCTCTCATTTCCATGCTCGCTCTCCACTGCACAGGCTTCTCATTCTCTGAATCACATTCACTCACATTCACACACACCAGTCTCTTTCTCTCACACACAGTCACCTTACCAACCAGTCTCTCGCTCTCATGCATGCACACACACAGGCTTCCCACTCCCATGCTGTCTCACACACACCCAGATTTCTCACTCTCATGCTCACTCTCTTCACATGCACAGGCTTCTCATTCCCATAATCACTTTCTCTGTTACACACACACCAGTCTCTCTCATTTCCATGCTCATTCTCCACGTGCACAGGCTTCTCATTCCCTGAATCACATTCTCTCACATTCACACACACACCAGTCTTTTTCTCTCACACCCACCGTCACCTTACCAAGCAGTCTCTCTCTCTCATGCATGCACACTCACCCAGGTTTCTCACTCCCACAACACCAGGCTTCTTACGCTCATGCTTTCCCACATACCCAGACTTCTCACTTCCATGCTTTTTCTCTCTCACACACACAATCAGTCACCTCCCTGACTAATGTCTCACACTCTCACATACACATCAGTCATCTCCCTGAGCAATCACTTTCATTGTCTCTCACATACACACACACATCAGCTCTCTGACCAGTCAATCACACACAGACTGGCTGGCTGCTTCTCTCTCTTTCTCACTTCCTCTCCCCCCCACCGGAGCACAAATGGGAGCTGCAGCAGCCCCCGAAGGCCAAGAAAGAAGAATCCCATCGGCCGCGGGAGGCTCATGCTGCTGACTCCTTTCTCGATTACCGGCTGCTTCGATTGCTCGGGGACCGACGCTGCAGCTGACGCGGCACGTCTCTTTCTTCTTCCCGCGCACCGCTCTGTGTATCACTTCCTGTTCCGGGTCACGGGAGGGGGGGTGCAGGCGCGGGAAGAAGAAAACGCCAGCCGCGGGTACCACAGCTTCTAACACTGCTGCCGTTCCCACTGGGCTTGAACGTGCTGACAGCCCAGCGGCAACGGCAGCGTGAGAGACCGGGAGCGCGCGCTGCGGACTGGCAAAAAACTCCCGCGGACCGATGGTTGGGGACCCCTGAAAAAGACCACGAAAGGCGGAACTGGTAGGTAGGTAGGAAAGAAACTCGAGCGAAGACACGCTGCCCGATTGGCCGGTGCTGGGCAAGGCTTGCCCAGCACCGGCCAATCGGGCAGCGTGTCTTCGCTCGAGTCACTCCCTCCCCCCCCCCCCCCCCCCGAACGCTGTAAAAAAACCAGTTCATTCTCCGCTCCCTCGCTCCCCGATTGGCCGGCCAATCGGGGAGCGAGGGAGTGGCGAATGAGGCACGCTGCCTTCCCTTGCAGAGGGAAGGCAGCGTGCCTCATTCTCCGTCTGCTCTCAGCAGTGGGCGGGCCGGTCACAGACCGTAGGCGGGCCGCCCCTTGCCCAGGTCTGATGTACATGAATCATGTTTTTTGCATACAGTGCGCACATTTATTTGGATGTTAAATCTGCCTGCTGTATCATATGTACAAGAACATCTGAAGATGGGGCATATGTGGCCCAGATAGCGATGTGTAACTCGTTGGTCCTATTTCACAATCACAGTTTCCTCTTTTTTTCTGAAGCCAGCAGAATCACAGATATTTCATCTGTGGCTCAGTCATAAACATTTTGATTTTTGTAGCCGTCAACCACTTCTTTGCAGTTCTCAGAAGCTGATTTTTAGTTGGCTATTCTGTTCAGCATTCCTTCTTTTCATGCTTTTTGTGGCAAAGTACATGAAATTCTTAACATGCGTAAAATAGTTTGCACGTCTTTATAGAGTTTCAAAACCATATCATGGCTTGCTTGGCTGCAGCAGAGAAAGTGGGGATTGCAAATTGGGAATACTGAAAACACTGTTCCATTGTGAAGCTAATTAATATTCCTCTCTTTGTGTGTTAGCGGGCCAGCTGTCAAATTCTGTGATATAGCTGGACAGGACCTGGCAAAGCAAGCACTGCAAGAAATTGTTATTCTTCCTTCTCTTCGACCTGAGGTACAGTTAGCAAAGCTACTCTTCTACATACATTGTTCTGTAATGTTTCAATAACTTAGTTATAATGGGAATACAGAAAATAGTATTTTAAAATAATTATTAGTAGATCTTTTCCCTTTAATTGACATGTTATTAATATGTGAAGTTTGGGGTCTAATTTGGGTGATGGTAAACAGACTTATGGTAGTCCATTCACCCATTGGTTAATGCTTTAGTCTATGAAGTGGGACATAAGGGTTGGTTTGTCTAGTTGGCACTGAATTTACCACTTAAGTAAAGCTTTGCTTCTACAGAAGCTCTCTTGACTAGTCAAAGGTTATTATTGGTGATGGTTTTGATAAACTGCAACCTGTTTTTTTTCTGGTCAAGTGAAGTTGCTGTAGTGTTTAGGCTATGTATATGAGAGAATAATGTGGAAGAAAATTTGGTGACTTTTTTTTCTCTTAATAGTTATAATTTTGAAAAATTCTATGCCCTAGTGGCTAGGACTGTAATTATTATTTATTATTAAAAAGTTTTATATACCACTTACAATAGAAAAGCTATATTATTCTGTTATGCAGATATTAGTTGAACACTTTCCCACTAGCTCAGTAAAAAGAATAGCTACTGTGAAATCAAGTACCAGGACACTACAAAGAGTAAGACTGGGGAGAAAATGAAGGGACTGAACCAGAGTTTGTGGGGTGGGGTGTTAGACTTTTTTAAAATTATTTTAGTCATTGGGCTCAATGTAGAGATTTTGAGCAATGACTGGATAAAACATTGGATCTCATTGTTTTATAGTTTCCTGGCGTGTAGCCAGATGGACTCAGAACAAATGGGTATAGTATGCTCGTGCTAGCAATTGGAGACGGATCTGACGTCAGCACGGGTATATATACCCCCACAGGAAGCGTAGCAACTCAGTAATTTCCGTCTCCAAAGTAGTTTGGAGAGCCTGCACGCTCGCTGAGCGTGTTTCCAATCTACTTTCTATTTTCTATTCTATTTATTTCATGGTACCCAAGAAAGGGGGCACCTTTCGGCCCATACTGGACCTCAAGTCAGTCAATCGATACTTAAGGGTCCCGAGGTTTCGTATGGAAACTCTGCGCTCAGTCAAGAACGCAGTACAGCCAGGAGAATTCCTCTCGGCCCTAGACTTGTCAGAGGCCTACCTGCATATCCCGATCCATTCGGATCATCAGCGCTACCTACGCTTCAAGGTTCTGGGACGCCACTTCCAATTCCGGGCTCTGCCCTTCGGGTTGGCCACGTCACCGCGGACCTTCACCAAGGTGGTCGTAGTGGTAGCAGCGGCGCTCAGACGGGAAGGAATTCTTGTCCATCCCTACCTAGACGATTGGCTGATCAGGGCGAAATCACAAGAGGAGAGCCATTGGGCAACCGACAGAGTGATCGCCCTTCTGGAAAACTTGGTCTGGGTGGTCAACCTCAGCAAGAGTTGCCTACAGCCTTCCCAGTCACTGGAATACCTGGGAGTCCAGTTCGACACCCAGGCAGACACAGTCAGTCTCACTGCCAAGAGAAGGTTAAAACTTCAGACGCGTCTCCGGTACTTGATGGGAGTCAGTCGGCCCACAGCTCGGGATTATCTGCAGGTTCTTGGCCTCATGGCATCCACCCTGGAAGTGGTACCTTGGGCAAGGGCCCATATGAGACCTCTGCAACGCTCCCTGCTCTCTCGCTGGAGCCCCCGCTTTCAGAACTATTCCACGCACCTACCTCTGCCAGCCAGAGTACGGACCCAGTTACGGTGGTGGTTGCAGTCCAACCACACGAGCAGGGGGTCGAAGATGTCCTCCCCCACGTGGACTCTGCTCACCACAGATGCCAGCCTGAGCGGCTGGGGAGCACACTGCGAAGAACTCACCGCACAAGGGCGGTGGAACAGAGAAGAGTCAGCGTGGAACATCAACCGTCTAGAGGCCCGGGCAGTCCGATTGGCATGCCTGCGATTTGCTCACAGACTGAAGAACAGAGCAGTCAGAGTGATGTCCGACAACGCCACCACGGTGGCATACATCAATCGTCAGGGCGGAACCAGAAGCCAACAGGTATCTCTGGAGATAGCCCCGCTAATGGCTTGGGCAGAGGCGAATCTTCAGGATATCTCCGCCGTCCACATTGCCGGGAAGGACAACACCGCGGCAGACTTCCTCAGCAGAGAAAGCCTAGATCCGGGAGAGTGGCAGCTGTCACCCACAGCCTTCCAGATGATTGTGGATCACTGGGGGATTCCGGACATGGACTTACTAGCGGACAGGTCCAGTGCTCAAGTACTCAGCTACTTCAGCCGCAAGCGCGACCCGTTCTCACACGGAATCGATGCCCTGGTTCAGCCAGGGACTCTGCTATACGCCTTTCCTCCGTGGCCTCTGCTGGGCGCCATTATCCACAGGATTCGGAAACACCAGGGCCTAGTTCTTCTAGTGGCATCAGACTGGCCAAGAAGACCCTGGTATGCGGACATGAGAAGACTACTGGCAGGGGAGACCCTTCCCCTGCCTCCGCTCCGGGACCTTCTACGTCAAGGTCCCATCCTCCACGAGGATCCGGCTCAATTCTCTCTTACGGTCTGGCCATTGAGAGGGCTAGACTGAAGAAAAGAGGTTACTCGGAGCCCGTGATAGATACACTCCTCCGAGCCCGCAAGTTTTCCACATCAGGATCAGGAGAGTATTTGAAGCATGGTGCAACACTCATGACACCAATTCCACATGCGACCACAATCCCTGTTCTGGATTTCCTGCAGGATGGGCTTCAGAAGGGTCTCTCCCTCAGCTCAATCAAGGTTCAGGTGGCTGCACTGTCTTGCTACGGTCCCAGGAGGGACGGCAAGTCCATTGCTAAGCACCCAGATGTTTCTCGCTTCCTGAAAGGAGTCAAGCACATTCGTCCGCCACTGAAGTGGCCAGTGCCTCTGTGGAACCTCAACCTTGTTTTGGATTTCCTCGCGGGATCCACCTTCAGACCCCTTCAGGGCTTGTCTCTCCGTTCTCTAACCTTGAAGATGGTATTCTTGCTGGCAGTATGTTCCGCACGCCGCATCTCGGAGCCTCAGGCACTGTCCTGCCCGTGATCCTTTTCTCAGAATCACTCAGGAGGCTATCCATCTTCGCACGGTTCCTTCCTTTCTACCTAAAGTGGTCTCACAGTTTCACCTTAATCAAACCATATCCTTGCCTACCACGGCGGGGTTGAAGAAATCTGAAGAAGGGCGTTTACTACGCCATCTCGACATAGGCAGACTGCTGCCCAGATATCTGGAAATGACACAAGAAGTACGAACGACGGACCATCTGTTCGTCCTGCACAGCGGGAAATGACAAGGTGAAGCGGCCTCTCGGCCCACCATCTCCCGCTGGATTAAAGAAGTTATCAGAGCAGCTTACATAGAGGCCGGGAAGTCTCCGCCTCTACAAGTCAAGGCTCATTCTACCAGAGCACAAGCGGCATCTGCAGAATCCAGGATGCTGTCGCCTGCAGAAATATGTAAAGCGGCGACGTGGTCCTCCCTCCATACCTTCTCCAGGTTCTACCGTCTGGATGTCCAGGCCAGGGAGGACACAGCATTTGCGAGGGCGGTCCTACATGGTCCTCAGGCAGCCTCCCGCCCAGGCTGGGAGTAAAGCTTTTGTACATCCCATTTGTTCTGAGTCCATCTGGCTACACGCCAGGAAATGTTGAGATTACTTACCTGATAATTTCCTTTTCCTTAGTGTAGACAGATGGACTCAGCATGGGTTTCACAGATTCAAGGTAAGCCATGTCATCTGTTTCCATAAGAGCGTCCCCTTTGCCAGGTGTCGACGCCTTCCGGTTGGGAATGCTGGCGGTCTCCAGCTACTATCAATCGGTCAGGGGAATCCTGTTTCACTATTTCATTGATTGTCAGTACACGCATCCATAACAGCTTTTGCAAGGAAGATTACTGAGTTGCTACGCTTCCTGTGGGGGTATATATACCCGTGCTGACGTCAGATCCGTCTCAAACTGCCAGCACGAGCATACTATACCCATTTGTTCTGAGTCCATCTGTCTACACTAAGGAAAAGGAGATTATCAGGTAAGTAATCTCAACATTTTCATTTATTGCAAATGATCGTAGATAATAATAGGAGAAATCTTAGGCAAGTTACTTCCTTGGTCACCTACCTAGTAGTTAAGCAAATTTTATTTTTCACACCCTGGGAAGGATCTTAGGGAAGAGAAGAGATGTGGATAAGAATGTAATATAAACTAATTTTTATCAGGCCTGGATTTAGGTATAAGCAACTTAAGAACTGCCTAAGGTCTTGAATACTTGGGCCAAAGAAGAGTCACCTTCCACTTGCTTTAGAGCTTTTGCCAATACTGCTAAAGAGTGCTACCATGGTATTCTGGCTTTCCATTTCTATCTCTTGCTGTCAAAATCTTAAATCCAGCCCTGTTTTATAGACCAAGGCAAGGGCATAAATACAAGGGCAAAGTTAAACATTGTGTTCATTTGCCATGAACATAAAATAAATGAGATCCTATGCTGTGTGTCATTGCTCCCTGTTAGGAGCTAGGCAAAAAAGAGAGGTGATTACAGGTTTGATCAACTATGAAGAAGTGAATAAATCCCTCGGTTCTGGCAGTCAGTAACATAATTGTAAGCCATAATTAAGAGTTTAGTGTTTGCATGTCCTTAGGAATGGAGACTGTTGTGAACAGTCAGAATGCTTATGTAATATACAAATTGAACTCTTGTGACAGGTATATTAGGCATGACTTTGAGGTTTATTAGAGAGAGAGAGAGAATTTGAGTGAGTAATTTTGTGCTATGCTGTTTGTGTAGGAAAAGGGATAAGCCATTGTTTTTAAAAATGAATTTTTTGAAATATTAAACTTTGTTTTGCTATATGTTTTGAGACAGTCAGCACAACCACTTTCAGAGGCAGCATATGCTGCTGGCTGAGAAGTATCTGATACCTTTCATCATCTTTCTGCTTATCCATGCCCAGAAATCCCTGTTTGGCTTTCAGTTCAAATAGATCAAAAGTCAGCATTTCCACGTATGAATTACCCCAGTGAATCATACCCAACATTTTTTTCCCTTAGATTTCTATTTTCAGCCAACCTAACCATTCCATAATATTCTGGGGCTGATTCATTCATTCCCACCATTAAATGTAACTAAAACAGTAATAAATCTTTGTAGGTTTTGTTTTCAAATTCTCTTTATATAGTGTTGTAGGAATCCTATCTCCCATTTCTTTTTTAATGAAAAGGGGATGCCAACTTGAGGGAGAATCATGCTTTAATACTGCTTTATTTTCTTATTTCTTTTTTTTTTATCAGTTGTTTTAAGCTTAAAACTAATCAGCTCCCATCTTGTTTGACATCCAGTGTTACAGACATTTTACATTCTATAGGTATAAAAAGAGATTGCTATAATTCAGCATTTATTTTAGTTGTTCACAGGACTTAGAGCTCCTGCACGAGGATTGCTGCTGTTTGGACCACCAGGAAATGGGAAGACCATGCTGGTAAGACATTTTTAGCTGTATGCAGGAAGGAGTTTAGGTGTTCCTCTTTACCTCTATGGGAGAAAACTCTGGTAAGGAAAGTTTCATGAGGATATAGTGAGACTAGGAGTGACAGGAAGTTTCATCATCCACAGGATGGGTCAAAGAGAAGTTTATATAAGGAGGGATCCCCATATGTCCCGAGAGAGAGATGTTATGGAGGGAGTTTAGGGGCACTAGCTAAAGGGCTGCGTTCGTCCCTGGGGCTCTGTAGTGATTGCCAAAGAGGGGTGTGTTCTCTTTGAATTGAGTGACAGGCTAACCAAGGAAGATCCAAACTTTACACATCAAGGAGAAGACTGTTCTTATCAAATCTGTTATCTGAGTAATTTTGGGGATAAGAGACAGAAACCTTTGCAGAAGAAAAATTCTAGAATTCTTGAGCCTTATTTAAACAGCATAAGAAACTGTGCTTATAATCTTGTTGATTATGGAATTTAACAAACTGGTTTTCTGCTTTTGGTTTTATACTACTTTTTGTGTACATTTATTGGATTAATACATTTTCTTTTGTTTGGAACACAACTCTGGAGGTGTGAACTGTTGTTTTTGGGTTTTTTTGGCGAGTGATACTCTTTAAGGTGCTTTTTTTAGGTTCTGTGATGGGACAGGCTTATGTCCCCAGTAGCGCACTGAGTAGATCAGTGCTCAGCAGCGCTTGAAAGGTGAGTCCCCACTCCTCCCCAAAAGGAGAGGTTATGCTAATACTTAGGACTTTCCATAGACAAGTAGGATCTGTATTGGTATAACTGAGTGACATTTCTCAGATAGCTCTGGGAATGCCTAGAAAGCTTTTCACAAACTCATGTAATACTTCTCCCTCTGCTGAGTCATATGGGACTCCCTTAGCCCTTATTTTATGTGGATAACATTAAATACATTTCATTATGCTGCTGCTTTCATGTTGTGCATCTGTGTATTCAGACCTCATGAGCCACTCTTTCCTTCTCCAGTCCCATTAATCTCATTAGAACTTGTTTTCTGCCATAAATATTGTTTTTCTTTTTCCTTGCAGGTGGGGCTAATCTCTAGCATCCTTGGTTGACCTTTATTTTTGAACATTTTCTCTTAATTTCACTACATCACTGTTTCTTGCAATGTCAGAGAAGAGACGGTGGTTTCAGGCAGTGCATGCACTGCAGTTGAAAGTTGTCCATTGCAGTTCTCCACCTGAACTACAAGTTATCCTACAGTTCTGGTTTTGAAATATACACTAAAATATCACCTAGGGCCATCATGTGGTATAAATAAGGATGCCTCAACATTTTTGGAAAATCCTCAGTCTGATACACCCACATTGACATTAGAATTGAAGGATCCAAGTGTTCACCCATTGCTGGTGATCCTTAGACATTAGTGCAGAGGTCCCCAAATTTGGTCCTCGATGACCACAAACCAGTCAGGTTTTTAGGATTTCCACTATAAATATGCATGAGATCTATTTGTTAACAGTAGAGCCAGTGCATGCAAATAGATCTCATGTGTATTCATTGTGTGAATCATGAAAACCAAATGAGATTGCAGCCCTTGAGGACTGAATTCAAGGCCCTGGTACCAGGGGAGGCTGAAGGCAATCTGCTGCCTGAGGCAAGGGATGAGATGGTGTTCCCTTGCCCCTTACCCTCTCGCTCCTACCCCTCCTCCAGCTGCTGCCGGTGCTCCGGCCTGGCCTCTAGTAGTGTCAGCGTCCCTCCTCCATGCTCCGGTGGTGGTGGCGTCCCTACTCCCTTCAGCCACCACCAGTCTGGCCTCTGGCAGCCCGCAGCAGCGACCCTCCTCTTTTCTGTCACTGCCGGCCTGGGTCGGCAGCTGCGGCAGGGGCAGACAGGGTGAGGTTGACGCCTCAGTGGTGTTCTGAGAGGGACATTTTTTGCTGCCTCAAAATTCTGCTGCCTGAAGCGGCCGCCTCACCCTACCTGATTATAGAACCGCCCCTGCCCTGTACTAATAGTGGAACATCAGTTGTCCTTGGGGTCAGGGTCAAAAGAGGGATCCAGGATATGGGAACATTCCCATTTCTCTGCGATGAGTTTGAAATTGAAGACGGTTGATTAACATCATGCAAAGGCATCAAAATATCACCATTGATCCTCTTTAGTACTCAATACTAAGAACAGGGAAATATTGGCAGCCTCACTCTCTCTTCTCAAGCCACACCGTCTGGAAATGTGCTCAGCCTAAGTATTTATTATATTTTATTTCATTTTATTTATATATTTATTGCTCCGTTCACCCCTTCTTTATTTTCCTACTCCAAGTTAAGGCTTCCTTGTTATAATGTAACTGTATGCTCCGTATCTCTTGTTGATTGGTTAATTGTATACTCTGCTTAGTTCATTGTAAACCGAATTGATTTGATTTGTATCAAGAAAGTCGGTATATAAAAGCCTTAATAAAATAAAATAAAATAAATTAAGTCACTAGCAGCAACAGTCTACATGAGTCTATACCAGAGCCAATGGTATATCCATCTTGGTTACCCTAGGTGATGTGTCCTTTGGTTTTAGCCTTGGCAGTTTTCAAGCAGGAGTTGTATAGGAGTATCCTTAAAGCCCTCTATCAACAAGTCAAACAGGTTGAGGTGCTAATATTGAGTGCTGTGACACCAGCTGTGGTGCCTATGAAACCGGTGCTGGAAATCTTCAAGCTTGAACTAAACTGTTCAGCATCGGCTTTGAAGCCTTGAGTACGAGACTCAGTTTCAATGCAGTCCACACTGAGCAGGAGTAGAACTGCATCTGAGAAGGAAGCCGCCTTGTTATTATAGCATCATCAATCACAAAACTCATCAGCCAGCTGAGGATATGGCTGCATGGCTGGTTCTTTACTAGATACAACTCAAATTTAAATTTTTAAGTTTGAGGAGTGCTGGGATTTGCCTTCTTAATCTGAAGTCTTATTCTAAAGAGGAGCAGTCTTCAGACTTCTCATCCATTTTATCTCTTGCACAGGTAGGGAATAGATCCCCACCAGAATTCTTCCTTTCCAGTTGTTTGGCATCCATCCCATTTTAATTTAGAGTTGAGGATGAGCCTAGGTCACCTTTATTAAGCTTTCTCAGATATATCAAGACTCCTGTTGCTGGTGGCACATCTGTCCACCAACTTCCACATGAGGTACAGAAGAAAATGTGGGAAGTTTATTCTCTGTGTTTCCTGAAGGGAAAAAGGAGAACATTAAGTACTGTGTCTAGGAGGCTCCAGGATTCAATAAATTCCTGCTACTGCATCGTTCTGTGGCTAATGAATCTATCCTGTAAAGGGCCAAGAATTGCAAAGTTCATAACTCTGTGGCCTGGACCATAAGTGATAGATTCCCAAACTTTACAGGAAAAAGTTCTCAGAATGCTTTGCTCAGTTCTTGCTGCATGGTCTATTCATGCATAATATCCTGGAAGGCACAAAGAAATTCTCTATTCAGAGAAGTAGTAGGAATTTGACCACGTATTGAACACCAATGAGAGAAGTGAAAAGCATTTGAGATTATGCAAGCTATGAAACATTTGAGATAGTATTGAGTGATTCTATTGTGGTTAGTGGAGCCCATGGCTGTGAGTCTTCCGACTAAATGTGCAGAATAGGCTTAATGATGTGGCCTGCAATGGAGAAAATCTTTTTTTTGAAATATAGTATTTAATGTACTACTTATCATTGTTATAGCTCTATTGGACATACACAATGCTGTAGAATGCTGATAAGCATTCAGGTACAATAAAGTACTTGCCCCAAAGAGCTTGCAGTTTAAGTGGGTACCTGAGGCAATAGGAGATGACTTGCCAAGGTCACAAGGAGTGTTGGTGGATAAAGTGGGATTGGAACCCTGGCTTTTCTGGTTTTGTCCATTGCTCAAACCTCTAGTCCAATCCACCAAAAATAAGATGCAGTGGCTCTAATGAAAGATCATTTGCCATGCTTCAGTTACACTTGGCAGCCACTACCCATCTACCCTCCACTGCAAGGAGGTGTGTCTATGGACCAATGAGAGAGCAGATTTTTCCCCCAGAAGATATTTTCCTTAGTCCTCTTGCCCTCACCAGCACAGCATAAAGCCTTGCCCATATAAGCTCAAGCTCCCCTCCCTCTGATAACAGCGACCCATTCAAAACAAGAGATTGTTTTTTGAGTGAATCCAGAGCACATTGACATTATTCCAGTCCCTTTACTGGAAGATTTGCTGTAGGGGGAAGGCAGCAAGTTTTCATAAACCATTGGCTCCTGATAACCTCAGGCAGCTGGGTTCTCTGAATTGTAATATAGGGCTACATTTATTTTATTGAAAATTCTATTAAATTGCCTTCATTGGAGTTGAGCCTGTACCACTACAGGAGAGAGGGTGGGAATTTTACTCCCAAGTATTTCCTGGTACCCAAGAAAACTGGAGGATTCTATCTGATCTTAAGACCCAAAGGTCTTAAATATTTCCAAGAAGAAGAGTTTGATTTCCCTGAGCATCATGATTCCTCTTCTAAACAAGAGAAACTGGGTATACTCTCTGAATCTCAATGAACCTTAAAGAGATATATCTCAGGCACAGGAAGTATCTCAGATTTGTAGTAGGCAATACACCTCCAGTACTATGTATTGCCATTTTTGGCCAAGTGTTGGTGTAAAGCAGACCCCTTCCTCCCCCTTTCCTTCTCTTTCCTGGATTGGTACCTCCCAATCCCAAGCTGCCTTAGTAAGTAAAGAGTAATGAGGAAACAAATAAGGATTCACCAAGGTTGATTAGCAAAAATTTACTCCTTTTTGCTTAACCTTTGTAGCTAATTAAATACCTCTAAACAGAAATATCTAACTTCATCTAGGATTTCTGTCATATATTAAGCTGTTCAGAAATTCATGGCCAACTGACTCTTAACAGGGTGAGATTCTGCAAATCATCCAATCCCTCTGTCCAGTGTCCTTTGCTGTCAGCATCTTATTCTTTCATTACATTTACATTACATTTATTAAAATGTGTTAATTGCTCTGCACTAAAAAGGCCTAAGTGATGTACAATAAAACATACATAATAAAAATGTCAGGACAATAAATAACATTTGAACTAAAAACTTAAAAATTACAAAATTCACACATCTATTGTATAAAATACAAAATTAAAAAACCTTTCCGGATGTATAACAAAAGGAAGTAACTCCATTCTGGATATGGACATGGCAACTTCATGAAATTTCAAGCTGCCACATATCAAGGATATCTGACTGGAGGACATGCAGTTAAATGTATGCCGATTTAAATAAGTTTTCAGAAGGCCTCCAAATATTTTCAAATTATCACAGTCATAACTCTAAGGGAAATGAGTTCCAGAGAACATGAGCTGCAACGGAAAAAGCACATTCATAAGTTAAATGAAAACATGCTATATTTAATGAAGGAATGTAAGTCTATGCTGTGAGGATCTCAAGTGTCTTGAGGGTTGATACATTTTTAAGAGAGCATTCAGCCATGGGCATATAGTAGGGATGTGCAGATGGAAAGTATTCGTTGGATTCGGTATTTGTATTCGTCGGGAACCAAATACGTTGCATTTGGTCAATGGGGTGGTAACCCGATCCGTCCATTAGTTGAATTCTGTATTCGTTTCCTATTAAAGTTGTAAAAACAAAACAAAAAAACCCCCACCCCAACCCTTTAAATTTAATTAACTACAACCCCCCACCCTCCTGATTCCCCCACCCCCCCAAGACTTGCCAAAAGTCCCTGGTGGTCCAGCGGGGGTCTTGGAGCGATCTCCTGCACTCGTGCCATCAACTACCGGTATTCAAAATGGCGCCGATAGCCTTTGCCCTTACTATGTCACAGGGGCTACCGGTGCCATTGGTCGGCCCCTGCCACATGGTAGGAGCAATGGACGGTCGGCGCCATCTTGTGCTCCTACCATGTGACAGGGGCTGACCAATGGCACCGGTAGCCCCTGTGACATAGTAAGGGCAAAGGCTATCTGTGCCATTTTGAATACCGGCAGCCGACGGCGCGAGAGCAGGAGATCGCTCCAGGCCCCCCCCCCCCCGCTGGACCACCAGGGACTTTTGGCAAATGTTTGGGGGGGGGGTCAGGAGGGTGGGGTTTTTAGTTAGTTTTGTTTAAATTCGCTCCTTAAGACGGGGAAAAATTCGGTAATGATATGTTGCATTCGTGGGGGTTCACAGTGCATTTTGCGGACCCACGAATGTAACGAATAGGGACCTATACGTTGCGGAATGCGCATTCATTCAAAACGAATGCACACCCCTAGCATATAGTAGTATTAATCAGTTTGAATGTCACCATGCCTATTTTATATTTAATACGCTTGTGAATGGAAAGCCAATGAAGTTCAATCAAAACTGAGTAATATGAACATGACATTTGATGCCTGCGATGAGACGAGCTGCTGAATTGATTAACATCTGTAGTGGATGTAAAGTAGAGCTAGGAAGGCCCAGATAAAAAGGGTATTGTAATAGTCAATAATGGGGAAATAGAAGCATATACTATAATGTGAAAATCCGATGAATGAAGAAATTTCTTCAGTCCAGACACCACACGCAATTTAAATAAGACTTGGGAGGACAAAATGACAAAGTGCTGTCTAACATGACGCCTAAACTTTTTATACAGTTTTGGAGTGGAAAAATTGAATTCTTAATGGAGATAGATGTCTCTTGGAAAGCAGAATATGGGCTATGGATCAAAAGAAATTGTTTTGGCCTTGTTCAAGGACAATTTATTGTGGAGTAGCCACTGTTTAATGGTGGAGAAACAAGTGTTTAAATGTTCGAGAGTGTCCTGCCAAGTGGTATGTAAGCATAAAGCAAACTGAAATCATCAGTGTGAATTTTGTAACAATCGCACAAGATGCAAGAATCTTAGATTGGAATCAAATAGATATTATAAAAAGTACTGAAGAATGTGAAGAACCTTGAAGAACCCCTGTTTTAATTGAAGAGATAGAAGAGACCTCTTGTCTTAATTTAATCTGCTGCAAGTGGTTTTGAAGATAAGAAAAGAACCATTTTAAAAAACTACTGGTCATACCACACTCTTATAACCTATGGCGAAGGATTTTGTAGTTGACCATGTTGAACACAGAAGAGATATCTAAAGAGACAAGAATGAACTGCTGACCATTATCAATTCCCCACCTAAATGTGTCACTAAGATAATAATCACAGCTCAGTATTCATGGAGTGCCTAAAACCAAATTGGTGTGGATTAAATAGATTGTTCCTCTAAATAATCAAAAAGTTGTGATAATACAGTGGTTTCTAGGACTTTAGCCAAAAATGGCATAGACAAAATAGGTCTATAGTTATTATGATCGGTGCTATCAAGGTGACTGTTTTTTAAGTGAAGTCGAACTGTTGCTCTTTTGAGAGAATCAGGAACCAATCCTTCTTCCAGAAACAAATTGATGGTCGTGATGGTAGGAGACAGTGAGTCTCTTGCAACCTTGAATAAGGCAGTAGAGCAGTTACTTGAAGGACAGATTACCTCATTCATATTGGCAATAATCTAATTTTGCTCACTGAAGGAGAAAATGCTTACCATCATTGTGAAATGATGGGATTGAGTTTGGAATACCAAATGGGGGTATTAAAAAAAAATTAGAACAAAGTTTTTCAAATTGAAATGCATGAGAAAAGCTGCATAAAGGTATATCAGAAACAGATGAATTAATGGTGGAAGAGCTCGTTAGTCTTTTGGCTAGAGAAAACAAGGCCTTGGGATTGTAGCCGATGTCACATATTTGTTTGGCATAATAGTTCTTTTTGGCTTTGCTACATGACTGTTGATATGCCGAAAGTAGGGTTCTAAATGAAGATGCTAATTCTGAGGTTGGATGTTTGTGCCATTTGCATTTGCACTTTCTCAAGGCTTGTCTTGCCAATTTTAAATCTGGAGTTAACCAAGGTTGTGGTTGATCTTCTCTTATTTCTGTTCTGGCCATCTTATAAGCAAATACAATAAGAAGGTACAAAATACAAGTTCCCTTACTGCATACCGTATTACAGATAGGCAAGGAATGATAATGTAATATCTATTTCTCAAATATCAAATATGAATAAAAAAATAGATTTTTATAAACATACTTAAATTTGCTATATAAATACATCTAGATCGTGCCCAAAGGATACATTATACCTCTATATATTAAATCATGTTTAAAAAACACTACCCATAATCATGTAAAACTATCATACTTCAATCATATCCATATCACATCTAACTACATGCTATTTAAGAACACTATAACTTTAATACTTAAAAATAATGTATGCTAATCACCTAATGTGCACATTTTTAATTTCATATCTTTTAATATATCTAATCTCAATTTTAATTCTGGAATCCTGGTAAGGTCCTTGTTTCACTGCAGATCAGTTTCTTCAGGGGTTTGTTGTTTTGTTTTTTTTTTTAAATTTCAGTCAATATTTTCACTGGGCACTTTCCAGGAGAGAATTTTAAGAACTTTCAAAATATTTCAAAAAAGTCTGAAAAAGCTGCATTTATAGATGAATGAATCCATCAGTGACTTCTCGAGTTCCAGTGATTAAATCTTTACTCGTACTTCTTAAATTGTTTACACGTCAATACCATTGAAATCTGCCCAAGGGTAAACCCGCTTGAATTTAATCCGTAATCTTTTATGTTAGTGAATGAAGCATGTGACTTTCAAAAAAAAAAATTAATATTGGAAAAAGCTTTGCACGTTTTCATGAAGGCATTAAGCAGCACTGCTTGTTATTCAAAGGACTCCTCCACCCGCTTTAACTGACAAGACATAAGGGGAGAGATTACCATTCCTGAATTGAGTTCTCACTGTGGGTAAGGCAGATGGAACTCTTATAGCTATAATGTAGGACAAAGCTTTGTGGTTGGCATCAAATACTTGGAATCAGCAAGTGCCACTTATTGCTTTCACATATCTGATTGGATGTGGTTACTCAGGGGGAAGTCCTGCTCATTTAGCCAAACCATTGTCTTGAGTCTTACCACCTGCCCACAACAGACAAGTGAACATTGTTTGCTGCTTGTCTGGTTTTGTGGTTTCAACTGTTTGTCCAGGTTCCTTTTCTTGATAATTACTCATGTCTAACAGCCTGTTGGAGGCTTCTGCTGACCATAGATATCTTGAAACTTAACCTTATGGCTACTCTTACTCCTGCCCTCCCCCAAAGTTTTCCAGCTTGTCTACACAAAGCCTGCAAAAATATATGTGCAAAGCCAGTTAAAATCAGGAAACACATGTCTGCTCAAAAGAAAAGGGGATGCTAAACTTTAGAATATATAGTCTATCTTATTTTTGTAATATGGCTACCCTTTAGGGTTCAAAAATATATGAAAGATATAAGAATGTATTCTGGACAGACTGCTACCTATACATCAGCACCACACATTTATAAACTCTTTATTTAACAAGGCATGGGAACATAGTGCAGGTAAATCACAAATCAGATAATATATAGTTGCAGTAAGTTATAATCCATTGTCTCAATATTCATTAACAGATTGTGTGTTACGCCACTTCCAGTATGGAGTCCATATTATTTCATATATATCACTCTGCTCTCTGAGAGTAGGTCAGTTTTTCCAGTGTTGCAATATTAATCACTTTAGCCTCTCAACACTCGTGTAGGTTTTTGTTTCCACATATATGGAAGTAACTGGTTAGTCAGTTTTTCTGAAACAGTACCACACATTTATGAAATGTCTAGCAATTGTTACAAAATTTTTGTACAGGATGGATATTCATGTGTTTCCCTATTTGGATGATTGGCTGGTAAAGAGCATGTCCTGGGCAATGTTGAAAAAAATCTGTGCGCACCATCATTTGGATTTTGGACTTAAGGTTGTCATAAATTATCCAAAGTCCAATTTAAGTCTATTGCTTCCATTGAAATTCATAGGCACTCTGCTAAACACATCTCAGATGAAATCCTATCTCCTCACCAGCAGAATCATGGCATTAATACCCACAGTGAAGGGAGAGTTCCAGTGTTGTCTTGCATCAGCCTGGGACATGCTGGACTGCATAGCATCAGCAGTTCATGTCAACCCTATGGCACATCTATTCATGAGATAAGCCCACTAGACCCTAGGTTCCCAGTGGAATCAAGCCACTTAGAGGCTAAAGGGATACAGTAGTGTCACAGTGTTTCTAGAACTTTGACTGAGACTCTGAGTATGCATTATACCACGCATCCACGTGGGGTCCCTTTAGTCTCTTCTTTTCCATGGAGCCTTGTGTTGTGGCAAACTGTTATCTATGAACTTCTCTTAAAAGTTTTTTTTCCTTGCTGTTTTTCAGTAGTTTTTTTGCGGGATCACACAGTTGACGCAGGGTCCGATCGACCTATGATGTTTTTGAGATGGCATCGAGGGTCTCTGCCACAGGGATCAGCGCCCGTAGACTCACATGGCGGCGGGCCTCGAATCTCTGTCAGGAAGTGCAGGAGCGATTCAGATGTGCTGTGCACCAGAGAGAATCTCTTTGGAGATAAAATGAAAAATGCAGTGGTCTAAATGTGGGACCACCATGTGTCACTCCAGCAGCTCTTCACTCTGCTAGGAGGTCCTTTAGATCTGGCCACAGGAAATCTTTCTTCCGCCTGAGAAGATACTATCCTCTGCTCCTCGACCCTGACAACAGCAAGCTCCTTGTAGCCGTCCCGGGCAACAGAGGGCCCCAAAAACCCCAGCCAGTGCCTCATATCAACTCCAGGGACAGATGACAGACTCCCAGGGACAGATGACAGACCCTCCTGTGGTGGGGAGGCTGAAGTTCTATGTGAGCCAGTAGTGGGGCTTTTAGTGCTTCCCTAGCTTTTCTTATGACCATATGAGTCCTCACCCTGTTTGCACTGCCTGTTCTGTGGGGGCTGGTGTGCCCCACAATATTTTTATGATTGCAGGTGTGCATTGAAACATAGAAACATAGAAATGACGGCAGAAGAAGACCAAATGGCCCATCCAGTCTGCCCAGCAAGCTTCACACATTTTTTTCTCTCATACTTATCTGTTTCTCTTAGCTCTTGGTTCTATTTCCCTTCCACCCCCACCTTTAATGTAGAGAGCAGTGATGGAGCTGCATCCAAGTGAAATATCTAGCTTGATTAGTTAGGGGTAGTAGGGGTAGTAACCGCCGCAATAAGCAAGCTACACCCATGCTTATTTGTTTTACCCAGACTATGTTGTACAGCCCTTGTTGGTTGGTTTTTCTTCTCCCCTGCCGTTGAAGCAGAGAGCTATGCTGGATATGCGTGAAGTATCAGTTTTTCCTCTCTCCCGCCGCTGAAGCAGAGAGCCACGCTGGACATGCATTGAAAGCGAAGTATCAGGCACATTTGGTTTGGGGTAGTAACCGCTGTAACAAGCCAGCTACTCCCCGCTTTGTGATTGCGAATCCTTTTTTCGTCTCCCCTGCCGTTGAAGCTATGCTGGATATGCGTGAAGCATCAGTTTTTCTTTTCCCCTGCTGTAGAAGCAGAGTGCAATGCTGGAAATGCGTGATGTATCAGTCTTTCTCCCATGCCGTTGAAGCAAAGAGCCATGCTGGATATGCATGGAAAGTGAAGTATCAGGCACATTTGGTTTGGGGTAGTAACCGCCGTAACAAGCCAGCTACTCCCCGCTTTGTGAGTGCGAACCCTTTTTTCTTCTCCCCTGCCGTTGAAGCAGAGAGCTATGCTGTATATGCATTGAAAGTGAAGTATCAGGCATATTTGGTTTGGGGTAGTAACCGCCGTAACAAGCCAGCTACTCCCCTCTTTGTAAGTGCAAATCCTTTTTTCACATTTCCTCTTGCTGTTGAAGCTTAGAGCGATGTTGGAGTCACAGTAAGCATGTGTATGTTTATTGAATAAGGGTATTGTGTCCAGGCAGTAGCCATCATTCTGGCGAGTCACCCACTCTTCATTGGCGGCCTTTTGACTTTATGGATCCACAGTGTTTATCCCACGCCCCTTTGAAGTCCTTCACAGTTCTGGTCTTCACCACATCCTTCGGAAGGGCATTCCAGGCATCCACCACCCTCTCCGTGAAGAAATACTTCCTGACATTGGTTCTGAGTCTTCCTCCCTGGAGCTTCAAATCGTGACCCCTGGTTCTGCTGATTTTTTTCCTACGGAAAAGGTTTGTCGTTGTCTTTGGATCATTAAAACCTTTCAAGTATCTGAAAGTCTGTATCATATCACCTCTGCTCCTCCTTTCCTCCAGGGTGTACATATTTAGATTCTTCAATCTCTCCTCATAAGTCATTTGATGAAGACCTTCCACCTTTTTGGTCACCCTTCTCTGGACCGCCTCCATCTTGTCTCTGTCTCTTCGGAGATACGGTCTCCAGAACTGAACACAATACTCCAGGTGAGGTCTCACCAAGGACCTGTACAAGGGGATAATCACTTCCCTTTTCTTACTCGATATTCCTCTCTCTATGCAGCCCAGCATTCTTCTGGCTTTAGCTATCGCCTTGTCACATTGTTTCGCCGACTTCAGATCATTAGACACCATCACCCCAAGGTCTCTCTCCTGCTCCGTGCACATCAGCCTTTCTCCCCCCATCGAATACAGTTCATTCGGATTTCCACTCCCCATATGCATGACTTTGCACTTCTTGGCATTGAATGTCGGCTGCCATATCTTCGACCACTCTTCCATTTTCCTTAAATCCCGTCTCATTCTCTCCACTCCTTCCGGCGTGTCCACTCTGTTGCAGATCTTAGTGTCATCCGCAAAAAGACATACCTTACCTTCTATCCCTTCCGCAATGTCGCTCACAAAGATATTGAAAAGGACCGGTCCCAACACCAATCCCTGCGGTACACCGCTTAAAACCGCTTTCTCTTCAGAGAGAGTTCCATTTACCATCACACATTGTCTTCTGTCCGTCAACCAGTTTGCAATCCAGGCCCCCACCTCGGCACTCACTCCTAAGCTTCTCATTTTATTCACCAGTCTCCTGTGCGGGACAGTGTCAAAAGCTTTGCTGAAATCCAAGTAGATGACATCGAGTGCTCTTCCTCGATCCAATTCCTTGGTTACCCAGTCAAAAAAGTCAATCAGATTTGTCTGACAGGATCTTCCAATGGTGAATCCATGCTGCCTCTGGTCCAGCAATTCTCCCGACTGTAGATAGTTCACTATTCTCTCTTTCAACAGTGACTCCATTACTTTTCCCACCACCGAAGTGAGGCTAACCGGTCTGTAGTTACCAGCCTCTTCTCTGTTCCCACTCTTGTGAAGCGGAACCACCACCGCTCTCCTCCAATCATTCGGCACCACTCCCGTTTCTAGGGATCTATTGAACAGGTCACACAGCGGACCCGCCAGCACATCTCTGAGCTCCCTCAGTATTCTGGGATGAACTTCATCAGGCCCCATGGCTTTGTCCACTTTCAGTTTCACCAGCTCTTCCCATACATTTTCTACTGTAAATGGAGTTACATCTACTCCATTCCCCTCCAGTTTCTTGTTAACTAGTGACGGTCCTTCTCCAGGGTCCTCTTTAGTGAACACCGAACTGAAGTATTAATTTAATATTTCTGCCATTTCTTCGTCTCTCTCCACACATTGATCCTTTCCACCTTTCAATTTCACTATACCACTTTGAACTTTTCTCTTTTCACTGATGTATCTGAAAAATGTTTTGTTACCACTCTTTACCTCTTTGGCAATCCTCTCTTCTGCTTGACTTTTTGCCATCTTGATTAATTTCTTCGTCTCCCTCAGTTCTACCAGATATTCTTCTTTGTGTTCCTCCTTTTGGGATCTTTTATATTTCTTGAACGCTGTTCTTTTAGCCTTTATTTTGTCAGCCACCTCCTTTGAGAACCAGATAGGTTTCATTTTTCTTTTGCTTTTCTTTACTTTTCTAACATATATATTAGTTGCCTTGGTAATTGCTCCTTTTAGATTGGTCCACTGTTGATCCACATCTCTCTCGTTTTCCCAGCCTTTTAGTTCTTCCTCCAGGTACTTCCCCATTTCATCAAAGTCTGTGTTTTTGAACATCAAAACTTGGGTTTTTGTGCTTCTTTTCCGTGTCCTTTTTGTGATATTAAACCATACCGTTTGATGATCACTGGGGCTGAGGTGGGCACCCACCTGGACGTCTGAGACATTATCTCCATTAGTGAGCACTAAGTCGAGTATAGCTCCTTCTCTCGTGGGTTCCATTACCATTTGTTTGAACAAAGCTACTTGCAGGGCATCTACTATTTCTCTACTATTATTAGATTCTGCAGATGGGATTCTCCAGTCTACATCTGGCATATTAAAGTCTCCAACGATCACCACTTCTCCTTTCTTTGCTATCCTGTGGATGTCTTCAACCAGATCTCTGTCCAGCTCTTCCTTTTGGTTTGGAGGCCTGTAAACCACTCCAATAAAAATGGATGCCCCATCTTTTTTTAAGTCGGCCCATAGTGCTTCTTCTTTGCCCCATCTTCCTTGCAGCTCAGATGCTTGGATATTGTTTCTGACATATAGAGCCACTCCACCCCCTTTCCTATCCTCTCTGTCCTTCCTTAAGTTATAGCCCGGTATTGCCGTATCCCAGTCATGAGATTCCGTAAACCACGTTTCCGTGACAGCAACAACGTCCAAGTCCGCCTCCACCATTAGGGCTTGCAGCTCTGGGATTTTATTACCCAAACTACGAGCATTTGTGCTCATAGCTTTCCAGCTTTCTTTGCTCAGGTTACTGCTGTTCCTGGACTCCTTTTGTGTCCTATTTAGTTGAGTTTTGCATTGGGCTTGCAAAGTTTTGCATTGGGCTTGCAAAGGTTGCGAAACAGTGACACAAAAATACTCAGACAACAGTCAAAAATGGGAACATACCCTGCCAAAATCCACAACACAACGAGATACCGATGCATAATGTAACCTGGAAGGTGCAGTCACTTCAGCACACAGTGTCAGTAAGCTCCACTTTACACAAAATTTTCATAACAGGGTGGTGCTGCGTAAACATACCATGTGTCCTGCTTGAGCTGGTGGCTATTCCGCAAAGCTTTCCCAACAACAAACACGAACGAACCCCAAACCATGCCCTAACCCTGCAGTCAGGGTAAACACCACCTACAACTACCACACCTATGAATTTTCATCCTTCCAATCAATAGCCATTATGCTCCCCTTAATACATATCTTCCTCTCCGTCACAATCTATGCAACATAATTCCCATGTTACTGTCATAGATGCACCATATATCAAATGTTATTTATTGTTTATTGCTATTATTTATACTGTTTATTCCTTTTATTAATACTGTTTATTGCTATTAACACTGTTTTTCTCATGTTAGTGTTATGTCACGTTACTGTTTTCTAGTCATTCCCTGTACCTGACAAAAGGAAATGCTTTGCTTCCTGCAACTTCAAATTATATGTAAATCGAACACCAGTATATAAAAACAAACAAACAAATAAATAAATAATGTTAACAAGTCAATTGTTCTGCCAGCATTTTTCCCCATGCTGCATGTTCATAAAGGTGATTAAGAAGTTTGGACGGTAAAAGAACTCTTGCAGTCTACTGTAGCAGACCATAACCTTTAAAAGGTCATTTGAAATTTTGCTTCCTTTTACTCCCAACAGAGAGAGATTGCTATGATCGGATATACTTTTTCTTTTGCATTTCTTTCTTTTTTTCTTCCACAGGCATTTCTCTGAAAGGCCTTATCAAATTCCATAATGTTAGAGCTATGGTGGAATCAGTGGCCCATCTCAAATCTGTCTCCAATGAGATTTGCAAGGTTGCATGAAGTTACATCCACTCTTTTACATTCCATTACTGTTTAGCCATTGACTCTTGAAACAACAGTAGGTTAGACAATCTGTCCTTAAGAAGTGTAGAACCCAAACCACTCTATCCCTCAACAAAGGATCCATCATATTAATTTGGGTTGTCTTCTATGTAAATACATAAATAAAAATTGGGGAGAGAATTTGCCCACCAGAAAACATGTTCTTTGCCCATTGGAGGCTTGTTTGCTGCTGTTTCCCTTTTTTGTTGGAAGGCAACCAGAACGTAGAGATTCTACATTGTGTGACTGATTCATCCTGCTTGTCTAAGGAGAAAACAAAGTTACTTCCCCACAACGAGTGTTCTCCATAGATAGTAGTATATAATTAGCCGTTCGTTCTCTTAGGAGTTGGCTACTCAGTCATGTATATAGGGCTAAAGAGGCCTGCATGACTGTGACAGAGCATGGACTCCTTTGTGATATCTATGAAAACCACCTAGGAAGTGTTTTGTGATTGATTATCCTACTGTCCATGGAAAATATTTTACAGGTAACCAGCTTTGCTTTATTTGCTTTTCTATAGATACAGTATATTTACATTAATAGAACTGCTTAATTTTCTGTTTACATGTTTCCATTAAGATTGTACAAAATAACAATAGAAGATGGGGAATATTTTAGTATGTTCAATGAATGAGAGAAATATTTTTTTTCTTTAGGCAAAAGCAGTTGCCGCAGAATCTAATGCTACTTTCTTCAATATAAGTGCTGCCAGCTTAACTTCCAAATATGTAAGTAATTACAGTCGTTAATGACTGCTATCACTTAGCAATTGCAACAGCAACAGTTCCGAATTTAATAGTGTGCACAATATTAGATTTGCACATAGCAAAAATCACTTCAATGACTTAAAGCAGTGGTAGGCAACTACAGTCCTCAGAAATCACAGACAGATTTGGGATTTCAGGATACACGTCCATCAGATACTTGGATGCATATAGTTTAAGGGCCTAATTTAATTCACATTTTATTTATTATGCAAATCTGATCACTTTGTGGCTCTTGGAGTCTGAAATTGCTTATTCCCGAATTTCAGGCCGATGCAATATCATGTGCTGAGCCTAGTGCACAGGTTAACGAGCACTTGGATGCATTAGGATAACACCGGATGCAATACGGGGATTAGCGCATCCAAAACATGTGTCCAGACCAGTGTGTAGCTAATAGTGCTCATCACATGTAAATGCATGTAGATGAGGCTATTAGCTATTAACCCCCCCCCCCCATGCAAAAATTCACAGTGCCCAACTCGCATGTTTTAAAATGGAAAACTTACACAAGCACCAGGGCTGGTGTTAAGTTTTTACACGCTCCGAGCCATCTGAAAAATGCCCCAAAAAGCCCTTATGCTGCTTTTCTGTGGTTCCTCCTTCTCAGTATCATCCCGATACTGAGTAGGAGGAACCACAGGAAGCAGCATGAAAATTGAACTTCTGTTTTACTAACAGGTGCACAGCCACATCTCCAGGGTGCCCAATGCCATGGACACACTAGGGACGCATAATTTATCCCTAGTGTGTCCTTTTTAGCATGGCGGCTTATTTGCCTATTGCATTGAGCACCCAGGAGATGTCATTGTGTGCGTGTTCAAAAAATGTGCGTCCTGTTTGGACTCACGTTTTTGCGCGCACTTTATTGCATCAGCCTGTCTGAGGGCAGTGTTTCATTCCTACTTTAACACCCCACTCATGGTTTGTGAAAAAATCATAGCATCTGGCACAAATGTACTCCATGACAACTTTAAAAAAATTTTCTTTTTTGGGGAGGTGTCCAATAGCATTCTTACAGTATCTATATGCATGACTTGCTAGTTATCCCAGGACAAGCAGAATGCTAGTCCTCACATATGGGTGACATCAGTAATGGAGCCCTATACAGAAAAACTTCTATCAAAGTTTCTATGAAACTTTTGACTGGCACCAGAGTGCCTACTGAGCATTTCCCCAGAGACTCAGGACATTTTTGTGACTCCCCTACGCATTGGCCACTAGATGTTACTAAGTTCTTGTATAGAACCCATTGTCAGTGAGCCTTCCATCCCTCACAGCCCATCCCAAGGTGGAGGGTCTGGATTGGATGTCTCAATCCTGTTTAGCCCAGTCATTTTGACTCTTTGGGATTAGGTTTAGGAAGCCTTGTGACAATAATGATGGTTTGGTTTTATACTCCGGTGAGGCCTCCCAGCTTCACCCTGGAGTTTCAGATAGACGTGATACCTCATCATTCACTCCCTGTCAAAGGGTCCTTCTCCTACTACAGAGATTTTTATGCCTGATTCCCTTTTGGAATGAAAGGTCTCTCACCCAGAGGACCAAAGACTTGCGAGTCCGCTCTGAATCCTTGGTGGGCAAGCACCAGTGACTGTTGCTGCTGCGAGAGAAGGTGATGGCTGAAGATGTATCCTTCTTTAACTTTAAAATTATTTTTGAATATAAGCAGTATGGGGCGGTTTTTGAATCTCCTTCCCCACTGGTATGCAGTGCTGGTATAGCCTGATCCCATTTGATTTTTTCCCAAAGAGAAGTCCCCAGAAATATCAACTAAGGATGAAAGAACAAGATCGGGAGACCCCCAACTGAATCTCCCCCTGTGGTACTAAAACGGGCTGGGTTTCCAGAAAGGAGATGGATTAAGTTAGGACTGGTTTCGCTGTGAAGTGGGGCCCCTCCAATAGGATTCCCGGGTTAGCCGCGGGTGAGCTTTGTGCATGGGAGCTCTACCCTGAGGCCTGAAACAAAGGACACCTACCTACAGAGAAAATCATGTATCAACATAACTTCACTATTTATGGACAAATGGACTTTTATTTAATTATTATCAAATCAGTAAACTTTAACACCCCAAGTGTGGTCCTATTGATTTGACCTGGCATCTCACCCCATGGGATGCAACTACACTCTCAACACACTGAAAGCAAGACACCATGGTCCTGGCCATAAGTGAGAGGTTCCCCCCATAGAAAGAGTCCTTCCTGGGATAAAGCATTTGAGCATGGGAGTTAATTGTTAGCCAGAGCAGCCCCAAAGAGTATAAAGTTTGTGCCCATAAGATTAGAGCTAAGGGTTACTTTTGTATCTTGGGGGAAACACTAAAAAGCTCTGGGCTTTTTTGTTTACTACTCCAGCCACTCCCTTTCAATAAGCTTGCAAGTACGGGAGAGGTAAGCCTGGAGGGTGCACACTGCAGGCAGCATGTGGGTATGACTGCCTGCTCCACTGGAGATGGGAAAGACCAAGCAGCTAGGCAAGGGCATACCTGGGAGGCTGGATGGACTGGAGCCTCTGTCTTCTGCTTAAGGCAGCTGCTGTTCCCCCATGGGTTGAGCCGTTGGGTGCAGGCAGCCACCAGGACTTCCAGGTGAGAGCAGGAACCAGGATGGACTGAAGAACAGGACCGGAGCAGAAAGTCGAAGTGTAGCCAAAACCCAAGACTGAAGCCAGAAGGATAAGCACAGTCTAAGGCCAAAACCAGAATAGGAACCAGGAATCTGAAACATGGCCTGGCAACAGGTTAATATGGAACAAATTCTGTATTTACTGTTGGACCAGTGAAGGTGTGGCAGACCTTATATATGGCTCTTTATATACAGCTGACTATTTGGGCCACACTTAATGCTGGTCCAATAGGGAGCATCTAGAAGCAGATCTCCTTAACTTTGCTTCACTTGATATTTGCTGGAGGATTCTTGCTGATTCAGTGCCTATGGCTGTATTGCAAGGTCCTGCTGGTCTTGAACACCTATGGCCACAGGTTTGATGCTCACTTCCCATGACAGTGCAGCTAAGATTCCAGGTCTTGAGGCTCAGCATGAGTAAGGGTGCACAAGTTTGTGAGCTGTGACTTGTAAGGGAATGTCAGCAAGAAGAGTGCTGGTATCAGGGAGGGAGAAATAGAAAAATACTGGGGTCAATCCTGGAGGTGGGAAAACGTGCTGGTATTGAAGGGACAGTTAGTATGGATTAGCAGGGTTGGGAGTGGGGGAATAGAGAAAGTGGATTGGGTGAGGGGATAGGCTCAGAAGTAATGTAAGGAAAATTTTCTTTACAGAAGGGTGGTGGATGCTTGGAATAATTTCCCCATGGAAGTAGAGACAAGGATAGTATATGAAATCAAGAATGCATAGAACAAGCACAGGGGGATCTCTGAGGGAGTAATAGGGATCATATAGATGGGCAGGCTGAATAGGCCATCACATTTCTATTTTATGCATTATTCCTTTCTCTTATCTTCCCCTCCTCGTTAATCAACAGCAATCTCAGGGTGACCACAATTCAAAAGGTCCCAAGTATGGAGATGTTTTCTCTTTTTTTTCTTCTGGTTTCAGCAAAAAAAACCTGCTAGTTTCAATTTTTTTTTATGACCCCATTGAGCCAGCCCATTCTTTTTCCTGATGTGATTGCTATTAGGCCCTATGGACAGACCTTTTTTTTTCTTTGTACTGTCTAATTTTAAAGGAAAGTTTTGTTGATTTTTGCATTCTCACAGGACAAGCAGGATGGTTGTCCTCACAAATGGGTGACATCGAGGATGGAGCCCACCACGGAAAACTTCTGTCAAAGTTTAAACAGAACTTTGACTGGCCCCTACTGGGCATGCCCAGCAAGGCACTGACCCTGCAGCCAGCAGGGGTCTCCCTCCAGTCTTCTTTTTTCCGCGCAGCAGCTGCCACGCGGTGAAAGGAGCTCTCTTACCACGTTCCTGACAGGAATTCGGTTTTTTCTTTCCAAAGAAAATTTGCCCCTCAGGGGTCTCCCTTCGACAAATTTTTGTCACCTTCGCGGAATCCGGTAAGTTTTTTGCCGATTTTCATCGACTGCCGTCGATTTTGGCCCTTGAGGCCTGTTGGCACTTACCGATCCCGCGGCTAAATTTGGCCCTAGGCCATGGCGACGGGGTTCCGTCGTTGTCCGGATTGCACCCGGACTATGTCCATCACAGACCCCCATAGGGTCTGTGTTCTGTGTTTGGGAAGTGAGCATGATGTCCTGACTTGCACTAAATGTGCCCTAATGACACCTAAGGGTCGTAAAGCCAGGATGGAGAAGATGGGGCTCCTCTTCCATGCACCCACCCCAACACCATCGATAGCATCGACGTCATCGGAACCGGCACCGTCGAAGTTGTACCACCACCGTCAACCCTCCGGTGACCGTCCACCACCGATGACTTCTCGGCCGTCGACTCCTGTCCCCTCCCCGGGTGGGCGAGGAGATCGGAAGGACAAGCATCGCCATCGGCGGCACAAGTCTCAGCCCGTCGAGGATCCACAGCCATCGACCTCTGAACAGGCCGAGCCACCGACAAAAAAGCCTCGGTCAGACCTGGCACCGTCCACGTCTCGTTCGCAGGCATCGAGGAAACCCTCACCCTCTCGGGGTGTGGGAGCCGTGATCCCACCGGTTACGGTGGTCCCTCCGGCTCTGCCTCAGCCTCCCTCTCCCGTCGAGCCGGGTATCGTTACCCCTGGTCTCCGGGCAGAACTGGACCGGTTGGTCCAGGAGGCCATCGAGAAAGTGATGCAAAGGTTCCAGCCTGCACCGTCTCCGGCACCGATTCTGGCACCACCTCAGGCACCGACCTCGGCATCGACTCCGCCACCGAGGAGGGAACCGACCACTGAGCCTCTAGTGGAAGCGCTGGCACTGCTACTGAATCGTATGGAGGCACTCATGCGGGCCCTTCCATCGGTGATTCCAGTAGCACCGACTACACCATCGTCTCCGGCAGGATTCTCATCGGCAGGAGAAACACCGTTTCGGATTCCCCCGTCCGGAGTAGTCCCATCGGTGCCTTCGCATACCTCTCCACCGATTTATCCCTCGGCTCCATCGATTCCAAGACCGGCACCGATTCCATCGGCAGCCCCGAAGCCCTCGATGCCGTTTACAGTTCCGCTTGCAGCACCGATTCCATCCAGATTTCCATCGATGCCTTTGGATCCTCAACCAGGTCCTTCAGGTCTGCAAGCCCCACATGATCCTTATGATACCTGGGGTGATGATACATCTTCTGATACAGATTTGCCATCCCCACCATCCCCTACAGAGAGTAGAAAACGATCTCCTCCTGAAGATCTCTCCTTTATTAATTTTGTAAAGGAGATGTCAGAAATTGTACCTTTTCAGTTGCAATCTGAGACCGATGACAGGCACCAGATGATGGAACTGCTCCAATTTCTGGATGCCCCAAAAATCATCGCTTCCATCCCCATTCACCAGGTATTTCTGGATCTTTTAAAGAAAAACTGGGAATCTCCTTCATCTGTGTCACCAGTTAATAAGAAAGCTGACTCCACATACCTTGTTCAGTCAGCACCAGGATTTCAGAAGCCTCAACTGGATCATCGCTCTGTTGTAGTTGAGTCTGCACAAAAGAAGGCCAAGCGCCTAAAACCACACTCTTCCACTCCCCCTATCAAGGACAACAAATTCCTAGATAGTGTGGGACGGAAAGTGTATCATGGGGCCATGTTGATATCTCGCATAGCTTCATACCAACTTTACATGACTCAATACAACAGAGCCATCCTTAAACAGATGCAGGACTACGCTGACACGTTACCGGACCAGTACCAGCCACAGCTTCAAGCCCTTCTTCACAAAGGATTTGAGGCTGGGAAGCACGAGATCAGAACGGCCTACGATATCTTCGATGCTTCCACAAAAGTCTCAGCTACTGCCATCTCAGCCAGACGTTGGGCTTGGTTAAAGTCATCTAACCTTCGCCCAGAGGTCCAGGATCGTCTAGCCGATTTACCCTGCTTAGGGGACAATCTGTTTGGAGAACAGATTCAACAAATTGTGGCAGAATTGAAGGATCACCACGAGACGTTGAAGCAACTTTCGTCTGTTCCATCTGAGGTATCCTCCAAACCACCACCTAAGAAGGACTCTAAAAAGTCTTTCTTTCGGCCATGTCGTTATTATCCTCCGTCGGCTAGGCCTCGTCCGGCTCGATCCTCCACTAGACCTCAGCCACGCCAACCTCGAAAACAAAGACCTGCTGTGGCCCCACCTCCTGGGCCTGCGGCAGGCCTTTGACTTCCCGGTACGGAGCACATGCCATATCCCACTTCCCGACATCCCTGTGGGGGGTCGTCTGTGCCACTTTTTACAGCATTGGATACAGATTACCTCAGATCAGTGGGTGCTGGCAATTATCACACAGGGTTACCACCTCAACTTCATAACTCTTCCGGCAGACTCCCCGCCTCTTCAAGCATGGAGTCTATCCAGCCACTTGACTCAATTACAACAGGAAGTATCCCTTCTTTTGCAATCAAATGCTATAGAACCCGTCCCTTCCTCTCAACGAGGCAAGGGATTTTACTCCAGGTACTTCCTAATTCCAAAGAAGTCAGGGGGGCTACGTCCCATTTTGGACCTTCGGGCCCTCAACAAGTACCTTCAAAAAGAAAAGTTCAAGATGGTAACCCTGGGTGCGCTACTCCCTCTGCTGCAAAGGGGGGATTGGCTGTGCTCCCTCGACCTACAGGATGCTTATACCCACATTGCGATAACACAATCCCATCGCAAGTATCTGTGGTTTCTGGTAGGCCGCGACCATTATCAATACCGAGTACTACCTTTCGGTCTGGCATCTGCTCCACTAGTCTTCACCAAATGCCTCGTAGTGGTAGCAGCATTCCTCAGGAAGGAAGGTGTCCACGTCTACCCCTATCTGGACGATTGGCTAATCAGGGCCTCCACCCCTCAGATTGCCCACTCCTCCCTAAAATTGACAATCAACACACTCCTTTCCTTAGGGTTTCTTGTCAATTACGAGAAATCTTGCTTAGTCCCATCTCAAACCTTATCTTTCATTGGGGCAGACTTGGACACCTTACAGGCAAAGGCTTACCTTCCGCCGCAGCGGGTCCAAACTCTCATGTCCCTAGCTCGCCAGCTCCAGTCTCAGGACACGGCCACGGCTCGCCAATTCCTCATTCTCCTAGGACACATGGCATCCTCAGTTCAAGTCACTCCCATGACCCGACTAGCCATGAGAGTAACACAATGGACTCTGCGACACCAATGGATTCAAGCTTTTCAGCCTCTGTCCTCCATTGTCACAGTTACACAAGCGCTACGCCTGTCTCTAACCTGGTGGACGACTCAAGTCAACCTCCTTCAGGGCTTACCTTTTCTCCTACCAGATCCACAAGTAATCCTAACCACCGACGCTTCCCACATCGGTTGGGGGGCCCATGTGGACGATTTCCAAACTCAAGGGTTATGGTCACCTCAGGAAGCCGAACACCAGATAAATTTCTTGGAACTACGAGCAATCCGCTACGCGCTCAGAACTTTCCAAGATCATCTATCGAATCAGATAATCTTAATCCAGACAGACAACCAAGTGGCCATGTGGTACATAAACAAGCAGGGAGGCACAGGCTCTTTCCTTCTGTGTCAGGAAGCTGCACAGATTTGGGCAGAAGCCCTCTCCCACTCCATGTACCTCAGGGCCACTTACCTGCCGGGAGTAGACAATGTATTGGCAGATCAGCTGAGCCGGGTCTTCCAACCACACGAGTGGTCACTAGACCCTCTGGTAGCGACCTCTCTATTTCACAAGTGGGGTTCTCCCCACATAGATCTCTTTGCGTCCCCTCAGAACCACAAAGTAGACAATTACTGCTCTCTCCTTCGGAGCCACCACTCTCGGCCGAGGGATGCCTTCTCCCTCAAGTGGACATCAGGTCTGCTTTATGCATTCCCTCCACTTCCTCTTCTGTCAAGGACTCTCGTGAAGCTTCGCCAGGACGGAGGAACCATGATCCTGATAGCACCCCACTGGCCACGCCAGGTGTGGTTTCCCATTCTTCGGGATCTCTCCATCCGCAGGCACATCCCTCTGGGAACGGATCGGCATCTGCTCACTCAAAACGACGGATGCCTCCTCCATCCCAACCTCCAAGCCTTGTCCCTGACGGCATGGATGTTGAAAGGTTAGTCCTTCAGCCTTTTAACCTTTCGGATTCGGTTTCTCGTGTCCTGATAGCTTCACGAAAGCCCTCCACCAGAAGATCCTATTCGTATAAATGGAAAAGGTACACATCTTGGTGCACTTCCCAGTCCCTTGATCCCCTTTCCTGTCCAATCTCTAAGTTCTTGGACTATTTATGGCATCTATCGGAATCGGGTCTTAAAACCTCTTCCATTAGGATGCATGTCAGTGCAGTAGCCGCTTTCCATAAAGGCATACAGGGTGTCCCTATTTCAGTACAACCCCTGGTAACACGCTTTCTTAAGGGCTTGCTCCATCTGAAGCCACCCTTACGTCCTCCGGCCCCATCTTGGGACCTTAATCTGGTTCTTGGTCGGCTAATGAAACCACCTTTCGAACCTCTACACTCCTGTGAATTAAAGTATCTCACATGGAAGGTATTATTCCTTTTAGCTGTCACTTCAGCTCGCAGGGTTAGTGAGTTACAGGCCTTAGTCACCTATCCGCCTTACACTAAACTCCTGCAGGACCGGGCGGTACTCCGCACTCACCCTAAATTTTTACCTAAGGTAGTTTCTGAGTTTCATATTAATCAATCCATCATACTACCTATCTTTTTTCCCAGGCCCCACTCCAACTCCGGGGAACAGACTCTGCATACCCTAGACTGTAAACGGGCTCTAGCTTTTTATCTAGACTGTACAGTTGCCCACAGGAAGAGCACTCAATTATTCGTCTCTTTCCATCCTAACAAGTTAGGGCAACCTGTGGGTAAGCAGGCTCTTTCCTCCTGGTTGGCGGACTGCATTACTTTTTGCTATCAGCAAGCTGGCATTCCTTTTCAAGACCGTGTAACAGCACACTCTGTGAGGGCCATGGCGACTTCGGTAGCACACCTTCGATCGGTGCCGCTTCTTGACATCTGCAAGGCTGCAACCTGGAGTTCTCTCCATTCCTTTGCAGCCCACTATTGTTTGGATAAAGCTGGAAGACAGGACTCCATCTTCGGCCAATCTGTCTTGCGTAACCTTTTTCCAACATGATGTACCAACACCCTTCCACCTTCCCGGTAGGGTGCGGATGCCCTTACCAAATTCCACCCCAGTTGTTGTGCTTCTTGCACGTCGTTGGGTGCATTTGGTGAAAGTCGGGACATCCTCAGCTCGGTACTCACCCATTTGTGAGGACACCCATCCTGCTTGTCCTGTGAGAAAGCAAATGTTGCTTACCTGATGTAACAGGTGTTCTCACAGGACAGCAGGATGTTAGTCCTCACGAAACCCGCCCGCCACCCCGCGGTGTTGGGTTCGTTTTGTTTTTACTTTTTAGGCACTGCCTGTAGCTTTGACAATCAGACTGGAGGGAGACCCCTGCTGGCTGCAGGGTCAGTGCCTTGCTGGGCATGCCCAGTAGGGGCCAGTCAAAGTTCTGTTTAAACTTTGACAGAAGTTTTCCATGGTGGGCTCCATCCTCGATGTCACCCATTTGTGAGGACTAACATCCTGCTGTCCTGTGAGAACACCTGTTACATCAGGTAAGCAACATTTGCTTTATCTGTTTCCTCACCTTATACAACAAGTAGGCCGCAACAGTGTGGAAACTACTGTCCATGGGCAGTGAAAGGCTTCTAGGCCATTCCAGAAAGCTCTAGAACAGTCCACCTCTTTGGCACAGAGTGCAATTCATGTGACTTGTGTGAATGACTGATCTCTCTTTAGAGAACACCTGTTACAGGTAAGCAAAACTGCTTGACTGAACAGCCGGCTCCTACCTAATAATTCTTTAAAGCAACTGAAATTTTCTGTCTTATAAAGGCCACCTGGAGGTTTGAGGATATGGATAACCATAAGCGTCATCCACAGTCAGCCTTGGCTTTCAGTATCTCATGTCATCTTCCTATTTCCCCCTTGTATTTATCCTTTTAATACCAAAGGAAATTTAAATTAGGCACAGGAAAGTCAACTTGGTGGCTCAGTGGAAGGGATCTGATTCCCAAGTCAGCTGGAGCTGGGAAGGCAGTATTCACAACCTTGGGAGGCCTAGTCGCTCTTCAGTAGCAATGCCTAGTGGCTAGATTTGCGGTCCATGATTACATGGCACCTAGGTGATGACTGCTGCTGCAATAACTGAACCGAAGTGAGTTGGGAGGGGATGTAAAAATAGGAGGGAAAAGGCCCATGATTGTTGCGAATAAAGGCTCGAAGCACCAGAGCCCAATCCTGGTTTCAACTGAGCTGGAAGCCCAAAAGAGGAGGAAGAAACTGGCAGGTGGAAAAATAAAAATTAGGCACTAGTTGCTGAAAAAAACTTGCCAGCTTCCGCTCTGATAGATAGTGATTCCAACTGCCTATTTAGTTGCAAGACGTTTTCATTTTTCTGCTTTTTTTTTTTTTGTTTTTTTTTATATCAGATTGCAGCTCACTTTTGCAATTATCAACTATCAACTGATAGCTTTTTTTTTTTTAATGGGGCACTTCAGCAGAAGTGGGGTCAGAATGTGCCTTGTAAATTTAGTTTATACCTTTGAACCTTATTGAACAACAGTGGTCCAGGACAAGAATGGAGGAGGACAAGTCACTGGGAGCAAGAGAAAGAAGTGAATGCCACAGTGTCATACAATTCAGGAACACAGATTTGTTGCTGTAGAAATTCAAAAAATATAGCCTTCTCAAGGGGCGATTTTATATCTATGTATGTAGTTCAGAGTGTGTGGTTTATCTATGGTTCTGCTTCATCTTCTTTGACAAGGTCAGGAAGTGCCCACCCTACCAGATAGGATTATTTGACCTTAAAGGTTGATGTCTTATTGTTTTATTCATTTCAACATAACATATTTTTCTGTCTATAACATTCATCTGGTTAGTGATTTATGGACAAAATGTACTATTAACCATTGGAAAGTTTCTTGATCGGTACATTCTATTCAAAGATGATTAATAATCCAACAAATTCTGTTTTAGGTAGGTGAAGGAGAAAAGCTGGTTCGAGCTCTGTTTGCAGTGGCCAGAGAGCTTCAACCCTCTGTAATTTTTATTGGTAAGAGCTTATAGCGCTGCGATGTATTTTATTTTTGTATTTTAAATCATGATGTGTTTGCTCCTGAAGACTGCTAAGCATTAGTAAGATTTGGTCATTGTTCATAAGAGTTCTTTAAAATTTATGAAAGATGTTTTCTGCTTTTTAGGACATTATGCTCTAATGATGTGTTTTGTGGTGGTTGATTAATTTAGTATACAGGGAAGATAACTTTCAAACAAACTATGCGCAGCGGTATATATGCACGTATATTGCCAAACGTAGATCTATTTACATATACATACATACACGTATTATAAAATATGCATATCTCTATCCCGCACGTTTTCTTACATGCAAATACATACAATGCATTAAAAGCACATACTTTTCCTACCTATTTTAAAAATATACGTGTATATTTTATACACAAAAATTAAGTAGGATTTGCTAGCGTAAAACCTGATTTATACGCGTAAGCATATTTTTAAACATTTTGAAATTAACCAGTTTATTAATTAATACATCAGTTTGTCCAGTCCTTCTCCGAGTCATTAAGACCCTCCTGGTTCTTCAGCTTAAACTCCCCCCCGTTCACCTAGACTTCCTACCCAGCCATTAGTACACAATAAACAAGTCTGATATCATTTACACAAGATAATTAGCAGGCGTAAAATTATGCAAGTTGCCAAATCTACGTGCGTAAGTGTCTTCAAATAGCATCTTATGTATGTAACTATATGCCCTCCCTGGAATGCCACTCCCTTTTGTTTTGTTTTTACAAACTTATATGTGCACATGAAATATAAAGTACGTGTGTACTTTCAACTTTAATAAAATAGTAATTATGCAAGTATAGACTACTTACATGCATATATGCTAATTTTTATTCACATAACTTTTTGAAAATTACCTCCTTAGATTTTTAAAGGGTTAATTGTTTTACATGTTTGTATTATATTTGTTACTTGATTTGCTAATTTGTTTCTTAGTGTCCAGTCAGATGAATCCAGAGCAAGCGGGTTTATGCTCCCCTACCAGGAGATGGACTGAGCAACTGATGTCACAGTATATAATCCCCTCTAGTGACATCAGCCTACCAGTATTCTCCGTCTCCAGCAGATAGTGGTCATGCATTTCCCCACTGGGGATTTCTCAATTTGAGAAAAAATAGAATTAAGGAGAAAAGAGAGGATTTGCCCCGCTCTACTGTGATGATACCATAAGGTCCCTCCCCCAGTTGAGAATTCCTGAGGTGATTTCCGTGATCCCTCAGATGAGTGCCTTGGTCCAGTAGCTGTTTTTTCAGCTGGCGTAGACTTAGCTGCTTTTGCAGCTGAAAGGCAGTGGTTGCAGGAAGCAGAGTGCGGCAGTGAAGGCAAATGCCCTCTGCCTCTGCAGCCGGAGACCATCTCTATACTCAGCCAAGTAAGGCTGAGCTCCAGTAAATGTTTAAAAAAAAAAACCAACCCAAAAACAGACAGTAAAGGAGAGTATGTTTAGGGCTTCCTTCCTCCAGGTCTCCATTCTCGTGGAGCCATTCCAACGTTTGTACCACTCGGGGGGAAGTCGAGGGACGTGGGCAGCCTGGCGGATTGAGTAGCCTCTGTTGGCCTCAACGGCTTTTTGTGTGCTTCTTAGGCTGCCCTTTCAGGATCATCTGTTCGGCGTGTGCATCTAGCTGTGCGTCCAGTTTTTTTCTGGACGCCTAGTAAGGCTTGATATGCGTCCAGGCTAGCGTTTACTTGTGCGTTTGTTGTGTGCTTGTCCTTTATGCGGTGCTTATTCTATTGACGCCTAGGTCTTGGGAGCCTAGCATTGGAACGCCTAAGTATTGGTCTCCCAATTTTGGATGCCTGGAATTTTTGGATGTTTAAAAAAAAACCAAAAACAGTTAGATGCATGCCTCCGGCTGCCACTTAACGCACTGTCGGCCATAATGGCGCCAATTCCTAAAAAGGCTAAGTGCCTTTCTCATTGCTCTGCATGTCATATTAGGACATCTCAGCCAGGAGTGCCTGCTAATTTGTGCCTGCTAATTTTTGCCAGCGCTGTTTGGAGGCTCAGGGAGATTTATCGTCCTCTGATTTCACGAAGCCTGGTCCTTCCCAGCCGGATGTAGGTCTGGGTAAAGATGGCTTAGCTGGGGCACCTGATTTTGGAACTCCCCTAACTGAGCCCTCAACTTCATGAAGTATACCCAGGAGCCTCCTGGTTTGAATACTTTCACATTTTCCCGGGTGGAATTTTTCCAGAGTTGCAATCTTTTCTTCAGACACAATCCTCATCTCGATCCACTGCTCCTAGAGGGAAAGAGCAGGTGGGAACCTTGCCTGGACCTTATCTTAAGCACCGAAGTACTCCTAGAATGGTGCCGGGTCCTACTGATAGGGACCCAGATGGCATGGATGATGGCGCTGATCCTGATTCTCTGGAGGATGGTGAAATCCCTCCAGGTCTAGAGCCATATAGAATTATATTATAGTATCTTTCATAGAGATGAACTGCGGTTCTGATCTCCCAAATCTTGGAAATGCTCGGGGTTCCTGGAAAGGCTCCCATCTGAGCCAAAACAAAATCCCCTTTTGGTTTCCTTATTTTTATTTTTTTTATTTATATACCGATGTATGGTTTTTTGAACCTTCACAATGGTTTACAGTTATACAAAGACCAAGAACAGATCAAATACATAACACACACTACATAATTTAAATAAGATTCAATTATAAATTACAAGAATTACAATTAGATGCTTGAAAAATAAAAGCTAATATCAAATGATTCATAAATTGAAATCAATTAAAACACTTGAAAATAATTAAAATAGTCAAAAAATAAAAATCACTGGCTTGAGTCTGCACCATATGCTTGATTAAAAAGCCATGTTTTTAATGCCTTCTTAAACAGTTTCAGATCTATTTGTAGTCATTTAAGAATTGAATGATATTGAGTGGGGTGCCCCAGAGGCTGATTTCAAAGGGGTTTGGGGTTTGGAAGGCCTGTACCCTCTGGATCCAGTGGTAAGAGAGTGCTTAAATTTTCCTAAGGTAGATGCGCTTGTGTGTGCATTTGCCAGGTGGACCACTATTCTCATTGAAGGAGGAGCAGCCTTGAAGGATGCTCATGATAGAAAGATTGAGACTATCCTCATGCAGGCATTTGAAGCAGTGGCTATGAACTTGCAGATTGCTTCTTGTTGTTCCTTGATAGCTTGCTCTTGTTTGCTTCTCTCCCAGGAGATTGATGACTCTGAGGTTAGTTCGAGGGCAGTTATGTAACCAGCTGCTGCCTTCCTGGCCGATGCGGGCTGTGATTTGCTTCGCACTTCAGCCAGAGTGGTGGCTTCGATAGTAGCGACCAGGCACCAGTTTTGGTTGTGAAATTGGTTGGCTGATGCGACTTCCAAGGCTAACTTCACCAAGTTGCACTTTAATGGCTCACTTTTATTTGGTTGGAGAAACTGGTCAGTAAGTAGGGCGAATCTCTGGTTCTTCATTTGCCGGAGGATAAGAAGCAGATGCAGCGCTCCTTTACCATGAGGGGTCATGCTAGAGCATTCAGGCATTTTAGGCCCTATAGAGGAGTGACCTTTCAGAGGACTCGGTCTTTCAGTAGGTCTCCATCCTTTCGCCACTGACAACCTAGAAAGGGTGCAGGCTCAGATAGTGGAGCCTCCTCAGCCTCCCAATGAAGGTTGCCAGCCTACCTCCGGGAACAGGAGATAGAGGGAGGTCTCTCTCTCTCTTTCTTCTATTGCAGGTGGGTCGAAATCACATCAGATCGGTAGTTCGTGGAAGTGATACGAGAAGGATATGCATTGGAGTTCTGCACTGTTCCTTGGGGCATGTTTATGGAGACTCCCTGTCGCTCCCTGCAAAAAAAAGCAGGCAGTACTTTGACAAGGCTCCTCTGTCTGAGGGCTGGGGTCCCAGTTCTCATGTCTCAGGAAAATACAGGGCAATATTCCATTTATTTCATTGTACCAAAGAAGGAGGGCTCTTTTTGTCCCATCCTGGATCTCAAAGGTAAGGACCATCATCGGCGGGTGAAACATTTCTACATGGAAACTTTGTCACCTAGATAGGATTATAGACAGTGCTGGGGAGGAGCCAGCTGTCATGGTACATGTGAGCACCAATGACATAAGAAAATGTGGGAGAGAGGTTCTGGAAGCCAAATTTAGGATTTTAGGTAGGAATCTGAAACACAGAACCTCTAGGGTGGCATTCTCTGAAATGCTTCCTGCTCCACAAGCAGGTCCCCAGAGGCAGGCAAAGCTCCAGTGTTTCAATACGTGGATAAGACGATGGTGCAGGGAAGAGGGATTCAGCTTTATTAGGAACTGGGGAAACTTTGGGGAAAGGTGAGACTTTTTCGAAAGGATGGGCTCCACCTTAACCAGAGTGGAACCAAGCTGCTGGCACTAACTTTCAAAAAGGAGATAGAGCAGCTTTTAAACTAGAACAAGGGGAAAGCAGGCAGTCACTCAGCAGTGCATGGTTCAGAGAAATGTATGCTTGAAGGATACTAATGAAACAGGAGAGTTTGGGCATCCCAACAGAGAGGTTCCATTAAAAGCAAATATAGTCCATGTGCCTATATGTAAAAAATCACCGAAGCTAATGATTTCCGAATTATCCCTAACAACTGAAAAGCAGGTTGTTAATAGCAACAAAAAACACACTTTGAAATGTCTGTATGCCAATGCCAGAAGTCTAAGAAATAAGATGGGAGAGTTAGAGTGTATAGCAGCAAATGATGAAATTGACATAATTGGCATCACTGAGACTTGGTGGAAGGAGGATAACCAATGGGACAGTGCTATATCAGGGTACAAATTATATCGCAATGATAGGGAGCATCAACTTGGTGGGGGTGTGGCACTTTATGTCCAGGAGGGTATAGAGTCCAACAGGATAAAGATCATACAAGAGACTAAATGCTCAGTAGAATCTATATGGTAGAAATCCCATGTGTGTTGGGTAAGAGTATAATGATAGGAGTATACTACTGTCCACCTGGACAAAATGGTCAGACAGATGATGAAATGCTTAGAGAAATCAGGGAAGCTAACCAATTTGGCAGTGCAATAATAATGGGAGATTTCATTACCAAATCGTGGGTTCACATATAAAGAAATATTTTGTATATTTAGATTTCAATTACCCCAATATTGACTGGGTAAATGTAACATCAGGACTTGCTAGAGATATAAAGTTCATGGATGTAATAAATGACTGCTTCATGGAGCAATTGGTTCAGGAACCAACAAGAGAGGGAGCTATTTTAGATTTAATTCTTAGTGGAACACAGGATTTGGTGAGAGAGGTAAGGTGGTGGGGCCACTTGGCAACAGTGATCATAACATGATCAAATTTAAACCAATAACTGGAAGGGGGACAACAAGTAAATCTGCAGCTCTAACACTAAACTTTCAAAAGGGAAACTTTGATAAAAATGAGGAAAATAGTTAGAAAAAAACTGAAAGATGCAGCTGCAAAGGTTAAGTGTTCAACAGGCATGGACATTGTTTAAAAATACAATCCTAGAGGCGCAGTCCATATGTATTCCACACATTAAGAAAGATGGAAGGAAGGCAAAACGATTACCATCATGGTTAAAAGGTGAGGTGAAAGAGGCTATTTTAGCCAAAAAAAACATCCTTCAAAAATTGGAAGAAGGATCCATCTGAAGAAAATAGGATAAAACATAAGCATTGTCAAGTTAAGTGTAAAACATTGATAAGACGGGCGAAGAGAGAATTTGAATTGAAGTTGGCCATAGTGGCAAAAACTCATAAAAACGTTTTAAAATATATCCGAAGCAAGAAACCTGTGAGGAAGTCTGTTGGACCATTAGATGACAGAGGGGTTAAAGGGGGCTCTTAGGGAAGATAAGGTCATTACAGAAAGACTAAATGAATTCTTTGCTTCCATGTTTACTAATGAGGATGATGAGGAGATACCAGTTCCAGAGATGGTTTTCAGGGGTGATGAGTCAGATGAACTGAACGAAATCACTGTGAACCTGGAAGATGTAGTAGGCCAGATTGACAAAATAAAGAGTAGCAAATCACCTGGACCGGATAGTATACATCCTAGGGTACTGAAGGAACTCAAAAATTAAATTTATGATCTGTTAGTTAAAATTTGTAACCTATCATTAAAATCATCCATTGGCCACCCTCCAGTCTTCAGGTACAGTGTAACCCCAATATTTAAAAAAGGCTCCTGGTGTGATCCGGGTAACTATAGACCAGTGAGCCTGACTTCAGTGCCGGGAAAAATAGTGGAAACTATTCTTGAGATCAAAATCGTAGAGCATATAGAAAGACATGGTTTAATGGAACACAGTCAACATGGATTTACCCAAGGGAAGTCTTGCCTAACATATCTGCTTCATTTTTTTGAAGGGGTTAATAAACATGTGGATAACGGTGAACCGGTAGATGTAGTGTATTTGGATTTTCAGAAGGCGTTTGACAAATTCCCTCATGAGAGGCTTCTAAGAAAACTAAAAAGTCATGGGATAGGAGGCGATGTCCTTTTGTGGATTACAAACTGGTTAAAAGACCGGAAACAGAGAGTAGGATTAATTGATCAATTTTCTCAGTGGAAAAGGGTAAACAGTGGAGTGCCTCAGGGATCTGTACTTGGACCGGTGCTTTTCAATATATATATAAATGATCTGGAAAGGAATACAATGAGTGAGGTTATCAAATTTGAGGATGATACAAAATTATTCAGAGTAGTTAAATCACAAGCGGATTGTGATACTTTACAGGAAGACCTTGAAAGACTGGAAGATTGGGCATCCAAATGGCAGATGAAATTTAATGTGGACAAGTGCAAGGTGTTGCATATAGGGAAAAATAACCCTTGCTGTAGTTACACGATGTTAGGTTCCATATTAGGAGCTACCACCCAGGAAAAAGATCTAGGCATCATAGTGGATAATACTTTAAAATTGTTGGCTCAGTGTGCTGCAGCAGTCAAAAAAGCAAACAATGTTAGGAATTATTAGGAAGGGAATGGTTAATAAAATGGAAAATGTCATAATGCCTCTATATCGCTCCATGGTGAGACCGCACCTGGAATACTGTGTACAATTCTGGTCGCCGCATCTCAAAAAAAAATATAGTTGCGATGGAGAAGGTGCAGAGAAGGGCAACCAAAATGATAAAGGGGATGGAACAGCTCCCCTATGAGGAAAGGCTGAAGAGGTTAGAGCTGTTCAGCTTGAAGAAGAGACGGCTGAGGGGGGATATGATAGAGGTCTTTAAGATCATGAGAGGTCTTGAACAAGTAGATGTCAATCGGTTATTTACACTTTCGAATAATAGAAGAACTAGGGGGCATTCCATGAAGTTAGCAAGTAGCACATTTAAGACTAATCGGAGAAAATTCTTTTTCACTCAACGCACCATAAAGCTCTGGAATTTGTTTCCAGAGGATGTGGTTAGTGCAGTTAGTATAGCTGGGTTCAAAAAAGGTTTGGATAAGTTCTATTAATCAAATTTACTTAGGGAATAGCCACTGCTATTAATTACATCAGTAGCATGGGATCTTCTTAGTGTTTGGTTAATTGCCAGGTTCTTGTGGACTGATTTGGCCTCTGTTGGAAATGGGATGTTGGGCTTGATGGACCCTTGGTCTGACCCAGCATCGCAATTTCTTATGTTCTTATGAAAATGGCCATGCAGTCGGGTGAATTTCTGACCTCCCTGGACCTGTCAGAAGTGTACCTTCATATTTGCATCCGATCTGAACATCGTTTTCTGCAGTTTGCAGTTCTGGGGCACCATTTTCAGTTTTGGGCACTGCCCTTTGATTTGACCACCTTCAAGGTAGTGGTGATGGTTGTGTCAGAATTGAGGAAGGGTGGAATCATAGTACACCCATAATTTGGATGACTAGCTGATCAGAGCCAAGTCGCTGGAAGAGTGCCGCCTGGTGACTCACAAGGTGATTTCCCTGCTGCAGGAGCTCAGCTGGGTGGTGAACCTGACCAAAAGCAGTCTTCAGCCTACTCAGACTCTGGACTACCTCAAGATTCATTTTGACATGAAGCAGGACAAGGTGTTACTGCCGGAAGCTCGAATTCAGAAGTTGTTAGCGCAACTCCGTCTGCTAATGAGCACTCTGCGCCAGACCATATGGTCTTACCTGCAGTTACTTGGTTTAATGGCGGTGACCCTAGAAGTGGTACCATGGGTGAGAGTTCATATGCGTCCTCTTCAGCACTCCCTGCTGTCTCGGTGGAGCTCACAGTCTCAAGATTATTCGATTTGACTTCACCTGCCAATGGAGGTTTCCTCCCAACTGTAGTGGTGGATGCAGGCAGAACATCTAAGGAAGGGAGTTTCCCTGATCCCTCCAGACTGGTTAGTGCTGACGATGGATGCGAGTCTCCTTGGTTGGGGAGTTCACTGTCAGGAGCTGACAGTGCAAGGTCGTTGGAATGCGGCGGAGTCTCTCTGAAATATCAATCGCCTGGAAGCCAGAGCAGTCCAGTTGGTGTGTTTACAATTCAGCGACAGACTGCAGGGTTGTTCGGTCCACTTAATGTCAGACGGTGCTATGACTGTGGCTTACATCATTCGGCAGGGAGGTACCAAGAGCCAGCAAATGTTGCAGGAAATAGATCAACTAATGGAATGGGCAGAAGTGCATCTATAGATGATCTTGGCCTCGCACATCGCAGATAAAGACAATGTAAAAGCAGACTTTCTCAGCCAGGAGAATCTGGACCAAGGAGAGTGGGCATTGTCAGACAAGGCATTTCAACTGATCGGGATCTCTAGGGTCTCCTGTTCTTGGATCTGTTGACAACCTTGTGCAATGGGAAGGTTTCACGCTTCTTCAGTCACACAAGAGATCTATAAGCAGGTTTAAGAGTGCAGGGATCTGCTACTACAAGACACTGCCAGCTGCCCTCCCACCTTACTTGCAATTCTAAGTCAGGGAAAAGACAACGTGTATTCTCCTTAGAAATATACTTTTATTTATCAGATTTGGCAGGACATAGCATCCTGGCCACTAAGCACCAGTTTTCCCTAAAGAAAGTTCTGAATCATGGGTGGTAACCAAACATGCCATAAACTTTAGCTTGCTTAAGATATTAATACTTATGGCTAACTTACTTACCCCTGATTCCAACTTCAGGTGATACCTATGTTCCCCTCTGAAGCAGGTTCCAACTTGAGAGCTGGAGAATGTGGGTTAGGGGAGAGGCTTGGTGCTGGCAGAGCAGGCAGACTGTGCAGGAAGGGAGGTTAGCTTCTGGCTCTGGTGCTTGCCGGCTGTCTGGGCTTGGCCTCGCCCTTCACGTCTATGACTCGGTGTCACTCTCTGCCTGAGCCAGGGTCTCCTCTCTCTGATCTCCTTGCCACACCTAGTCTTCTCCCTTCTCGATAGCAGGGAGTGCTGGTCTGCCTCTGGCCCCTCTCTTGCTTTCAGGGATGCTTCAGCACAGGTTTCAGGGTTGCTCTCCGGATCCGCTCTCCTGGTGTTCAGGGTTTGTGCCGCCTCCTCCTTCAGGGGGTCCGTTGCTTGCCTACCTTTTCTTCTTCCTTGCCCCCTTGTCTTATACTTTCCAGCTGATAAATATGCATAAGCTCATGCCTAATCACATGGTGAGTAGAAGGTCTTTCCTGCATTACAGGTCATCTTCTACCTCCCCATTTCTTTGGGGGAAGAACTACCACATCTATATGCCAAGTTGACTGCCAGAGTCCTTGTTTTTCTCCATCTTTGACTGCCTCCCCCTCTTAGGAAGAGGGGACTTTCTGATCTTAGCTTGCTTGGCTGTCCCTGACACTTGCTTAGGATCTTAAGTTGTTGCCTCTCTGTGTGTTTTATATTTGCACAGGAACTGACAAACAGGCACATCTGATAAGGTATCTTTCAGTGTATCAGGATAAGGCCTCTTCATTTTCCACAGAGACATGTTTTAAAGTTCACCTGGGCAAAGTTACTTCTCTTGCTGTGACAGTGTCTGGGGCCTGTCAGAATTTGTTCTGTACATGGTTATTATAATTCATAATTGGTGCATCAGTGGTAAACATGAGATATCTCCCTACAGATCTGAAGTCCTTGTAGATCGATACCCTAGTGCAGGAGTGGCTGGAAGATGTTGCTGTATGCCCTTCCTCTATGGCCCATGTTGGGCAGATTGATTCGAAGAATCGAGCGCCACAGAGGTATGGTGCTCTTGGTCACTCTTAATTGGCCCAGGAGACCATGATATGCAGATCTGCAGAGGCTCCTGGTGGACTCGCCTTTTCGACTTGCAGTGCACATGGACCTGTTGTGGCAGAGACCTGTTCTTCAGGGAGATCCTCATTGATTTTGTCTTACGGTTTAGCCCTTGAAAATGCTTACTTGCTGAAACATGGCTATTCTGCGAAAATGATTTTCATCTTACTAAGAGCGAGAAAGTTCTCCACTTCCTTGGCCTATGTGCGACTCTGGGGAATGTTTGAGGCCTGGTGTGAGGATCGAGATACTCTTTCTTCCTTGGTCAAGGTTCTGCTCATCTTGGAATTTTTGCAGGATTGCTTGTATAAAGGCTTAGCTCTCAATTCCTGTTTTAGGGGTCAGGTAAATGGTGGATCCTTGTTGGCTAATCCTGATGTGGCCTGTTTCCTGAGAGGTGTGAAACATCTTCGGCCTCCCTTGCGGTTTCTGGTGCCCTTGAGTTTTTTTTTTTGTATTGGACTTCTTGGCAGGCCCTACATTTAGAACGCCGAGTACTCTCTCCTTGCAGATATTGAGCTTGAAGATGGTATTTCTGGTGGCCATTTGTTCTGCGTGTAAGGTTTCTGAACTGCAGGCCCTGTCTTGCTGGGAACCTTTTCTCCAGATGACTCCAGGGGCAGTACAGCTGTGTATTGTACCCTCCTTTTTACTGAAGGTGGTCACTGAGTTTCACTTGAATCAGTCCATCTCCCTGCTGTCCTTAGACAGAGAGCGAGATATAGAAGAGTATAGTTGTTTGCGACCCTTGGATGTCAGGAGACATTGTCAGATATCTCTGTTACTGAACCCTTGCGGAAGTCAGACCGTCTGTTTGACCTTCATGGGCAGTAATAGACAGGGAGAGTCTAAACAGGCTACAATAGCTCGCTGGATCAAGGAGGAAGTCATGCTGCATTCGTGGATGCCGGGAAACAGTTACCTACAGGCCGATACAGTAAAGCGTGGCCGCGGTTACCCTGCTTCTAGCCCGCTTTGTTACCCACATTTTGGCCACGTAAGTCCAACCCGCGATTCACTATCCCTTTTAACCCATCCTTACCACTTCTTTAAATCAACGGGTAACCCTTTCCGCCCGCGGCATGTATATGAGATGTAAACGATCGGATTAGCTATTCCCTCCCATACAGTAACGTGCGCCCCGATTATCACCTTTTTAACCTGCAGTTTTGCCGCGTGTTTAACCTGCTAATTTACCGCCTACCCTTACCCCTGCGTTAGTGTGGAGCGTCAGGTCAGAGAGACGAAATTTCATGGGCAAACGACCCCCTCACCCCCCGGGACGACCTTTAGAGGAGCCAGGATCGGGCAAACTTTCCCCCAGCCCCCGCTCACCTGCCCTGGCCGCGTCCATGGGTGCCGGTCTCCGGAGCAGCCCCAATCCTCTCTCCCCTCCTCCCGGAGGCAGCAGGCGGCGAGAGCAGCTTCAGCAGCCTGGGGCGGATCGTGCCTGCCCCATTTGAGGCGGCTTCCAGCAGCCCCCGCCGGCGAGGGTGCATGAACGCACGCCGTGACCTGAGCGCCCGGCTGGATGTCAGTGGTCACGGCGTGCGCTCATTCACACACACACACAGAGTAGAGACAGACTCTCACCAAATACAAAATAAAGGAGCACAAATTAGACAAAAACTGAAATGGAAACTCCAAGAAGCCAGACTCTGTGTATTAACAATAGAAAAACAGAGCCACCATTCCTCATAAAACAAATAAAATCAAGAAACAACGCATCAGTTATAATAGTAAAACCATAATAAAAGAATATTTTAAAATTACTGATAAATAGAATTTCTATTAATTAAAATCATATACATTTTTTACAATTTCCCAAACACCAATAAAATATTTCAAAACAGCACATATATCAATAATTAAAACTAATAAGCATTTTAAAAAGCCCCTGCTGTCCCCTTCTGTGGGAGCTCTTGATTTCCAGTCACCCTGATATTGTCTAGGATTAAGAGGTTATCTTCTCTCTCTCTCACCTGTCCATTCTCTCTCACACATACACTGTCACATACATACACATTCATGCTCTTATATCCACCATAACCTCTTGCTCTCACAGACACTGACACACTCTCAGGCTCTAAGACACTCTCTCCCCCTCCACACACCCCCCACATACAAACTCTTACTCCCCTGGATTTTTTCATACACACTCATGCTCTCAGACTCACTGGCTCCCTCACATACACACAAACACACACCCAGGCAAACTCCCAGTCTCACACACACACACACACACACAAGGCAGGCTCCCATGCATTCTCACACCACTCCTTCCTCATCCCCCAGGCATGCTCCCATGCATTCTCTCACCACTCCCTCCTCATCCCCCAGGCAGGCTCCCTATGCATTCTCACACCACTCCCTCCTCATCCCCTAGGCAGGCACCCATGCATTTCACACACCACTCCCTCCTCATCCCTCAGGCAGAGTCCCATGCATTCACACGCACACACTAAAGGCAGACCCCCCTCTCTTTCTTTTGCCAGCAACCATGGAACCTCTCTCATTCCTCTGCTGCCACTGTCACTGCTGCCGCATGGCTATTGGGGAGGCGCCAATTGCTGCTACTGGCACTGAAGTCCATTCTGCTGCCTCCTCTGTGCAGGCCCCGTGGGCTTCCACTTCCTCCATGCTGATCTCGTGCATTGTGAGATCCGCATAGAGAAAGTGCCACTCTTGCACATTCCCAAAGATTACATGTGCCAATCACTAAAAAGTAATTTTTGTTTTTTACCTTTGCTATCTGATCTTAGTTTTCTAATCGGTTGGTCACAGGCTTTTTTTCCACCTTCCCTCTCTTCTTATTTTGCCAATTCCTTTTGTATTGTCTTTTTTTCTATTTATTTTCTCTCCATTTTCTTCCCTCACACAGTCAGGTTCTCATTCTCACATGCATCTCTCTCTCACACACACACACACACACACACACACACACACACACACACACACACACTCTCATTGTCACATGCTCTCTCTCATACAATCATTCATACACACAGTCTCTCACTGGCACATGCTATCTGAGTCACACACCCAGGCTCTCTTTCACTCCTATATGCTGTCTTGCTTAAGCACATGCTCACTGTCAAATGCTCTCATACAATCATTCATACACACAGTCTCACTGGCACATGCTGTCTGAGTCTCACACACACAGGCTCTCTCTCACTTCCACATGCTGTCTTGTTCAAGCAGAGGCTCTCACTGTCACATGCTCTGTCTCTCACACACACGGAGGCTCTCACATGCTGTCTCTGCAAACATTCAGGTCCTCACTCCCACACACACTCAACTCACTCTCACACACAATCTCTCAATTAATCTCATACACACACATACACACTCTACAGACCCTCAGCCTCTCTCTCACCTCTGGGCCTCCTCTTCTCGGGCCGCTGCGACTTGGGATTTGCAGCGACCCAGAAGCGCTGCTCCTCTTCTGCACGCACTGATGCTCCTCCTCCTTCCTGTCCAAGCGGCTCCAGCAACGTTTTCTTCCGGGGCCATGCAGGCAGGAAGGAGGAGGAGCACCTGCATGTTTAAATGCGACCTTTTTCTTTGGGCCGTGGTGACTTGAGCTCCACCACAGCCCTGTTGATCTGCCTGCTATGTGTCGCTGCTCAGCCGCCAGTGGGATGAGGTCCACCGGCGGTCGCATGAGCCTCCCTGCACCCAGGGGCATTGGCTCCCCTTGGGATACCATTGCTCGCGGTGCCCCCTAATGCTCTGCGCCCTAGGCCCAGGCCTAGTTCGCCTAGTGCTTCCACCGGCCCTGGTTACAGGGATTATTGATGTTAGTCCAGTCCCTAGACCAGTGCTATAACATTCTTGTCGTAGCTCATTGTTGCCTGTTGGCTGAGTATTGAAATGATTATCCGTTTTTAATTGAGTATTTTGCTAATCTGTCCACAGTTGCTTTTGAAGAGAATGCTGGCAGGCTGATGTCACTAGAGGGAGTTATATACTGTGACTTTAGTTTGTTCTGTCTCCATCTGCTGGTAGGGGAGCATAAACTGACTTGTTCTGGATTCATCTGACCTAAAGAAAGGAAATTATCAAGTACGTAGTAATTTCTCATTGTGTTGTGATTTTCTTTTTTTATGATTGTTTTATGTTTTTCATTGATTGTTTTAATGCTGTTTTTTTATATTTTATGGTGGCTATTCCATCTTGAAAATTTTATGGAAAGGCAGTATAGAAATTCAAAAAAATTGTGCTGTTTAAAGGGCAGCACCGCAAAGGATACTCTGAAATCTTAAGCACAGCACAAAGTTTCTGTTCGCTAGCTCTGAGTTGGTGAGTGACTCATGCTACAGCTCGATAGGGCTGTGTGCTAAATGGGTAAGAAAGTGTTTCTGTCAAGAGCTGCTGATTCTGCCATTATCCATTGATTAGTGCAAGAGCTCATTACTAATAGGCAATAAGAGCAACAGCACTTGAGAGAAGCAGTAACTGTAGCCGCCTTGCACATTAGCACTTTTGGTACTGCATTAAATAACATGGATGGGAGCAGAGGAATGAAATAAACCCCTTATATTTAGCTACTTCACTATCACAGATAAATTAACTGCAAATTTTATTTTATATTTAGATGAAGTTGACAGTCTTTTGTGTGAAAGAAGAGAAGGAGAACATGATGCTAGCAGGCGCCTAAAAACAGAATTTTTAATAGAATTTGATGGTGTAAGTATTTATTTATTTATTTATTTGATGAGTTTTATATACCGTTATTCGGTTGAGCCATCATAACGGTTTACAAAAGTGTACAATATCTTGTAACTGAGCATTAGTAAGAACAGTAAACAGATTCTTAACAAATGGGTAGTAGTATAGAAAAAATTGAACCATTAAACAGTATCAGCGAAATGGATATCGAGTCTAGAATGAGAAAATATTAGGATAGAGGGGGAGGGGAAGTAGGAATAGGGGTGAATTATGGGGTAAGCAATTGGGAGTTCGGTTGAAAGTCGGTATGATTAGATGGTTGAAAGTCAGTGAGGAACTTGCGGAACAATATTGTTTTTAGGTCCTTTTTGAATGTTTTTAGGTCATGTTGAATTCGTAAGAATTTAGGTAGGGTATTCCACATTTTGGGTGAGGCAATTGAGAAGGCTCTTTAAGTATCAGTTTGATCGAGATGTCCACTGTTGCAGTTGAACCTATCAAGGTAATGTAAACATCAACTGGAATCAATTGATGAGTCATGCAGAATCAATGGAGAGTGCTTAGAAACATACATTTTGTGAGAAATTTGTTTTTCTCTGGAGGTAGACAGTTCACTAAAGTCATACACATGAATGATGTAATCTGACTGCACTTACATGGAATGAATCTCCAGAACTTTTTAGCGAAGACTTGAAGACCTCTTTGAGCATGCATGCATGCCGAGTGGCAGTCTTTTTCAATTACTGACTGTAATGCTCCTAAGCGCCACTCACTTTTTCACAGCTCTGTGTAGTAATTTCAGCAGTATTTTTTCTCCTAGGGCAAGCAGGATGGTAGTCCTCACACATGGGTGACATCATCGGATGGAGCCCGGCATGGAAAACTTATGTCAAAGTTTCTAGAAATTTTGTCTGGCACACTTAACTTGCCAGTATGCCACTATTTGCGCGTCCACATGGGGTCCCTCTTCAGTTTCGTTTTTTCCACAGAGTTGTTGTCTCGCAGTTGTGGAACTCTGCTCTTTTCATTGTTTATCATTGTGGTTTTTTCATTTTCTCACAAGACAAGCAGGATGTTAGTCCTCACATATGGGTGACATCATCAGGATGGAGCCCAATCACGGAAAACTTCTATCAAAGTTTCCAGAACTTTGACTGGCCCCTACTGGACATGCCCAGCAGGGCACTAACCCTGCAGCCAGCAGGGGTCCACCTTCAGTCTTCTTTTTTCCAAGCTGCAGTAGCCTCGCGTTTTAGGAGCTCTGTGGAGATTCTTGACAGGAATTTTCCTCACGGAATTAACTAACGTTAAACTGCCCCACAGGGGTCCTTCTAACTTCTCTCTAGCCGCGGTACTCCGGTAAGTTTTTTGACAGTTTTCCGTCGATTACTGTCAAGTTTGGCCCTTGCGGCCTACTGGCCGTCGTCCGTCCCGCAGCTCGATTTTTTTCTATGGCCGTGGCGTCAGGGTTCCGCCGGTGCCCAGACTGTACTCGCACCATGTCTATCACAGACCCTCATGGCGTCTGTGTAATGTGTTTAGGCCGGGAGCATGATGTCCTGACTTGCTCCAAATGTGCCCTTATGACGCCCAAAGGTCACAAGGCAAGAATGGAGAAGATGGGACTCCTCTTCTGTGCTCACACCCCGACGCCGTCCATCGCATCGACGTCATCGGAACCGTCGACGTCGCACCAGCATTGACCACCGTCCGCCATCGACGTCTTCACGGCCATCGGCTCCCGTTACTCCCCCTCAGGATCGAGGGGATCGTAGGGAGAAACATCGCCATCGGCATCGTAAGACTCGGACCGTAGAGGGAGCGAAATCATCGACCTCATCACCGTCCGAGCCACCATCGAAGAAACCCCGTCCAGGAACGGTACCGACCATTCCTGCGACCGGGGCATCGAGGCCACGCTCACCCGATCGGGGTTTGGGAGTCGCAATTCCACCTGTAAAGGTGGTCCCTCTGACTGTGCCTCCGCCTCCCTCTTCTGTCATGGAGCCGGGGCTGCTTGCTCCAGGTCTCCGGGAGGAACTGGACCGGCTGGTCCAGGAGGTCATCGACAAGGCGATGCAACGACTCCAGGTCCCTTCGGCACCAACACTGGCACCGATTGTGGGAACCGGTCATCGAACCGATTCCAGCAGCACTGGCGCACCGCTGCTATCCCGGATGGAGGCGCTCATAACAGCCCTTCCACCGGTGGTTCCCGGGGCTCCGGTGTGCTCCCCGTTGACAGCTTCATCAGGAGGAGAAACACCGTTCAGCTTTCCTCCTTCAGGAGTTTTGCCTCAGCCATCGATGCCAATTCATCCCTCGCCACCGATTCATTCATCGGGGGCGATACATACATCAGCGCCTTCGATACCGGCACCGATGCCCTCCAGGCCGTCCACGGTGCCCCCGGCAATTCCTTCGATTTTCTCGGAGCCTCGGCCGGGGCTTTCGGGTATCCACCCCCCTTCTCGTCTTACAGGTCAGTCTGCTGATCCTTATGACACCTGGGGTGATGATACTTCTTCAGACACCGATGACTTACCTTCACCTCCCTCTCCTACTGAAAGTAGAAAGCGTTCTCCTCCAGAGGACCTTTCTTTCATTAATTTTGTGAAGGAAATGTCTGAGTTGGTCCCTTTTCAGCTTCAGACAGAGCAGGATGATAGGCACCAGATGATGGAGTTGCTCCAGTTCACTTCTATTCCCATTCATCAAGTTCTTCTTGACCTCCTCAAAAAGAACTGGGAAAACCCTGGATCCATTGCCCCAGTCCATAGAAAAGCTGACACTACCTATTTAGTGCAGTCAGTCCCCGGCTTTCAAAAATCTCAGCTCGACCACCACTCAGTTGTGGTAGAATCAGCTCAAAAGAAAGCAAAAAGGACGAAGCCTCATCTACCCCTCCTGTTAAGGAACAGAAGTTCCTAGACAATATTGGTCGACAAGTGTTCCAAGGGGCCATGCTCATCTCCAGAATTGCTGCTTACCAGCTGTATATGACCCAATACAATAGGGTCATTTTCAAACCGATACAGGACTTCTCTGAAACCCTGCCTGAACAAATCCAAGACCAGCTTCAAATCCTTGTCAACAAGGGGTTTGAGGCAGGAAAGCATGAGATAAGAACAGCTTACGATATCTTCAACACCTGTACTAGAGTGTTTGCAGCTGCCATTTCAGCAAGACGATGGGCCTGGCTCAAATCTTCTGACCTTCGCCCAGAAGTACAAGACAGGCTATCCGACCTACCATGTGTAGGAGACAATCTGTTCAGTGAGCAGATCCAGCAAATGGTGGCTGAATTAAAGGACCATCATGAGACCATTAAACAGCTCTCATCGATACCGTCTGACTTCCCCTCAAGACAGCCCTTCAGGAAGGACTCTAAGAAGTCATTCTTCCATCCAAGGAAATACTATCCTCCACCAGCAAGGTCCCGAACTACGAGGCCTTATCAAAAGCCTCAGCCTCGCCAGGCCCGAAAGCAAAAGCCACAAGCAGCTCCCCAGCTGGGGCCTGCTTCAGGTTTTTTACTTTCACTTAGAGAGCAGCAGCCTGAATCCTCTGCCAAGCATACCAGTGGGAGGTCGATTGTGCCACTTTCACAACATGTGGCAATCAATCACAACTGACCAATGGATGCTAGCAATCATTGCTCAGTGTTACCACCTAAACTTTCTTGCACTTCCACCGGACTCACCACCTCTGCAGGCGTGGAGAGTATCCGACCACTCTGTCCTTCTGGAGCAGGAGGTTTCCCTTCTTCTCCAGTTAAGAGCAATAGAACCCATCCCACTCTCGCAGCAAGGCCTAGGGTTCTATTCCCGGTACTTTTTGATCCCCAAAAAATCCGGGGGGCTTCGTCCAATTCTGGACCTACGTGCTCTCAACAAGTACCTCCAGCGGGAAAAGTTCAAGATGGTAACCTTGGGCTCTCTTCTACAAAGAGGAGACTGGCTCTGCTCTCTGGACATCCAGGATGCATACACACACATTGCGATCACTCCAACTCATTGCAAGTACCTCAGGTTTTTAGTAGGCCCAAAGCACTATCAATATCGAGTGCTTCCCTTCGGCCTAGCATCTATACCACGAGTCTTCACCAAATGCCTCGTAGTTGTAGCAGCTTTCCTCAGGAAAGAAGGTGTGCACGTCTACCCCTATCTGAATGACTGGTTAATCAGGGCTCCAACCCAGCAAGCCGCTCGGTCGTCCCTCGATTTCACCCTACACACTCTAATTTCTCTAGGATTTCTTGTCATTTTACGGGAAATCCTATTTAATCCCATCTCAAAACTTGTCGTTCATTTATTTATTTATTTATTTATTTATTTATTTAGGATCTTTTATATACCGAAGTATAGCATTCTGCCTTCACTCTGGTTTACATAAGAACAACATAATACATACAGATAACTTTAGAACGTAGTGTAACATAACAAAAAGAAATTGGGTCAGACTTGGACACTTTACAGGCAAAAGCCTTTTTACCTCGACAACGAGCGCTAATACTCGTGGCCCTCGCTCACCAGTTGCAGTCTCAACATACAGCAACAGCTCGCCAATTCCTCGTCCTGCTAGGACACATGGCGTCCTCCGTCCATGTTACACCAATGGCCCGCCTGGCCATGAGACTCATGCATTGGACTCTGAGGTCACAATGGATTCAAGCTGTTCTGCCTCTGTCAACCATTGTCCACATCACCAACTCACTCCGTCTGTCTCTCGCCTGGTGGAAAGATCAGACCAATCTCCTCCAGGGACTGCCTTTTCAAGTGCCAGATCTTCAACTCATTCTCACCACCGACGCTTCCAACCTCGGGTGGGGAGCCCACGTGGACAATCTACAGACACAAGGATCTTGGTCTCCAGAGGAAGCCAAACATCAAATAAACTTCCTAGAACTTCGAGCAATGCGATATGCACTCAGGGCTTTTCAGGAATGCCTATCAAATCACGTCATCCTGATTCAGACGGACAACCAGGTGGCCATGTGGTACATCAACAAGCAGGGAGGCACAGGCTCCTTCCTCCTATGGTCAGGAAGCTGCGCAGATTTGGGCGGAAGCGCTCTCCCACTCGATGTACTTCAGAGCCACCTACTTGCCGGGAGTGGACAATGTCTTGGCAGACAAACTGAGTCGCGTCTTCCAGCCACACGAGTGGTCTCTCAACCCCTCGGTAGCGACCTCAATCTTTCGCCAATGGGGATACCCCCAGACAGACCTCTTTGCGTCCCCTCAGAACCACAAAGTGGACAATTACTGCTCCCTCATTTGGAGCGAGTGCTCTCAGCCCAGAGATGCATTCTCCCTCTCGTGGGCAACCGGTCTGCTCTATACATTCCCTCCACTTCCTCTTCTTTCGAAGACTCTCGTGAAGCTACGTCAGGACAAAGGAACCATGATCCTGATAGCACCTCACTGGCCACGCCAAGTGTGGTTTCCCATACTCTAGGATCTCTCCATCCGCAGGCACATTCCCTTGGGAACGGACCCGCATCTGATCACTCAAAATGACTGATGCCTACGCCATCCCAATCTTCAGGCCTTGTCCCTGATGGCATGGATGTTGAAAGGTTAATCCTTCAACCACTTAACCTTTCAGATTCGGTTTCTCATGTCCTGATTGCTTCACGGAAGCCTTCCACAAGAAACTCTTACTCCTATAAATGGAAAAGGTACACATTATGGTGCACTTCGCAGTCCCTTTATCCCTTTTCCTGTCCAATCCCAAGGTTTTTGGACTATCCCTGGCATTTGTCAGTCAGGTCTAAAAACCTCTTCCATCAAAATGCATGTCAGTGCGGTAGCCGCCTTCCATAAAGGTGTCGGGGATGTCCCTATATCAGTACAACCCCTCGTAACACGATTTTTAAAGGGCTTGCTCCATATCAAGCCACCTTTACGTCCTCCGGCTCCTTCTTGGGACTTTAATCTGGTTCTCGGTCGGCTCATGAAAACTCCATTCGAGCCTCTTCGCTCCTGTGACCTAAAATATCTCATATGGAAAGTGATTTTCCTTTTAGCTATCACTTCAGCTCGCAGGATTATTTATTTATTTATTTGGAATTTTTGTATACCGACAACCGTTTTCACATCGTATCGGTTCACATGTAAGTTAGAACAGAGACAGCAAGGCTGTCATTAGGCATGGCCTTTACAAGGAACAAAAAAACATATGAACGTTTAAAGAATAAACGGGTGCAGGAGTATTAACAGGGGTACAGGCCCTAGTTACCCATCTGCCTTACTCTAAACTCCTGCAGGACCTGGCGGTACTCTGCACTCACCCTAACTTTTTACCCAAGGTAGTTTCGGAGTTTCACATTAATCAATCCATCATACTACCTACCTTTTTACCAGGTCCCATTCCAATCCAGGGGAACAGGCTCTGCATACCCTTGACTGTAAATGGGCTCTAGTTTTCTATCTAGACCGTACACTTGCCCACAGGAAGAGCACTCAGTTATTCGTCTCTTTCCATCCCAACAAATTAGGGCAACCTGTAGGTAAGCAGACTCTCTCCTCCTCCTGGTTGGCGGACTGCATATCTTTTTGCTACCAGCAAGCAGGCATACCTTTTCAAGATCATGTTAAAGCACACTCTGAGGGCCATGGCGACTTCAGTAGCACACCTAAGATTGGTGCCGCTTCCTGACATTTGCAGGGCTGCCACCTGGAGCTCTCTCCATACCTTCGCAGCCCACTATTGCTTGGACAAAGCCGGAAGACAAGATTCCATCTTCGGCCAGTCTGTCCTGCATAACTTATTTCCAACGTGACGTACCAACACCCTTCCGCCTGCCCGGTGGGGTTCAGGATGCCCTCTACCAAATTCCACCCCAGTTGTTGTGTCTGTTGCACGCCGTTGGGTACATTTGGTGCATGTTCGGACATCCTCAGCTCGGTACTCACCCATATGTGAGGACTACCATCCTGCTTGTCCTGTGAGAAAGCAAGTGGTGCTTACCTGTAACAGGTGTTCTCACAGGACAGCAGGATGTTAGTCCTCACGAAACCCGCCCGCCGCCCTGCGGTGTTTGGTTCGTAACGTTTTGTTGTTTTATTTTTTCGGCACTGCCTGTAGCTATGAAATAAGACTGAATGGGGACCCCTGCTGGCTGCAGGGTTAGTGCCATGCTGGGCATGCCCAGTAGGGGCCAGTCAAAGTTCTGGAAACTTTGATAGAAGTTTTCCGTGATTGGGCTCCATCCTGATGATGTCACTCATATGTGAGGACTAACATCCTGCTGTCCTGTGAGAACACCTGTTACAGGCAAGCAACACTTGCTATTTCCCGGTCAATTACAAACTTCCTGCGCTGTGGTCCCTCTTCCTCCTGGTCTGTGCTTTGGTAGGGCGGCAAGGTAAGTTTTCCTTCTTCCTTGAGGTCAATTCCCGGTATTGTCACTTATCGGTGGCTGCCGGTCATCGACTGCTCACCGGCTCTTTTTGGTGGCATCCGGTTTTCACCGATGCCCCCCGTGCCCGCGGACCATGTCTGTCACGGATCCACACGCAGTCTGTATCCTCTGCCTGGGGGCATCACACAACATCCAATGGTGTCGTTTTTGTGATCAAATGACTCTCAAAGGCCGTTGGGCCCGTCTGGACAAGAAGGGGAAACTTTTCAGATCCAAAAAATCTGATCCATTGACTCCATCAGGGACGTTGATGCCGAAGAGTCATGGGGAACCCATGGATACAGAACCTTCACTGTCCACTCCCCCCCCACCGGAACCCTCTCGATGTCGTTCCACTCCATGATGTCAGTATCATCTCCATCTTCCTCAGCTTCAGGGAAAGACTGGGCCGAGCACCAAGGGAAATCCCGGAAGCATCACCACCGGTCGCTGTTGTTGCACAGTGCTGGGCTTGGGTTGACACCAGTGGCTGCTATGATGTCCCCGAAGCGACCCTGTGGAGAGGAGGCATCAACCTGCATCGAACCCAGGAGTCCCAGGCATTCCACACAGATACCAGTGCCAGGCACTGAGCTCACTTGGGGTGGAGGTCCAGTGACGCCTTCTCTTCCTCCTCCATCCATTCTACCTTTGGTGGATTTTCAAGAGGAACTGGACCGCAGAGTGTAGCTGGCGGTGATTCGAGCCTTGCAGGACATCAAACTGCCAATTCCACTGGTGTTTCCACTGGTGCCGGAGCAGACACATGCGATTTTGGCACTGCTGCTGAAGCTCCTAGATGTCCTCCTCAGTGTCTTGCCTTTGCAGCAGCTGCTGGTACCCGGGGGTCTTTCGATACCTCAGTGGCCACCGGTGCCTCCTCCATCCGGGGCGTTTCCTATTGTGGGTTCCTCAGAGGAGGATGAGCCGTCGCGGCCTGCAACACTATCAGGGTCCTTGCTACCGCGACCAGTGTTTCCTAGCCCGGTTCCCGGTCCCTTGGGGGTCTCTGTGCCCGCAGTGCCTTCAATGCCCTTGGTGCCCATGCCGACGGATCTGGGCAAGGGCTCGCCACTGGGGTCCCCAGAGGACTTTAGTGAGGAGGCTGCCCCATATGACCCATGGAGAGATGATTCCTCTGTCTTCCTCTGATGGCTCAGAGGATCTCCCCTCATACCCATCCCTTCCAGAGGAGTGGTGGTGGTCCACGCTGGAAAACCTGACCTTTGACTGGACCATGACCTTTTTCAGGAGGATGCCTGACATAAGATGCTGGAGGTCCTCCAGTTTGTTGATGCCTTGAAGGAGGTGTTGGCTGTTCCCATCCATGATATATTTAAGGAGTTACTCCTTCAGATCTGGGAGTACCCTATATCTGTTCATCTGGTAAATCAGAAAATAAATGCAGTTTATTTGGTACAGCAGGCCTTGGGTTTTGAGGCGTCCGCTCCCGCATCAATCTGTCATGATAGTCTATCCTCAAGAAGGCCAAGCGTTCCCGCACTCATGCTTCTGCGCCTCCGGGTCGGGAGCTGGATGCCTTGGGTAGGAAGTCGTTCCAGGGCGTGATGTTGATCACTCGTTTCACTTCCTACCAGCTATACATGACCCAGTGACTTGAAACCTTTGAAAGCAGGTTCAGGAGTTGTCCAAGCGCCTTCAGATTGCCTTTTTTATGTAGCTTTTTTCTTTTCAGGTATGTGTTAACACTGCTGGGTTTTTCTTTTAATTGTACTTATCTATATCTGTTCTCTGGACTTTTGTACCCAGCTATAAATGTAGATGAAAATGAAGTTTAATTCCATCTGTCTTTAGGATGTGCAGCCCAAATATTTTTATTGTGGTGGGATTTATTTTTGCCTTGTTTTAATGTTTGTTTGGTTTGCTTAACTAAATATAAAAATGTAAACAAAACAGGGTCCCTTCAGGCCCCCACCACTGCCTCCTGGTGGGCCTCCCTGACATGCACACCCCCCCACACTCTCCATCAAGATGCCAGGGTTGGTGCCTGCCTGGCTGGGCTGAACCAAGCACCAGCTGGGGTCTTTGAGCCCTTCAGACCCATCCTCCAGAAATCAGCTTGGACTGGGGTCCCTGACCCCCACTTAACCCCTTCCATTGGGGTCCTAGAAAGAGAAAGAGGCAGGAGTAATTCCCACTTGCTCCTGCTTCACCACAGCTCTTTAAAATTGGCACCTGTCCCTGAGACTGTAGCCAAAATGACACTGATCTTGGAGCTAGCTATCACCATTTTCTTATACCGCTGTTGTATAGTTGATTTCAGTGGGAGACCCCTCTGCCCTCCAGAAATTAGCTAGCATGAGAAAGCCAGCTATTAAAGAAATGATGCAGGCCAGTTCTGAGACTAGTGTCATTTTGGAGGAGGTCTGGGGGCCTAATCTCATTTTCAGTTGCATCAGGACAGGAGTGAGTAGGGATCACACCTGCCCCTTTCTCCTGCCAGGACCTCCATACAAATGTCAAGTGAGGGAAGGGGAGAGGCCCAGGCTGAGCTTGGCTTAGCTCAAACAAGAAGGCACTAGCAGTAGCTTGATGGTGGGGTTGCTTTTGTTTAAAAACTTTTTTTTTAATATTTCTAGGCAAATAGTGTGAGCTATCTGCCAAATTAAAAAAGTGAAAATTTTTGTTTTTAAATGGTTCGATGCATTTGTTTTGGGTAAAACAAAATGAAAATGGACTGTTTCAATTTGGATTATCCATTCATTTGACATGAATGCACATCCCTAGTATTTATCCATAAATGTGGAAAACTGGGACTCTATTCCTAATCACCCTAATAGGTTCTTTGGGATGTGGTTGTTTAGAATAAACTGTGTTTAAATTGGGCAGAACTGTATTGTTTGTTCATCCAGATTGGTACAAGGTGGTTGTGCCTCTTTGTGAGCATTATGCAATTTGCTATATTACTTATTTAGTCTGTTCCTTTTTTGATTTTCATTTTTCTTTCCATCCCAGGTACAGTCAAGTGGGGATGACAGAGTTCTAGTGATGGGAGCAACCAACAGGCCTCAGGAACTTGATGAAGCTGTCCTCAGGTCCTTTTATTACATATTTTGTTTTTCTACGAAAATCTATTAACTACATTTGTTTAGTCCAGAAATGCTATGTCAGTTGTAACTATTAATTACCTGAATAATATTATTGTCAAATAAAGTGTTATAAGAATATAACATGTAAAGAAGTTATGATAAATAATTTCTTAGCGTCTAGTCAGATGAATCCAGAACAAGTGGGTCATGCACCTCTATCAGCAGATGGAGAGGGAGCAAACTGACTTCACAGTACATATACCCCTGCAGTGACATCAGCCTGCAAGTATTCTCCGTATCTAGCATCTCCCCACTGGGCATTGCTTCATTTTAAAGAAAAGGAGAATTAAAGAAATAAATTTGCCCCACTCTCCTGTGGTGATTCCAAATGGTCCCTCCCACAGTTAAGATTTCCTGAGGTATTTTCATGGTCCCGAAGACGAGTGCCTTGGTCCGGTAGCTGGTTTTCAGCCATTGTGGAATTAGCTGTTTGAGCAGCTGAAAGGCAGCGGGGAACAGGAAGCCGAGTGCGACATTGATGGCATATGCTCTGTCCTCCCGTAGCTGGAGACTGTCTCCGTATTCAGCCAGGTAAGGCTGAGCTCCGGTAAGTTTAAAAAAAAAAAAAATTATACAGAGACCTAGAAGGGAGGTTTTTGTTGTGTAGGGCTTCCTCTTTTCCTCGGCCTCCTGGCTCAGTGTGCCGTTCTCAAGTTTGTCCCGCTCCAAAGGAGGTCGAGAGACATGGGCATCATAGCGGGTTGAGCAGCTTCCTTAGGCTAGGCCCCATTCCGAGGCTTTTTGTTGCACGTTGGTAGGCCGCAACGGCATTTTGTGCGCGTTCTAAGGCTGCCTTCTAAGGATTGTCGGTTTGTCGTGTGCGTCCAGGTTGTATGCTCAGTTTTTGGTCGCACAATCAGGCCTTATAGTCTGTGCATCCATGTTAAACAAAACTTAACCTCTGCGCACAACTGGTACTGTGTGACGCATAATTTTTGGGCGCCTAAGTTGAGCGCATATATAAAAAAAGAATAACAGATGTATGCCTCCAGCCGCTCAACAACACACTGTTGGACATAATGGCGCCTGTGCCTAAAAAGCCTAAGCGTCTTTCTCTTTGCACTGCTTGTCATATTTGGGCATCTCAATGAGGAGTGCCCACTAATTTGTGCCAGTGCTGTTTGGAGACTCAGGGAGAATTATCTTCCTCTTATTTCACTAATCCTGGTTCTTCCATCTGGATATGGGTCTGGGTAAAGATGACTCAGGTGGTGGCCTGGTTTTGGAACTCCCCTAACTGGTTGCTCAGCAGAGGAAGGTAGCTCAGTGAGTATACCTCAAGTACCTCCTGGTCTTGGATACTTTTACTTTCTCATGGGTAGAATTTTCCCAGGGGTTGCAATTCTTTCTTCAGGTGCAGTCCTCAGCCCTGTCCAATGCTCCCAGATCAGAGGCACAGGTAGGAACTTTGCCTGGACTTTCTGTTAAGCGCTGGAATACTCCTACAGCTGCAGTAGGACCTCCAGATAGAGATCCGGATGGCACAGATGAAGATGCCGATCCTGACTCTCTTGAGGATGGTGAAATCTCCCCCCCCCCAATGAGAACTGTATAGAACTATGCTATGGTTCTTTCATAGAGATGACCTGCCAGCTCTGATTTCCTGGGGCAGATTCAGTGTCTGAACGAAAGAGAAATCCCATTTTGGTTTCCTTGCATGTAAAGCCTCTTGTTTTTTCCCCATGATGGAGGCCATTCAAGAATTGCTTGATCTTGACTGGGGCACCCCAAAGGCTAATTTCAAAAGGGGGTCAGATTTTGGAAGGCTTGTACCCTCTGGATCCAGTTGTAAGAGAACGCTTACATTTTCCAAAGGTAGATGCACTTGTATGAGCAGTCTCCAAGCGAACCACCATTCCCATGGAAGGAAGGAGCGGCCTTGAAGAGGATGCTCATGATAAAAAGATTGAGACTATCCTTAAGCAAGCATTTGAAGCAGTGGTAATGAACTTGCAGTTCGCTTCTTGTTGTTCCTTAGTGGCTCGCTCTTGTTTTCTTCTCTCCAGGAGGTTGGTGACTGGTGTAAACTCCAGGGCAGTTATGGAACCAACAGCTGCCGCCTTGGGAGATGCAGGCTGTGAACTGGTCCGCACTTCATCCAGAGAGGTGGCTTCGATGATAGTGGCCAGGTGTCACTTATGGATGCAAAATTGGTTGGCCTATACAACCTCTGAGGCTAACTTCACCAATTTGCCCTTTAATGGCTCGCTTTTATTTGGCAGCGAGTTAGAGAAACTGGCCAGTAAGTGGGGCGAATCTCCGGTTCCTCATTTGCTGGAGGATAAAGAAGCAGGTTCAACACTCCTGTAAAATGAGAAGTTGTGCTAGAGGATTCAAGCGTTTTTGACCCTATAGAAGAGCGACCTTTCAGAGGACTCAACCTTTCGATAGGTCTCAGTCCTTTCGTCACCAATAACTCAGAGGCGCAGGCTCGGGTAGTGGAACCTCCCAAGTCTCCCAGTGAAGGTTTGCTGACCCTTCTGGGAACAGGAGATAAGGGGACGCCTCTCTCTTATCAGAGGTGGGTTAAATTCACATCAGATCAGTGGGTCCTGGAGGTGATACGAGGAGGATATGCGATAGAGTTTTGCAGTGTTCCTTGGGACGTGTTCATGGAGACTCCCTGCAGAAGACGCAGTCAGTGGGGGAGGGTACATTGGCAAGGCTTTTCAGCCTGAGGGCTGTGGTCCCAGTGCCCAAGTCTCAAGAAGATACAGGGCAATATTCCATTTATTTTGTTGTGCACTTTTCGTCCTATCCTGGACCTCAAAGGCGTCAACTGTCATCTGTAGTGGAATGCAGGATTTGGTGAGAGAGGTAATGGTGGTAGGGCCACTTGGCAATAATGATCATAACATGATCAAATTTGAACTAATGACTAGAAGAGGGACAATATGTAAATCTACAACTGAAGCACTAACTTTTCAAAAGGGAAACTTTGATAAAATGAGAAAAATAGAAAAAAACGAAAATATGCAGTTGCAAAGGTTAAAAGTGTACAGCAGGCGTGAACATTGTTTAAAAATGCAATCTTAGAAGTGCAGTTCAGATGTATTCCACGCATTAAGAAAGGGGGAAGGAAGGCAAAACGATTACTGGCATAGTTAAAAGGTGAGGTGAAAGAGGCTATTTTATCCAAAAAAAATCCTTAAAAAAATTTGAAGAAGGATCCACCTAAAATAGGAAAAAGCATAAGCATTGTCAAGTTAAGTGTAAAACATTGAATAAGGCAGGCTAAGAGAGAATTTGAAATGAATTTGGCTGTAGAAGCGAAAACTCATAATAAAAAGTTTTAAAAATATAACCGAAGCAATAAAACTGTGAGGGAGTCAGTTGGACTTTTAGATGACCGAGGCATTAAAGGGGCTCTTAGGGAAGATAAGGCCATTGCAGAAAGCCTTGCTTCTAATGAGGATGTTGGGGAGATACCGGTTTCGGGGATGGTTTTCTTTTTTTATAATTTTTTCTTTATTGAATTTTTTGAATGTGTACACATTTTAAACAAAGAAAACAAGAAATGTAATATAGGAAATCACAATTCCATAAGTATTACAACACAAAAAACAAATCTGCTTACTTGTACATATAATCTAGGGGGAGAAAGGAAAAAAAATATGCTAATATATATAAAACATATGCATATATGCACATAATTACTTAATTCAGTAAATTGAAAGAGAGAGGAGCAGAATAAGTTATTCAATTAGCCTAATTCTCAGTATAGCTAATCTAGATTCTTATTTATACTGGATTTATCATTCAAGAATGTTTCCAAGTGTAGAGGGTCAGAATACATAAATTTCTTTGCCTGAAAAGTAACATAATAGGGAAATTTCAGGAAAAAAGTGGCTCCAATAGCCAGAATTTTACTCTTCAGGGAAAGAAAATGTTTCCTTTGAGCCTGTGGGGAGTTTGAAACATCAGGATACATTTGGATTTTCTGGCCATAAAATTTTGCATCCTTGTTCTTAAAAAAATAAAAAAAAAATCCTAAACACTTGCTCCTTGTCCTGTTCCAACATAAAAGAAACAGAGTTGTCCTGTTATTGATTATATCGATTGATTCCTCTAAAAAGGTGGACACCCCTATACTAGTTGGGATATTAACATCCCCACCTTGTACTTTTTCCATACCAACAGCTCGTTTGGGGAAATAATAATACTTCTCAAGTTTCTAAAAAATTTTTATCATTATAGAAATCTTCCTTGAGAAATTTCTTAAACATTTCGTATGATGACAGCAAACGAGTTTGAGGAAAATTAACCAATTGTAGATTTTTTGAGCGCATTAAATTTTCAATATTTATTTCACCATGTAAAACTAAATTTCCTAGCGTGTAGCAGATGGACTCAGAACTAATGGGTATAGTGTGCTCGTGCTAGCAGTTGGAGACGGATCTGACGTCAGCACGTAGTACATATACCCCTGCAGGAAGTGCAGAAGCTCAGTAATTTCCGTCTCCAAAGCAGTTTGGAGCTACCTCACGCTCGCTGAGCGTTTTTCCAAATTCTAACGACTAAATTCATAGAAGAATCCTACCTGAAGACGAGCCCCGCACTCCTGCGGTGATACCCTCGGATCCCTCCCCCAGTTGAGTTTCCCGAGGTGATTTCCGTGGTCCCTCGGAGGTAAGAGCCTCGGTCCGGTGGCCGAATCGCGGCGGGGACCTAGCCCCCGAGTGAGAAGGGCTCGGGCGCGGCATAGAGGCAGCCTCGGTCCCGATCCGTTCGCGGTGAGGACTTGGCCCCTGAGCGAGACAAGTTCGGGCGCGGCTTAGAGGCAGCGGGTGCACTTCCTCGAGCGCGGCGATGACGGTAATCACCCTCTCCCCCCGCAGCCGGAGACCGCCCGGGTCACAGCCAGGAAGCGCCGAAGATCAGATAAGGCATACATCTTTACTTTTGCTGGTCTCCGAAGAGCGAAGATTAGCGGGGTCTGCCTACGTGGAAGCCCTCCAAGGAGGTCGCCATTTTGCCTGCCTGCTCACCGTTGCCATCTGCCCTGGTTCGCCGCCTCGATCTAGCGTTCAGACCAGACTAAGCGCACAGGCAACGGGTGCGTATGTTAGGTGCTCGAAAGTAATTGGGCGCATATTATATTGTTTAGGTGCACGTTGATGGGCACACGTTGATGGGCGCACATCTTTCGCGCATATTACAAGGCGCATACTTTTGGCTGGGAGCGCACCGGCGCATAGAGATAACAGACGCGATGGAGCGAATGAGAGCCCATGCGTCCACAGAGCCGGCACCTCCAGAATCAGGCATAAGAGCTCTAGGCCTCTGCTCAGCGTGCCACCTCAGAGCCACACAGAGCGAGGAAGCAGACTCCCTATGTGCCCAATGTGAGGAGGCCCTGGGAGTTCCAGGCCAGGGCCGGTCCCAGCACAGATTAATTGCCAGTTCCTCAGGGAACACCCCGGACCTAGCAGGCCGAGGTGAGCAGCCGGGGAACCCTAGAGACCTGGTGCGCCTAAGGCTAGAACCTGCTTAGCTCTCCTGGGTGGAATTATTCAAGGGGATTCACGCCTTTGTCAAGATGCAGTCTGATCCCCAAACGGATCCATACGTACCGGATGACCCTGCCCCTGGACCCTCAAGACCTAGGCACAGCCACCCGCCACCCGGAAGCCCCACTTATGGGGATTCAGATTGCTCTGAGGAAGAAGGCGAGCTCCCCGAGGAAGGAGAACTTCCCTCGGGGATAGAGCCATATAGAACCATGAGACGCTTCTTTCTTAAGGAGGATCTCCCAGACCTGGTCTCTCAATGCCTGTCAGAGCTGGCTATCCCGGGCCAAGGCACCCCAGGGGAACCTAGAATGAACCCCCCTGCTAGAGGGCCGTCGTCAAATGGCTCACCATTTTCCCCTCCTACAAGCAGCACAGCAGCTAATCGATCTGGAGTGGAATGCGCCGGAGGCCTCATTCAAAGGGGGTCGGGCCTTGTCTAGCATGTACCCCCTGGACCCGGCAACCAAGGAGCTGCTGGCGTGCCCCAAGGTAGACGCCATAGTTTGCGCAATTGTGAAGCGCATCACCATTCCAGTGGAGGGAGGGGCGACCCTCAAGGATGCACATGACCAGCACCTGGACGCCATTCTGAAACAAGCCTTTGAGGTGGCAGCCATGTCCCTACGAATCGCAACCTGCTGCACCGTGGTGACGCGTTCCTGTTTATCACAAGCCAGGAACAACACACCGGGAGAAGAAATGGAATCAGCTCTCTTGTTCCTCACTGACACTGCCTCCGACCTAGTCCGTAAGGCAGCCAAGGGAGTGTCATCCTCAGTGGCAGCCAGGAGACAGCTCTGGCTACGAAATTGGTCGGCCGACTCCTCCTCCAAGACGCGCCTTACAACAATGCCCTTTAAGGGATCCCTCCTGTTCGGCAGCGACCTCGAGAAACTGGCTAACAAATGGGGCGCATCTCCATTACCCCATCTACCAGAAGACAAGTCAAGGAGGAACCAGCGCCCTTTTCCTAGGCCATCCAGAGGTAGAAGCTCTCAACACTTCAACCCCTACAAGACTAGCTACCAAGCACCTCGTTCTCAGACCAGGAACCAGTCCTTTCGGACCAGGCACAACAAGAGGGGAACCGGCTCGGGTTCGGGTCCCGGCCGCACCCCACAATGAGAATCAGCCGACCCATCTGGGGGAAGAAGCCATAGGGGCAGGCTAACCCTATTCTACCGCAGATGGGTCGAGATTACTTCGGACCAGTGGGTCCTCGCCATCATCCGAGAAGGGTATTACCTGGACTTCCTTCGTCTCCCTCCGGACAAGTTTGTGGAATCTCCTTGTCCACCCCTCAAGAGGGCGGCACTGGAAGCTACCTTGTGGAGGCTCCTGTCCCTAAAAGCCATAATCCCAGTGCCTGCATGGGAGATAAATTCTGGGCATTACTCCATTTATTTCATCGTACCCAAGAAGGGGGGCACCTTCAGACCCGTCCTGGACCTCAAGTCAGTCAACCGGCACTTAAGGGTCCCAGGATTTCGCATGAAAACTCTGCGGTCAGTCCGAAGTGCAATACAACCGGGGGAGTATCTCACATCCCTGGATCTGTCAGAGGCCTGCTTGCATATCCCAATCCATCGGGATCCCCAGTGCTACTTACGCTTCAAAGTCCTGAAACAACACTTTCAGTTCCGGGCTTTACCCTTCGAGTTAGCCACCGCGCCGCGGACCTTTACCAAGGTAATAGTAGTGGTGGCGGCGTCACTCAGGAAGGAAGGAATTCTCGTCCATCCCTACCTAGACGATTGGCTGATCAGGGCAAAGTCACCGGAGGAGAGCCACCGGGCAACCAACAGAGTTATATCTCTGCTGGAAAGCCTAGGATGGGTAGTCAACACAAACAAGAGTTCCCTACAGCCTTCGCAGTCGCTGGAATACCTAGGAGTCCGATTCGACACCCAGGGAGACAGTCAGCCTGACCTCCAAGAGGAGATCAAAACTCCGGAATCATTTACAGACTCTGCTGAGCACCACCCGGCCCATAGCTTGGGATTACCTACAGGTCCTCGGCCTAATGGCGTCCACTCTGGAAGTGGTACCATGGGCACGGGCTCATATGAGACCGTTACAATGCGCCCTCCTATCTCGGTGCATCTACCTCTACCGGCCAGAGTACGGAATCAGTTACGGTGGTGGCTGCAGCCCAGCCACTCGAGCCGGGGGTCAAAAATGTCCTCCCCAACCTGGACCCTGCTCACTACAGATGCCAGCCTGAGCGGCTGGGGAGCACACTGCGAAGAGCTAACCGCCCAAGGGCGGTGGAACAGAGAAGAGTCGGGGTGGAACATCAACCGACTAGAGGCACGGGCAGTCAGGTTAGCCTGCCTGTGATTTGCCCACAGACTTCGAAACAGAGCAGTCAGAGTGATGTCGGACAATGCCACCATGGTGGCATACATCAACCGGCAGGGCGGAACCAGAAGCCGACAGGTATCCTTAGAAATAGCCCCCCTGATGGCTTGGGCGGAAGCAAATCTCCAGGACATCTCCGCCGTCCACATCGCCGGGAAGGACAACACCACGGCAGACTTCCTCAGCAGAGAAAACCTAAACCCGGGGGAATGGCAGCTGTCGTCCACGGCCTTCCAGATGATTGTGGATCAGTGGGGGACTCTGGGCATGGACCTACTAGCGGACAGGTCCAACGCTCAAGTACCCAGATACTTCAGTCGCAGGCGAGATCCTCTATCCCACGGGATCGACGCCCTGGTACAGCCATGGCCTCAGGGGATCCTGCTTTATGCCTTTCCCCCATGGCCCTTGCTGGGTGCCAATATACACAAGATTCAGCGGCACAGAGGCCTAGTTCTTCTGGTGGCCCCGGACTGGCCAAGAAGACCCTGGTATGCAGAAGACTACTGGCAGGGGATCCTCTACCCCTGCCCCCTCACAGGGACCTGCTGCGACAAGGTCCCATCCTCCACGAGGATCCAGCTCAATTCTCTCTTATGGTCTGGCCATTGAGAGGGCTCGACTGAAGAAAAGGGGATAATCGGGGTCGGTAATAGATACACTCCTCTGAGCACGCAAGTTCTCCACATCACTAACTTATATAAGGATCTGGAGAGTATTTGAAGCCTGGTGCGAAACTCGCAGCACCAATCCACATGCCGCTAAAATTCCCATCATTTTGGATTTCCTGCAAGATGGGCTTCAGAAGGGTCTGTCCCTCAATTCAATCAAGGTTCAGGTGGCAGCGCTATCCTGCTATGGCCCCAGGAGTGACGGCAACAGCATTGCCACACACCCAGACTTTCACGTTTCCTGAAAGGAGTCAAACACATTCGCCCGCCACTGAAGTGGCCAGTGCCCCTGTGGAACCTCAACCTAGTTTTGGAATTCCTAGCAGGACCCGCTTTCAGACCCCTCCGAGGCCTGCCCCTCCGTTTATTAACCTTGAAGATGGTGTTCTTGCTGGCCGTATGCTCAGCACGCCACATCTCAGAGCTACAAGCGCTGTCCTGCCGTGATCCGTTTCTCAGAATCACCCCGGGGGCTATCCATCTTTGCACGGTTCCTTCCTTCTTACCCAAAGTAGTCTCACACTTCCACCTCAACCAAACCATATCCTTGCCAACCATGGAAGGGTTGAAGAAATCTGAAGCAGGTCGAATACTGCGTCGATTCAAGGTAAGCCATGTTTTCTTACATAGGGCATCCACCCTGCTGGGTGTCGACGCCTTCCGGTTGAGAACACTGGCGGTCTCCAGCTACTGTCAATCGGTCAGGTTAATCATGTTCAATTAATCAATCGGTCAGTCACACATATATCCATAATGCTTTTGCAAGGAAGATTACTGAGCTTCTGCACTTCCTGCAGAGGTATATGTACTACGTGCTGACGTCAGATCCGTCTCCAACTCCTAGCACGAGCACACTATACCCATTAGTTCTGAGTCCATCTGCCTACACTAAGGAAAATGAGATTATCAGGTAAGTAATCTCTCCATTATCTTTAATATACATATTTTGTAAATTTTGTATTTACTGAAACTTAGAGGTTAATAAACCCACAGCTGTTTCTAAACCGTCAATTTTCCTACTTTGTTCATCAATAACAGATCTATTAGCATTTACTAAAGAAGATAAGTGTGCATTCATATGTAAAACATTAGAAGCTAGTTTAGTTATCAAACTCCACATGTCCATAAGTGAGACGTTAGAGGGAAGTTCAGCAGGTTGGTGTGGTCTGCCTGCATTTACAATTGTGCCTTCATCAATAAAAGACAAAGACTGTTTAGCTAGTATAGCTCCAGTCTGTGAATGACCCATTGACAAGGCACTTTCATTACCTCCAACAGTTGTTGATCTATTTGCCTTGTCGCCATTAATAGCTGAAGTACTTAATGGTTGGGGAGGAGAAAAAGGATCTTCGCCAGGACTCAAGGTTGTTGAAAAATCATCCCCCTTGCAGTCCTCCATAGGTGCCTCGTTCATCCTGGTTACATGAACGTCCATTGGGCCTCGGAGTGGTTGTAATTTAGGAGAAGAGGTTATTATCTTAACCTTTCTTTTCTTCCCCATTTATATTAGCCACTTGAACAGGATCAGATAGTCAAATACAGACAAGCTGGCCAAAAAGGCCAAACGAATCCGGACAAAGCCACGTGCCCCTTTGGAGCGCGACTTAGGCAATGTGCTGGCGGCAGCAGGGTGCTGCCCTGCCGCTGATTATAAAGGGCCAGCAGCCACTCCCCATCAGCATTCCAGGACACGCCTCTAGATGTTACAAAATGGGCTGGTCTGCTCAGTCAACCAGTGCTGATGAAACTCCTCAATGTGTACAGGGGAAATAGGAAGCCCAGCCATTCTCTCTCACCTCCGGAACTCCTCGAGAGATGGTTTTCAAGGGTGACGAGTCAGATGACCTGAACCAAATCACTGTGAACCTGGAAGATGTAGTAGGCCAGATTGACAAACTAAAGAATAGCAAATCACTTGGACTGGATAGTATGCATCCCAGGGTTATGAAGAAATTAAAAAATGAAATTTCAGGTCTAGTAGTTAAAATTTGCAGCCTACCATTAAAATCATCCATTAGCTACCCTCCAGTCTTCAGGTACAATGTAACCCCCAGCGACGATCCGGAAAACTATAGACCAGTGAGCCTGACTTCAGTGCTGGAAAAAATAGTGGAATCTATTCTAAAGATGAAAATCACAGAGTTTATAGAAAGACATGGTTTAATGGAACATAGCATGGATTTATCCAAGGGAAGTCTTGCCTTACAAATATGCTTTGTTTTTTTTGAAGGGGTTAATAAACGTGGATAAAGGTGAATTGGTAGATGTGTATTTGGATTTTCAGAAGGCATTTGACAAAGTCCCTCATGAGAGGCTTCTAAGAAAACTAAAAAGTCATGGGATAGGAGGCGATATCCTTTTGTGGTTTACAAACTGGTTAAAAGACAGGAAACAGAAGGATTAAATGGTCAATTTTCTGAGTGGAAAAGGGTAAACAGTGGAGTACCTCAGGGATCTGTACATGCACCGGTACTTTTCATTATATTTATAAATGATCTGGAAAGGAATACGACGAGTAAGGTAGTCAAATTTGCAGATGATACAAAATTATTCTGAGTAATTAAATCACAAGCGGATTATAATTACAGGAGGACCTTAAGAGACCGGAAGATTGGGCATGCAAATGGCAGATGAAATTTATTGTGGACAAGTACAAGGTGTTGCATATAGGGAAAAATAACCCATGCTGTAGTTACACGATGTTAGGTTCCATGTTAGAAGTTACTAACCAGGAAAAATATCTAGGCATCATAGTGGATAATACATTGAAATCGTTGGCTCGGTGTGCTGCAGCAGTCAATAAAGCAAATGATGCTAGCAATTATTAGGAAGGGAATGGTGAATAAAACTGAATATATCATAATGCCTTTGTATTGCTCCATGGTGAGACCACACCTTGGGTACTGTGTACTATTCTGGTCGCCGCATCTCAAAAAAGATATAATTGCACTGGAGAAGGTACAGAGAAGGGCAACCAAAACGATATAGGGGATGGAACAGCTCCCCTGTGAGGAAAGGCTCAAGAGGTTAGGGGTGTTCAGCTTGGAGAAGAAACTGCTGAGGGAGGATATGATATATGTCTTTAAAATCATGAGAGGTCTAGAACAGGTAAATGTGAATCAGTTATATACTCTTTTGGATAATAGAAGGACTAGGGGGCACTCCATGAAGTTAGCAAGTATCACATTTAAGACTAATCAGAGAAAATTCTTTTTCACTCAACACACAAGGTCTGGAATTTGTTGTCAGAGGATGTGGTTAGTACAGTTAGTGTAGCTGGGTTTAAAAAAAGATTTGTTCCAGCCTGGTACGGAAGCTAAATTTATCCAGCATTGGCGACAGAAGGGCCTTACCAGAATAGGGCAGTTGTTTAATGGCCAGCGCATGATTGCGTTTTCTGCAATGCAGGATAGATATAATCTAACCCAGGCTGACTTGTTCACTTATACACAATTGGCGCATTACTTTAGCTTGGGGAAGAATTATCTAAGGGAAAAGCATTGTTTGAGAAATGTTGTGAACATGCAATGCTTTTTAAACATCCGCTATCATGCTTGTATATGATGTTAAATGGGGACAGTAGGGATAAAATGAGGTATCAATTGCGGTGGGAAATGGGTCTTGGCATGATATTATCTGAGGTGAAATGGGATAAATGCCACATGGCTACAGGCAGGAGCTCGGTGTCAGCAAATATTAAGGAAAATGGGTATAAAATGTTATATACGTGGTATATGACATCGGAGAGACTCCATAAAATGAACAGTAAGCTCACTGAGACGTTGGAGACGCTGTGGACAGAAAGGATCCTTTTTTCACATATGGTGGACGTGCCCCATTGTTGAACAAACATGGCATGCTGTGTTGGAATTTCTGACAGCTGTCCTGGGGGGAAACTGTCCCTAAAGACCCTAAACTCTGTCTGCTTAGTCTTGGGGCGGGGTTCGGGACGGAATCACAAAGACTTCTAATAATGCAGATGATAGTAGCAACGAGATGTGAAATAGCCTATTGGTGGAAGAAGGTCGAGACGCCAACTCTCCAGGCCAATCCTATCCTGCATAGATAAAGTGTACCAGATGGGGTATTTAACGGCTGTCAGACATGACAGGGTACACAAGTTTCAAACTATATGGGCTCCATACTGTAATTGGAGTAAGCGGACCCAGTAGACCAAAATGTGTTAGCTACAAATCTGTAGCACCTCTGTGTAGTAACGGTTGGGGGGTGGGAAGGGTCGAGCAGGGGGGACATTGGATAGGATATGGGATTAAGTACATAAAATACACAGAAGGCTGACTTAAATTAAAGGTGTGGTTTATTGTACTGTATAACAATATACCAGAAATTGCCTTGTTGCATCTTTGAAACTTTTGTTGTTTACTGTTTGTACATTTGTTGATGCAATTTGCATTGTACAATGCTGAGAATTCTGAATAAACAAACAATTACAAAAAAAAAAAAGATTTGGATAAGTTCTTGGAGGAGAAGTCCATTAACTGATATTAATCATGTAGATTTAGGGAATAGCCATTGCTATTACTGACATCAGTAGCATGGGATCTACTAAGTGTTTGGTTACTGACCAGGTACTTGTAGTCTGGATTGGCCACTGTTGGAAACAGGATGCTGGGCTTGATGGACCCTTGGTCTGACCTAGTATGGCAATTTCTTATGTTCTTATGCTATCTGCGAGTGAAGCATTTTTGCATAGAAACATTACACTCAGTGATAATTGCCGTGTAGTTGGGGACATTTCTGACCTCTCTGGATCTGTCCATGGCATATCTCCACATTCCCATCCATTTAGAACTCTGCTTCCTGTGATTCGCAGTCCTGAGACGTGACTTTGTTTGGGGTGCTGCCCTTTGGTCTGGCCACCGCTCCCAGAACCTTTGCCAAGGTAATGGTAGTAGTTGCAGAAGAGTTGAGAGAAGATGGAATCTTAGTACACCCGTATTTGGATGACTGTCTCGAAGAGAGCTGCCTGGTGACTCACAAGGTGACTTCCCTGTTGCAGGGGCTCGACTGGGCAGTGAACCTGGTGAAGAGCAGTCTTCAGCCTGCTCAGTCATTGGAATACCTTGGGGTTTGGTTCGACATGTAGCTGGGCAAGGTTTTCCTGCTGGAAGCTCGAATTCAGAAGTTACTGGCGCGGCTCCATCTGTTGATAAACATTCTGCGCCCAACAGTATGGGCTTACTTGCAGGTACATAGCTTAATGGCAGTGAACCTGGAAGTGGTGCCTTGGGCAAGGGCGCATATGCATCATCTGCAGTGCTCCCTGCTGTCTCTGTGGAACCCGCAGTCTCAGGGCTATTTGTTTTGGCTCCACTTGCCGATGGAGGTCTCCTCCCAACTCCAGTGGTGGCTGCAGGCGGATAATCTAAGAAGGGAGTCTCCGAGGCCCCACTGTCTTGGTTGGGGAACTCACTGTCAGGAGCTGACAGCGGAAGGGCGCTGGAATGCAGAAGAGTCTCTGGAATAACCATTGGCTGGAAACCAGGGCGGCTCAGTTGACATGTTTACAGTTTGGTGACAGGCTACAAAATTGTTCAGTCCTTATAATGCTGGACAACGCAATGACTATGGCTTACGTCATTCGGAAGGGAGGTACCAGGAGCCAACAAATGTCATTGGAAATAAATCAACTCATGGAATGGGCAGAAGTGCATCTCAAGATGATCTCAGCCTCTTACATAGCAGGAAGAGAAAACGTAAGGTCAGACATGAAAAGATGCGGCCTTTGCATGTGCGGTTTTGACTGGACTGCGAGCAGCCTCCTGTTCTTTTCAGGAGTAGCCTGGGTACATCCCACTTATTCTGGATTCATCTGATTGGATGCTAAGAAATGAGAAATTACTACTTACCTGATAATTTCCTTTTCTTTAGGATAATCAGATGAATCCAGCTTCCCTCCCTTGGTTGCTGAATGCTTGCATTACAGTCCTCTTGTGTGACTACATGTTACAGGGATTACTGGTAAGTGTTAATCCAGTCCCTAGACTAATGTTTATACATTCTTGTCTGAGCTCAGTGTTAGCTGAATATTGAAAAGGTTAATTGTTTTTAATCAAGATTTTTGCTAGTCTGTCCACAATTGCTTTTGAAGACAATACTGGCAGGCTGATGTCGCTGCAGGGGTATATGTACTGTGATGTCAGTTTGTTCCATCGCTGTCTGCTGGTAGAATTGCATAACCCACTTGTTCTTGATTCATCTGATTGTCCTAAAGAAACTTATCAGGTAAGTAGTAATTTCTCATTTTTGCCCATATCAGTGCTTTGAACTTCCATATGGCTTAGTGAATATAGCACAGTAGCATTCTTAATCTGTATAAATTCCCAGCAGAAGGCACTTCAAATTTGGAAATATTTTCCTTTCTCCCCAAAATCATTCTGTATGAAGCCAAAAATGTGTTTAAAAAATGGATTATCAATTTAGCCATTCTAAGCTAGTTATAATTGAAATCTTTATTTTATAAAGTTGGTATACTCATAAACATGCAGTTGTTAATCACAATGCTACAGTAGGAAGTTTAAATTTAAATAGTGCTTTTCATCTAAACAAGATCCCAATAACCTCTGCCAACCTTAAAAATTACATATGTATCCATATCTGAGATGGATGGAATATTCGTCAGCTCAAGAACTCAAACTAGTAGCTCTGTGATATCTTGGTGAAAAGGGACACATTCTCCGTCAACAAACAAATGATATATGGGTGACCACATTCTGCACAAAATATATCCATCTCTCAAACCTCAGTAAAAGTCTTACTGAATATGAGCAGAGATTCCCATGTGCACTGCCACGTTAGCCTCTCGGTCTGATTTTGCCTGAGCTTTTGTATGAATGTGTGACCCTCTCTCTCTAGATTTTTGCAGTTGTACTTTTTTGTCTGCCTCATTGCAGTTCAGAATTTTTCCTCACTGCCTTGGCAGCTCCTCAGTTGCACTTTTAAATGCTAAAAAAGAAAATAAAAAGGTTCCTTGCAGTGTACAGGGAAAGGCCTAAGACAGCTATCAGCAGTTTCAAGGCCTGCTTCCGTGGGTGTTGAATGTCCATTACAGATTCCCATGATGTTTGCTATAAGAACCTGGCCCCGACCATGATATGACTAATTGCTGCAACTGTGGCCATATGACCCAGAGGCATACCTGTTCCTGGAAGACATGGGATTTCTGGAGATTGCTTAAGGGTAAGTGCTGGCATGAGTCCAGACATTGGAGTCATTCTTCATCTCAGAGCAGGATGTCCTTGGGCTCTCACCGAATTATCGGGGTTCTTCTTGTTCCCACTCGGTGGTTAAGGCTCCCGACCCGCCATGGCACTGCCTTAGGTTCAGAGTTGAGCAAGACTTGGAAATGCTCTGCACCAGAAGAGATGTGGAAGGTGGCACCTGATTAGGGCTAATCTCCAAGGCAGAGCCTATCAGAGCTGAAGAACATAAGAAATTGCCATGCTGGGTCAGACCAAGGGTCCATCAAGCCCAGCATACTGTTTCCAAGAGAAGCAAAACCAGGCCACAAGAACCTGGCAAGTATCCAAACACTAAGAAGATCCCATGCTACTGTCAGTAATGGCAGAGGCCATTCCCTAAGTCAACTTGATTAATAGCAGTTAATGGACTTCTCCTCCAAGAACTTATCCATACCTTTTTTAAACCCAGCTACACTAACTGTACTAACCACATTTTCTGGCACAAATTCCACAGCTTAATTGTGCACCTAGTGAAAAAAGAATTTTCTCCGATTAGTCTTAAATGTGCTACTTACTAACTTCACTACTTGCTAACTTGACTGCTTTCTAGGGCTTAGAAGTAAAAAAAAAAACAAAAAAAAAAAAAAAAACTGAACAGAGTTCTAGCCAGTTGGGGTGGGGCTAATTGGATTTGTTCAGCCATAGTACATGGTGCTGGCGAACTAAAACTCTTTGGAGCTGGGATTCTCAGGAGCCAGAACCTCTGCTGAATCTAAGTGCAATTTTATTTTATTTACCTGTGCTTTAATGTAATAGAGCTTTCTATTTGCCAAAGTATGTGTCTTGTTCTGTTAGTAAGGGGCAGATTTGATATTGAAACCTGAAAGTGAGCTATTTTGTCCCAGGGGTCAATCTGATCCTTTGTGCTGTGCTTAGCCAGGAGACAGGAAGCACTAAAGCTTCTTGTTTCCAGCAAAGTAAAAGTTTGGCTTACTAAGTTAATTAGGGGGAGGATCTCAAACTCAATTGCAGATACAGAGTCCTGAGAACCTTGACCAGGGACCGGTCCTGTTCAATATCTTCATGAGGGACATCGCGGACAGGATGGAAGGTAATGTTTGTCTATTTGTGGATGATACTAAGATCTGCAAAAGAGTGGACACACCGGAAGGAGTGGAGAGAATGAGACAGGATTTAAGGAAGCTGAAAGTCTGGTCGAAGATTTGGCAGCTGAGATTTAATGCCAAGAAGTGCATATGGGGTGTGGAAATCCAAAAGAAATGTATTCGATGGGGGGTGAAGGGCTGATGTGCACGGAGCAGGAGAGAGAGACCTTGGGTGATAATGTCTAACGATCTGAAGTCGGCAAAACAGTGTGACAAGGCGATAGCTTAAGCCAGAGGAATGCTGGGCTGCATAGAGAGAGGAATATCGAGTAAGAAAAGGGAAGTGATTATCCCCTTGTAAAGGTCCTTGGTGAGGCCTCACCTGGAGTACTGTGCTCAGTTCTGGAGACCGTATCTCCAGAGACAGGATGGAGGCTGTCCAGAGAAGGGCGACCAAAAAGGTGTATGGTCTTCATCGTATGCCTTATCATGAGATAAGGCATACCACAAAGAGATTGAAGAATCCTAAATATGTATACCCTGGAGGAAAGGAGGAGCAGGGGTGATATGATACAGACCTTCAGATACTTGAAAGGTTTTAATGATCCAAAGTCAACGACAAACCTTTTCCATTGCAAAAAAATCAGCAGAACCAGAGGTCATGATTTAAAACTCCAGGGAGGAAGACTCAGAACCAATGTCAGGAAGTATTTACTCACGGAGAGGGAGTTGGATGCCTGGAATGCCCTTCCGGAGGAAGTGGTGAAGACTAAAACTGTGAAGGATTTCAAAAGGACGTGGGATAAACACTGTGGATCCATAAAAGTCTTGGATGTGAATGAAGAGAAGAGGCATGGGAGTGGCTTGTGGGAATGACGGCTACTACCTGGTGATTAATACCCTTATTCAATAAACATACACACGGTTAATGTGACTCCAACATTGCTCTATGCTTCAACAGCAAGAGGAAATGTGGGTCAAAGGATTTGCACCCACAAATAAGTGTGGAAGTAGCTTGCTTGTTGCGGCGGTTACTACCCCGAACCAATTAAGCCTGATACTTCACTTTGAATACATATTCAGCGCAGCTCACTGCTTCAACGGCGGGTGGGGGGAAGGTAAAGAAAAGAGGATTTATATTAAGACAACCAACAAAGACTAAATTGCACAGGCTGGATAAACAAATAAGTGTGGGAGTAGCTTGCTTGCTGCGGCAGTTACTATCCCTAACCAATCAGGCTTGATACTTCACTTTTATGCAGCTCCAGCACTGCTCTGTACATCAATGGCAGGGGTGGAAGGAAATTAGAACCAAAAAGTTAACAATAAGGGCCCTCACCTCAGCGATCAGAGTAACAGATAAGTATGAGAAAAATATCTGTGAAAGCTTGCTGGGCAGACTGGATGGGCCATTTGGTCATCTTCTGCCATCATTTCTATGTTTCTATGTTTCATGGAGTGCCCCCAATCCGTCTATTATCTGAAAGTGTAAATAACAGATTCACATCTACTCCTTCAAGACCTCTCATTATTTTAAAGACCTCTATCATATCCCCCTTCATCCGTCCTTCTCCATGCTGAACAGCCCTAACCTCTTCAGCCTTTCCTCATAGGGGAGCTGTTCATCCTCTTCATCATTTTGATCGCCCTTCTCTGTACTTTCTCCATCGCAACTATATCTTTTTTTGAGATGCAGCGACCAAAATTGTACATACTATTCAAGGTGTGTTCTCGCCATGGAGCAATAGAGGCATTATGATATTTTCCATTATGTTAACCATTCCCTTCTTAATAATTCCTAACATTGTTTGCTTTTTTGACTGCTGCAGCACACTGAGTCGACTGTTTCAAAGTATTATCCACTATGATGCCTAGATCTTTTTCCTGGGTGGTAGCTCCTACTATGGAACCTAACATCGTGTAACTACAGCATGCATTATTTTTCCCTATATGCAGCACCTTGCACTTGTCCACATTAAATTTTATCTGCCCTTTGGATGCCCAGTCTTCCAATCTCGCAAGGTCCTACTGCAATTTATCACAATCGCTTGTGATTTAAGTACTCTGAATAATTTTGTATTGTCTGTAAATTTGATAACCTCACTCGTCGTATTTCTTTCCAGATCATTTATAACTATATTGAAAAGCACCAGTCCAAGTACAGATTCCTGAGGCACTCCACTGAGAAAATTGACCATTTAATCCTACTCTGTTTCCTGTCTTTTAACTAGTTTGTATTCCACGAAAGGACATCGTCTCCTATCCCATGACTTTTTAGTTTTCTTAAAAGCCTCTCATGAGGTACTTTGTCAAATGCCTTCTGAAAATCCAAATACACTACATCTACAGGTTCACCTCTATCAACATGTTTCTTAAACCCTTCCAAAAAATGAAGCAGATTTGTGAGGCAAGACTTCCCTTGGGTAAATCCATGTTGACTGTGTTCCATTAAACCATGTCTTTCTATATGTTGCGACCGTCACTGCCCGACGTCTCCACTCCGCCCTCCTTACCTCTTTGGCGACTCCCTCTTTGCTTGTTGGAAGATTGGTAGCTGCGGCGTCATCTTGCCGACCTCCTCTGGCGTTCCCGGACCGACTAGACGCTGCACTCCGCCATGTTTCCCAGAAGCCTAAGGGCATGCTCACGACGCAGCCCCGACTGAAGTACCAGCAGTGGCGCGAACCTCAGAGGCATCCCCCTGAGATGATGTCATCATCACCGGATAATTAAGGTCTCTAAATTCGCTAACTAATCGAGTTAGCAAGGGTTTCGCTACCTTCAGGTATCGCTGCGGATGGGTTTCGCTCTCCGCGTACCTAGCTACTCTGCCTCCTCGGACTTCAACAGGGGTACCCGCTCTTCAGGGGCCTCGCTCTCTCTTTTGCTTTTCTGGTCACAGTCTGGAACTGGTACTCGCTCCTCGAGGGCCCACGTTCCCGGACTTGCTACTGAATACCACTTCTGCCAGGAAGTCATCGCTGCCTACAACACCAGTGAGTTACCATCTCTCTCTCAGAGCTTTCCCTGGAACCAGGTACTCGCTCCTCAAGGGCCTAATTCATTCCAGCTCCTGGGCTGCTTCTAGAGACTATTGTGTGAGTGTTACCATCAAGGTTCTGTTCCTGAACTCTGCATATCCTGCCTACTCACTATATTCGGTTTCTCTACAGCTCCACCATCCTGGGATCGCTGTTCTAGTATCTGAGGGACTACAGTCCAGCCGGGCACTTCCAGCTCACTACTGCCACCTCTGGTGGTTCAATATATTGTTTAATAAAAGAACTAGTGTGTGTCTGTCTCCAAACTCTGAGCCTGACTGGTGGTGGTCCCTCTCGGGATCTACCCCCGGGAGCATGGTCATCTGCACCGGCCCAAGGATCCACCCACAAATATCCTAAATAACACTATATGCTTTGTGATTTTGATCTTTAGAATAGTTTCCATTATTTTTCCCACCACTGAAGTCAGACTCACTGGTCTATAGTTTCCAGGATCGTCCCTAGAGCCCTTTTCAAGTATTGTTGTTAAATTGGCCACCATCCAGTCTTCAGGTGCAATGGATGATTTTAATGATAGGTTACAAATTTTAATTAATAGATCTGAAATTTCATTTTTGAGTTCCTTCAGAACCCTAGGAAGCATACCATCTGGTCCAGGTGATTTGCTACTCTTTAGTTTGTCAATCTGGCCTACTACATCTTCCAGGTTCACAGTGATTTGGTTCAGTACATCTGAGTCATCACCCTTAAAAACCATCTCCGCAACTGGTATCTCCCCAACCTCCTCATTAGTAAACACAGAAACAAAGAATTAATTTTGTCTTTCTGCAATGGCCTTATCTTCCCTAAGAGCCCTTCTGACCCCTTGTCATTTAATGGTCCAACCGACTCCCTCACAGGTTTCTTGCTTCGCATATATTTAAAGAAGTTTTTATTATGAGTTTTTGCCTCTACAGCCACCTTCATTTCAAATTCTCTCTTATCAATGTTTTATACTTAACTTGACAATGCTTATGCTTTTTCCTATTTTCTTCAGCTGGATCCTTCTTCCAATTTTTGAAGCATGTTTTTTTTGGCTAAAATTGCCTCTTTCACCTCACCTTTTAACCAGTAATCATTTTGGCTTCCTTCCACCTTTCTTAATGCGTGGAATACATCTGGACTGCGCATCTAGGATTGTATTTTTAAACAATGTCCATGCCTGTTGAACATGCTTAACCTTTGCAGCTGCACCTTTCAGTTTTTTCTAACTATTTTCCTCATTTTATCAAAGTTTCTTTTTTGAAAATTTAGTGTTAGAGCTGTAGATTTACTTATTGTCCCCCTTCCAGTTATTAGATTAAATTTGCTCATGTTATGATCACTATTGCCAAGTGGCCCCATCACTGTTACCTTTCTCATCAAATCCTGCATTCCACTAAGAATTAAATCTAAAATAGGTCTCTCTCAATCATTGGTTCCTGAACCAGTTGCTCCATGAAGCGGTTGTTTGTCTCTAGCAAGTCCTGATATTACATTTACCCAGTCAGTATTGGGGTAATTGAAATCTCTCATTATTACTGTACTGCCAAATTGGTTAGCTTCTCTGATTTTTCTTAGCATTTCATTATATGCTGACCATTTTATCCAGGGGGACAGTAGTATACTCCTATTACTATACTCTTATCCAGCACACATGGGATTTCTACCTATAAAGATTCTTCTGAGCATTTAGTCTCTTTTATGATCTTTATCTGTTGGACTCTATACCTTCCTGGACATAAAGTGCCACACCCCCACCAAGTTGATCCTCCCTACCATTGCGATATAATTCGTACTCTGATATAGCACTGTCCCATTGGTTATCCTCCTTCCACCAGGTCTCTGTGATGCCAATTATGTCAATCTCATCATTTACTGCTATACACTCTTTCTCCCATCTTACTTCTTAGACTTCTGGCATTGACATATATACATTTCAAAGTGTGTTTTTTTTGTTTGTATTAACAACCTGCTTTCCAGTTGATAGGGATAATTTGGAAATTTTTTAGCTCAGGTGATTTTTTTACATATAGGCACATGGACTACGTTTGCTTTTATTGGAACCTCTCTGTGGGATGCCCTAACTCTCCTGTTTCATTAGTATCCTTCAAGAATACATTCCTCTGAGCCATGCACTGCTGAGTGACTGTCAGCTTTCCCCCCTTTTCTAGTTTAAAAGCTGCTCTATCTCCTTTTTAAAAGTTAGTGCCAGCAGCTTGGTTCCACTCTGGTTAAGGTGGAGCCCATCCTTTCAGAAAAGTCTCCTCCTTCCCCAAAAGTTTCCCTAGTTCCTTCTAAAACTGAAACCCTCCTCCCTGCACAATCGTCTCATCCAAGCATTGAGATTCTAGAGCTTCTAGGGACCTTCACATGGAACAGGAAGCATTTCAGAGAATGCCACCCTGGAGGTTCTGGATTTCAGCTTTCTACCTAAAATCCTAAATTTGGCTTCCAGAACCTCTCTGCCACATTTGCTATGTCGTTGATGCCCACATGTACCACGACAGCCAGCTCCTCCCCAGTACTGTCTATAATCCTATCTAGGTGACACATGAGGTCTGCTGCCTTAGCACCAGGCAGGCAAGTTAACAGGCGGTCCTTATGTCCACCAGCCACCCTGCTGTCTACATTTCTAATTGAATCACCAATTATGATGGCTGGCCTAACCCTTCCCTCCTGGGCAGCAGCCCAGGGAGACTTGTCGTCAGTGCGAGAGGACAATACATCACCTGGAGAGCAGGTCCTTGCTACAGGGTCACGTCCTGCTACACCAGGGTGATGCTTTCCAACTGGGAGACCTTTCTGATCCAAGGCAGCACTGGATTTGGGATTTGCTACTATGTCCCTCTCTGACTGTCTCAGCTCATCCAAGTCTGCCACGCTAGCCTACAGAGATCGGACTCGTTCCCTGAGAACTAGGAGTTATTTGCTCTGAGTGCACACATACAATCTCTCACCGGCGGGTAAAATATCATACATATAAAACTTAATGCAAAAGACTGGAAAGCCCTCCTCTTGTTATTGGACTGCTGCCTTCATCTTAATTTTGTTGAGTTCCTAGTTAAGTTTAGGATACTAAGGGAGTTGGAATTAGAGTACTTTAATCAGTAAATTCACCTGTAAATTTAATCAGCTAGTATCCTACAAGGGGATAATTAAATTTTCAATAAGGCCTGGTGCAATAGTATGATTTAGATAAGAGCCTGATTGATTTTTAATGAGAAAGTGTCTCCTGCTTAAAAATCAAGGGTTGAGTGGGTGGGAAAGACAGACACTAGAATTTAACTACCTCTGGCTTGCTTATTATCTCAGACACACACAAACTCTAAAGAATATATCCCACTATTTCACCTTTCTCCAAACCTTTTAGGTCCAAAGATTTCCCAGAGCTATACTTACCAATCCTCTTTAACCACCAATTAAATTGATCTTCACTCAAAGAATTGAAAGGTTTGCGATTCAGCATGTGCTTCTGGTCCTCTTCTACTGCAAAGGGTGTGGGGCCTCTGGAAGCTGGGGCTGTGGAGTTCAATCCCTGGATTGCTTGCCCGATCCTCTGGATTCCTCTCCTGGAGGATGCTGGGAGCATATGCGGATGAGACTCCAGTCCTCTTCTACTGCTGTATGGCTAGGGTTACATCTGTGCAAGTATAGTCATTCATAGTGCAAAATGTTCCATGGTGCTGACTCATCTGTTCTATCTGGGTCACAGGCCCTCCTGGGCACCATCACTGGCATCAGTGCAGAGCATCCTTACTTTAAGGCGTCATCAATATGAAGCCTTGACACCTTGGTGTCAATGCATATGTCTACCACTGTGATACAGGGAAGAATTGTACCTGATCAAAGCATTTTGGTGTCAAAGGCTGCAACGGAGGTCCTGTCAAGGAGTTCAGTTCAGTCAGTGCAGAGAATCTCAGAGCTTACTCTTTCATTAGAGCCAAGTATATCAGGTCTTTTTCATCAAAGAGAGAAGAAACCTATATAGGTTTCTGAAGAGGATGTCTCTTCTCTAGTTCTGGTTCAGAGCACAGCAGCCAGTAAACCAGCTCACTGAGTTGGTAAAGAATCTTGTGGCCTGGTTTTGGCCTCTGTTGGAAACAGGATGCTGGGCTTGATGGACCCTTGGTCTGACCCAGCATGGCAATTTCTTATGTTCTTGATTCCTGAAGATAGGAAAGGAGCATTGGCATTTCTCTTGTCTAAAATGGGAAAGATATTCCTGCAGACTGGATCTCTTGAGTTCCACACTAGCAAGTAATCCACCTCAAGAGTTTCTGGCCATAGGAGTTGGTCCTCAACAATTGGAAAAACGTTTTTCCTGTAATCAGGAAATCTCATCCAGAATTGGAGGATGAGGAAGTAGCTTCAGCTTCCCTCTTGGGCATGTTCTCTCTGGGGTGACAGAGATCTTAGTCTGTGTCGCCATCTGGATCATGGATCAGTGTTCCCCCATTGTTTGTGGGGAGGGGGTCAGAGGAAGTTTCAACAAGGATTCTGTCAGACCTCTTTGCCTGACTTAACACAACCTCCTCACCTCCAGAGAACGTATGATGATCTCAGTTTCTGGATACGTTGACAAATATACTGAGTATTAACATTCGGAAAGAGGCAGATCTTAGGGCTGATGTATTCAGCCTTTTATTGATCCTACAGCCTCCAGCATACTCAGTGATTCCAGTGCACAAGTTGCACCAGGATTTTTTTTTTTTTCAATTTATATTTTATTAGCATTTCAAAAGAGAAACACATAAAGTAAAGGCAAGCATAATGAACATGAACAACATGAAAGATTAACCGAACGTACTAGATAAAGCAATGTACATGTACAATGTCACCTATAGTTCCACAATTACCCCTCTTCACCCCCTCCCCTCCCCCCTCCATGAGTCCTTCCAAAAACAGCGGCAACCAGAGAAAATAAGGTAGTGATGAAATAAGGGTGTAGTGTGAATCAAGAAATCAAAAGCCTATAAGGAGTCACCGATGATCCTGAAAGAGTAGTGTAGACCATTCAGTCCTTTTGGATGCCCATGGTGATCATCGTTGTGGAAGAAAGTTATATTCCAGCTTGTCTTGCTTCCCATTGCAGGTAAGGTGACCACGCGGCTCGGAACTTGGAAGAAGAATTATGTATTTCCGCTGTTATAGCTGCCATTTTACAAAAATAATGTATCTTTTGTTGTACCATTGCTAGTGATGGTGTCTTGTCTTGTTTCCAAAAGCTCGCAATAGTGAGCCGTGTGGCAATAAAGACTTGTTGACAAAGTTTTGTGTGTCGTCTCCAAGGGTATATGTGGCAGGTGAAGCAGCATAAAACCCGGATCTAGAAGGCCCTGCATTTCCAATATTTGCTCCGTCCAATTCGCTACTTGCTGCCAGAGAGGATGGATTTTATCACAGAGCCACCACATGTGTAGGAAGGTACCTAAGTGGCCACAGCCTATCACTTATGTGTGCATATCTCAAGTGTAGAGTACTTGGTGTGAGGTGCCATCGTGTTATAAGCTTATAACAGTTCTCCTGCATGGTGGCGGATACAGAACAGCTGCGAGCTGAGGTATAAATTTGTATCCAATCCTCAGCACTAATGGCATGTCCCAAGCCTTGTTCCCACTTCATCATATGATTATAGGGTTGCGGTTCCAATGCCAACAGTAAATCATATAGTTTAGATATCATACCTCTCTTTCTATCAGCATCCTCACATAAATGTTCAAACAGAGTTTTACCCAACGCTAAGGATTTAGAAATGGAAGGCGTCCTCAAAAAGGGGTAGATTTTCAGACGAGCGCGAATAGCCTACTTTTGCTTGCGCTCCAGGCGCAAACAAAAGTACGCTGGATTTTAGTAGATACGCGCGGAGCCGCGCGTATCCACTAAAATCCTGGATCGGCGCGCGCAAGGCTATCGATTTTGTATAGCCTGCGCGCGCCGAGCCGCGCTGCCTCCCCCCGTTCCCTCCAAGGCCGCTCCGAAATCGGAGCGGCCTTGGAGGGAACTTTCCTTTGCCCTCCCCTCACCTTCCCCTCCCTTCCCCTACCTAACCCACCCGCCCGGCCCTGTCTACACCCCCCCCTTACCTTTGTCGGGGGATTTACGCCTCCCGGAGGGAGACGTAAATCCCCGCGCGCCAGCGGGCCTGCTGCGCGCCGGGCCGCGACCTGGGGGCGGGTACGGAGGGCGCGGCCACGCCCCCGGGCCGTAGCCACGCCCCGTACCCGCCCCCAAAACGCTGCCGACACGCCCCCGGAACGCCGCGACGACCGGGCCCGCCCCCCTCCGAGAACCCCGGGACTTACGCGAGTCCCGGGGCTCTGCGCGCGCCGGGAGGCCTATGTAAAATAGGCTTCCCGGCGCGCAGGGCCCTGCTCGCCTAAATCCGCCCGGTTTTGGGCGGATTTAGGCGAGCAGGGCTCTGAAAATCTACCCCAAAGTGAATAATCTGGCTTCCCGCTAGAAAATCCTTCCGTGGAAGTGCATATCTATTTTGTAAATCTATCCAGGACATAAGAGAGCCCCCCCGTAAAGTAAGTGTCCCACCCTGCGGATGCCTTTCTGTCTCCAACCGAGAAAGGATCTATTGTCTCGTCCCGCTGGGAAAAGAGAATTATAATAAAGAGGAGTGGAATAAAAGTAAGTTCTAGCTCCTACTAGGTGCACTTTCCATTTAGTCCAAATTTTGAGAGTGGTATCTAAAGCCATAGTTATTGTCCATATAGGAGGCCAGGTATCACGCGGTTGCCAAAAGATTGCACTGAGAGGACACCCTCCTAACATAAATTCCTCAAATTGCACCCACTGTTTCACATACACTGATCTATGTATATCGATGATGGCAGTGAGTTGCGCCGCTGCATAATATTTTTCTAAATTTGGCATACCTAACCTCCCTCTAAGCTTGGGTTGTTGCAGTACCCGTTTAGCCACCCTAGGCGGTCGCCTCCACCAAATGAAATCAAACAGGATTTTTTGCCAGGATCTCAAGATAGCACTGCTGATATAAATTGCACCAGGATCTCTATTCCAGAATGAGGAAGAATCCCATTATTTGCCTGCCAGAACACTTGATCTAAAGTACAGGATGCAGCCACCCCCTAGTTCAGCTTCTTTGCCACAAAGTGTTATGGTAGAGTCTGCTCTCAAGTAAAGCAAAGAAGACTGGGGAGATCTCCAGTACTGTACTGGGGAAAGACTGTTCTGGGGAAAGACCTGAACACCTTTTTGGAGAAATTTGTCTAGAGTTCTATGCTGAGCATACCAGCTGCATGTGGTGTAATACATGCAGAAGTGTGTTAAGCTAAAATACTTAACAGAATCGCTAGACCCCAGGGTATTCTGTGATTAATAAAGCAGTTGAGGGCACAGAGGAGTGTGAGAAACATGTAATCCACTCCGTAATATGAGAAATTCAACACAGCCATTGGGGTATGTAGGCTGGCTTTGTTACGAGCCATCAGTCTGTGGGAAGATACACATGACTGGCTTGCACTTTGTACTGGAGACAATGTGTTTGTAGATGAGGTCAAAGACTATAGTTCAGATCAAGATGCATTCAATCTCTCTCATCTGGAGCAGGTGAACAGTCTTCATCCTCCCGGTGTCACTATTTTTTTTTTTATAGACCAGCTTTCCTCCAGAGACCCTTTGCTGTTATCAACGTCATCAGATTGCCCCTGTTCTGCAACAGCATTCCGCCAGAGAGCACCAAAATGAAAGGTGTGAACCTAAGGTCCCACTTCAGCCACATGCGAAACAGTTCTACTGTTCATTCTGCCTAGGGATATGTATTCTGGATATGCATATGCTCATACCCCCATCCATCCATAGTAGAAGGGTCTCATTAGTAGTACAAACTCCTCCCCTTTGGCCTGTCTTCACACCCCGAAAGTGTTCACCAAGTGCCTGGTAGTGGTAGCAGTGCATGTATGTTGGCTGGGAGTCTGAATCTTCTCTTGTCTAAATGATTGACTGGTGATGAGTACATCCCAGTTAAGGGTTTTGGAGTCCCTCAAGAAGACCATTTGACTCCTTCAGTCTCTGTTTCCTATTCAACATTGCCAGGTCAAATCTCACTCCTGTCCAGAGGATTCAGTTCATAGGCTTCCTCCGAGACAAAAAAAAAAAGCCATATTGCTATGGGATCTGGCAATACAAGACTCCAGTGAGATTTGTCTTGTTTGGCCTTGGTCAGAGACAGCTGTCGTGCAAGTTGTTCCCATGACACAACTGAACATTAGAGGTCTACAATGGGCCTTTGGATGTCGGTGGGAGCAACTATGGGCAACCACTGTCCCATTGCATCTCGGTAACGACTGAAATGAAAGCAGCTTTGCAGGGGTGGTTGAAACCATCTGACATGGATGTGTGCCTTCCTTTACAGGATCTACCTCATTAATAACTCTTTTGCCTGACACCTCCACTGGGGCATGGGGAACTTATACTGGTACAGCTCAAGACTCAGGGAGACTTGGTCTTTAGCAGAGAGTCATCTTCCTAGAGCTGTATGCAATTCACTAGGCACTGAGAACTTTGTTTCATATTCTGAGGAAGTAAAATCTTGATCCAAACGGACAATCAAGTACCTATATTCTACATAAACAAGCACAGGCTTTTTTCTGTGTTGGGAGTCTCTGCAGAAATGAGACTGAGTCACGGAGCTTACCTGCTGGCAACTTATCTTCCAGGAGTTTTAACACAGTGGATTGCCTCAGCTGAGTCCTACCCTCACGAGTGGTCCTTGGATCAAAAAGTGGCAGATAGTGTATTTGACCTCTGGGTTCAACTCATAATCAATGTATTTCCTTCAGAGAGCAACATAAATGTCACAATGTTTTGTTCCATGCTTCCAAACAGATTCAGGACAATTCACAATGCTTATCTGCTATTCTGGAATGTCTGTCTTTATTCATATCCACCATTCCCATTGATCATGAGGACAATCCAGAAGGTGCTTTGAGATCATGCAGTAATGATCCTTGTTGCTACATTGTGGCCGAGACAAGTGTGGTTCTCTTAGCTCATCCGGTTGTTTGAACTGCCTTCAATCCCACTGGGGACTTTTCCATCCCTCATCACATATGGATGGTAGAGTTGTTCTTCCTATCTCTTCTCTGACTCTCTCAGCATGAATGTTGAATGCACATTAGATTCCTGCCTGCTCTTTCCAAGGGAGATGGAAGTCAGGAAGCCTTAGATTAGAAAGTCTTATAGCTTCAAATGGAAAAGATTATCATCTTGGCCTCAGGCTGACACTTAAGATCGGATCATCTGTAGCCCTAAGGACTTGCTCCAGTACTTGTTTTCCCTTTCTTACTCAGATCTTACTATGACTGTTGAAGTGTACATCTGTGTTGCTAACCATGAGCAAACATGAGCAAACAATAGATGCACCCATCTCCACTCATTCTTTGGTATCCATATTCATGAAAGGATTGTGGCATTCCAAACATTCTTTCAGCCAACCTTTGGTCCTTATTTGACCAGATAGCAGACTTGGTGAAAATTTTCTTTCTCTGATTAAGGAGATGGAAGGTACTTTCCCATCTATAGATTGGAGACCTAGTTTCCACTATTAGGGAGACCACACCATCAAAGCTCTTGATACGAGGTTCTTCATTATTGATTGCAGTGGAGTAAAGTCTGTCAGAGGCTGTAGACCAGGGCTGTTCCCCTCTGAGGCAACAAAGAGAACCTCCCAATTCACCATCTTCAGTCAGCAGGAATACCTTCTGAACCACTTCTAGAGCTTGCAGAACATAAGTAATCTCCAGAAGACCTTGCTTATTCAAAGCTTATAGAAAAAATGAGAAATACACTCAAGTAAATATATGCAAGGATTTGGTCTCCGTCAAATTCTAGAAACTCTATCAGAACCAGCATCTCTCCCAGTTCATAATATTCTGAATCTGTTGCAGATGTGATTGTGGGGAAACTCCTATCTCTTGCATTCCTGTGGCTAGAAAGTTAAATTTAAAGTATAGAGTTAATCATTCCAAACCCAGGTGATTTTTTTTTTTTATCTCAGCATTCTGTTGTCATATTAATTTTAAACAATAGTAGCTTGAGATTTATTTAATGTTTGGGTACTTGCCAGGTACTTGTGACTTGGATTGGCCACTGTTGGAAACAGGATACTGGGCTTGATGGACCCTTGGTCTGACCCAGTATGGCATTTCTTATGTTCTTATGCCAGGGATATGTAAACTTATGAGCATAACTTTATATTCAAAATCACCTCCAGGAAAAGACCATAGCTACTTGACAACTTTGGAAAGAGTTTTTAAAAACTCCAAGCTAACTGTCTCCATCTCTGGTCTTCAATTTTATATGATGCAGTATTTACACGACTGCATTCAAAAACGAAAACCTTTCCTTCAACCTACTGAAAGCAGAAATTATCCTCAACCGCAGTAAGATGCAGAAGAGTGCATGCAAATCATCTTTGCTCCATGTATGAATAATTTGATGCCATATCACATACCTGGTTTGCCTCAATCGGAGCTTGATGCATGGCCTAGTTAAGAGCCAGCTGCATTTGAGATTATATTCATCAAAAATTGGTATATGTCCCTTGTCTAGGGAAACACTTTTTAGAGAAAAGCTCAGAGAAATGGTCGCTGAAATAAAAGAACAGAATGTGGCTGTCAGTACCTTTCGATGGGACCTAATCGGCCCTCCTCTTCAAGATGCTTCTACTCTTAAAAAAGGTCATACTTCTAGAGACACCCTTTTCAATCTTTTCAAAGTTACCGCCTCCTACCTCTTCTGGCTCAGCAATAGCAGACTTAAACAGTGGGACCGCCATCAGCCTAAGATGACATAACAGGCCCAACCAAAACTTGGGGCAAGATTTTTATCCTTGTGAATGTTCAACAGTCACCCTTTTCGGTGGGTGGCAAAATCCAGGCCTTCCTGGAGGAGTGGTGTCAGATAACCAAGGACAGCTGGGTCCCCAAGATCATTGAGGACTTTCAGTAAATAAGGACAAGAAGTTGTGCATATCCTATTGTTGCAATAGTCTACTCTCCATGATGGGGGCTGGAGCCATGTATGGAACAGTGAAAGGCTCTATGTCAAAGATGGCTTCCATGGTCTGTAGCAGGATAAAGGATCCTAAATGAAAAATTCAGAGCATATTCCATATGACGTAAAATAGGGTGGCAGAAGGAAATTGTAATATCACTCCTGACATCTCCAAGAAGTGCACGAAAAAACTGAATAAAAATCATCTGAATAGGGCAGAAAAGATGTCCAAGGAGAGAAGCTGGAAAGCTATAAGCACAAATGCTGATAGTCTGGGCAATAAACTCTGACCTGCAGAATCTGATGGTGGAAGTGGACTTGGGCATTGTTGCTGTTACAGAGACATGGTTCACGCAGTCCCATGACTGGGATAAAGCCACCCCAGGCTATAAATTAAGGAAGGACAGAGAAGACAGGAAAGGAGACGTAGCGCTTTGTCAGAAACAGTATCCAAGCAATTGAAATGCAAGGGACATGGGTAGAGAAGAAGCATTATGGGCTGTCCTAAAAAAGGATGCTGATGCTTCCATTTATTTTGGTGTGGGCTACAGGATCGAAGACGTCCAAAAGGTGGGGGAGAAGTATTGCTCATTAGAGATTTTAATCTGCCGGATGTAAACTGGAGTATCCCTTCTAAGGAAGCTACAAGAAGTAGAGAAATAATGGATGCCCTCCAAGGACCTCTGCTCAGACAAATGGTAATAGAATACACAGGGGGGAATAGTGTCTTTAATGTCCGGACAGGTGCCCACCTGAGCACAAGTGATCATCAGACAGTATGATTTGATATCACGAATAAGATACAGAGAAGTCGCATGAAAACCCGAATTTTGAATTTTAAAAATGCAGACTTTGACAAAATGGGGAATGTATCTGGAAGAAGAACTAGATTGGAAGAAAACGGGGGAGGTGGAACAGTTGGCCAAATTAAAAAGAGCTATTACTATTACTAAGGCAACAAATCTGTTAGAAAAGGAAAACAGAAGTACAAGGAAAAAGAAATCTATTTAGTTCTCAAAGGAGGTGGCTGCAAAAAGATCTGCATACCAAAAGTATAAAAGATCCCAAAAAGAGGAACACAGGGAAGAATACCTGGTGAAACTGAGGGAGACAAAGAAAGAAATCAGAAAAGCAAAAGGTCAAGTGGAAGAAGGGACTGCCAAAGAGGTAAATAGAGGTGACACAACATTTTTCAGATACTATATATGAAAGAAGAAAAGCCCGAAGTGGTGTAGAGAAATTGAAAGTTGACGAACAGCAGTATGCAGAGGCAATGAAACGGTGGAACTATTAAACAAATACTTGAGTTTGATATTCATTAAAGAAGACCCTGGAGAAGGACCATTACTGGCTCACCGTAGAAGGGAATGAGTTACACAACTCCCATTTACAAAAGAGAATGTATGAGAAGAGCTAGGAAAACAGTGGTTGAGGTACATCCCAGGACACGGGAACTCAAGAGATGTTCTGTCGGGTCTGCTGAAGGACCTATTATATAGATCCCTGGAAATGAGTGGTGCCGCAAGATTGGAAAAGAGCGGTTGCGGTCCCACTTCAGTGATGGTGTCTAGTGATCTGAAGACGGCGAAGCAATGTGACAAGGTAATTGCTAAAGCCAGAAGAATGCTGGGCTGCATAGAGATAGGAATAACCAGTAAGAAAAAGGAGGTGGTGGTCTCCTTGTACAGGTCCTTGGTGAGGCCTTACTTGTAGTATTGTGTTCAGTTCTGGAGACCAAATCTCAAAAGGATAGAGAAAGGATGGAAGCAGTCCAGAGGATGACAAAACTGGTGGGGGTCTCCATCAAATAACTTATGAGGAGAGGTTGAAAGACCTAAATATGTATACCCTTGAGAGGAGATGCAAGGGAGATATGATACAGACCTTCAGATACCTGAAAGTTTTTAATGATGCACAATCAACAAACCACCTGCGTTCGAAAGAAATCAGTAAAACCTAGGGGTCACGAATTGAAACTCCAGGGAGGAGGACTCAGAACCAACGTCAGGAAATATTTCTTCACAGAGCGGGTGGTGGATACCTGGAGTGCCCTTCCAGAGGAGGTGATGAAGACAAAAACAGTGAAGAATTTCAAAGGGGCATGGGATAAACATTGTGGATCCCTAAATGCTAGATGATGGAAATGAGGAAAAAAGTGCATGGGGGTAACTTGCTGGTGTGGCGGTAACTACCCTTAACCAATAAGCAGCAGGGGGAAAAGGGGAATTAGTTTCAGTCAGCAACCAACAAAGACATGAATTTTACAGTCTGGGAAAACAAGCAAGGAGTTAACTTTACTCCAACAATTTTCTCTTCTTCAATGGCAAATGGTATTGGGGAATTGGACTCAGACAGCAACCAACAAGGACGCTGACTTTGATGGTTTGGGAAACTAAGTATAGGAGTGACTTATATGGTGTGGCAGATGCTACCTTTATGGGGGAGACCTATATGGCATGTCTAATGCTACCATAAACTTGCTGGGCATACTGGATGGACCATTTGGTCCTTTTCTGCCGTCATTTCTAAGTTTGTGTCATAAGTGGTAGCAGAATGGAGGCTGGAAACTACAGGCCAGTTAGCCTTGCCTCAGTGGAAGAAAAATTAATGGAGATGCTGCTGAAAGAGAGGATACTGAACTATCTACAGAGACCGGTAAGTTGCCGGTCCCGAGGCAGCATGGATTCACCGTGGAAGGTCCTGTCAGACCAATCTGATTTTTTTGATTGGGTGACTAGAGATTTGGATCGAGGAGGAGTGCTTGATCTACTTGAATTTCAACAAAGTTTTGATACTGTCCTGCATAGGAGACTTGTGAATAAAATGAGAACAAAAGAAGTTGCCATCTTGGGTCAGACCAAGGGTTCATCAAGCCCAGCATCCTGTTTCCAGCAGTGGCCAATCCAGGTTACAAGTACCTGGCAAGTAACATTAAATAGAAACTTGAGAGTGAGCGCCAAGGTAATGGAGTGGATTACAAACTGGTTGTCTGACAGGAGAAAGTGTGTAATGGTAAATGGAATCTACTCTGAAGAGAGAGCATTGTTAAGTGAGTGCCACAGGGATTGATATTGGGACCTGTTCTATTAAGTATCTTTGTGAGCAACATTGCAGAAAAGGTAGAAGATAGTTTGTCTATTTGCGGATGGTACCAAGATCTGCAAAAGAGTGGACAGGCCTGAAGGAGTAGAGAGAATGAAAAGTGATTTAAGAACGCTTGAAGAGTGGTCGAAGATTTGGCAGCCGGGATTCAGTGCCAAGAAGTGCAGAGTCATGCATCTGGGATGTGGTAATCCAAAAGAGCTGTATGTGATGGGAGGTGAAAGACTGATGTGCAAGGACCAATAGAGGGATTTTGAAGAGATAGTGTCTGGCAATCTGAAGATAGTGAAGCAATGTGAAAAGGCAGCAGCTAAAGCCAGAAGAATGCTGGACTGCATACAGAGGAATAACCAGTAAGAAAAAAGGAAATGATGATGTCCTTGGTGAGGCCTCACCTTGAGGACTGTATTCAGTTCAGGAGCCCTTATCTCAAAAGGAATAGACACAGAATGGAGGCGGTCTAGAGAAGGGTGACCAAAATGAATTGTGGTCAGTTATCAGAAGACTTATGAGGAGAGGCTGTAGGATCTGAAAATATATACCCTGGAAGAGAGGAGGTGCAGGGGAGATATGATACAGAACTTCAGATACCTGAAAGGTTTTAGTCTTTCTGTTGGAAAGAAATCAGTAGAACTAGGGGTCACAAAATGAAAGTCCAGGAGGACGACTCAGCACCAATATCAGGAAATATTTCTTCACGGTGAGGGTGATAGATACCTGAAAATCCCTTCCAGAGAAGGGATTTTCAGGGAATTCAAAGGGGCATAGGATAAACCCTGTAGATCCATAAAAGCTAGAGGATGGAAATGAAAAAAAAAGTGCATGTGGGTAACTTGCTGGTGTGGCAGTTACTACCCTTAACATAGAAACATAGAAATGACGGCAGAAGACGACCAAATTGGCCATCCAGTCTGCCCAGCAAGCTTTCACACTTTTTTTTTTTCTCATACTTATCTGTTACTCTTGGCCCCTATCAGCAACCCCCTGGTTCCAGTTTACCTCCACCCCCGCCATCAATGTAGAAAGCAGCGCTGGAGCTGCATCCAAGCAAAGCATCCAGCTCAGTTGGTCAGAGGTAACAACTGCTGCAATAAGCAAGTTACTCCCACACTTATTTGTATACCCAGCCTGTGCCATTCAGTCCTTGTTAGTTGTTGTCTGAATATAATTCCTCTTTTCTTTATTCCCCCTGCCGTTGAAGCAGTGTGTTGCGCTGGATATGTATTCCCAGTGAAGTATCAGGCTTAATTGATTCAGGGTAGTAACCGCCGTAACAAGCAAGCTACTCTCATAATTATTTATTTGCCTAGACTATGTAATTCATTCCTTGTTGGTTGTTGCCTGAATATAAATCCTCTTTTCCTCTTTCCCCCCTGCCGTTGAAGCAGAGAGCTATGCTGGATATGCATTGAAGTAAAGTAGCAGATTTATTTGGTTTGAGGTAGTAACCGCTGCAACAAGCAAGCTACTCCCTGGTTTTTTTGTGAATGCAAATACTTTTTTTCCACATTTCCTCTTGCCATTGAAGCATAGAGCAATGCTGGAGTTGCATTGACAGTGAGTATGCTTATTGAATTAAGGATATTAATCTCCAGGTAGTAGCCGTAATTCCCGCAAACTACCCCCATGCTCTTCTCTTCATTCACATCCTTTAGATTTTATGGATCCACAGTTTTTATCCCACGCCCCTTTGAAGTCCTTCACAGTTTTTGTCTTCACCACTTCCTCCGGAAGGGCATTCCAGGCATCCATCACCCTCTCCTTGAAGAAATACTTCCTGACATTGGTTCTGAGTCTTCCTTCCTGGAGTTTCAAATCGTGACTCCTGGTTCTGCTGATTTTTTTTTCCAGTGGAAAATGTTTGTCAATATCTTAGATCATTAAAACCTTTCAAGTATCTGAAGGTCTGTATCATATCACCTCTGCTCCTCCTTTCTTCCAGGGTGTACATATTTAGGTTCTTCAATCTCTCCTCGAAAAGCATTGATACTGTTGATGCAACTCCAACATTGCGCTCTGCTTCAACAGCAGGAGTAAAAGGGGAATTGGATTCAGACAGCAACCAATGAGGGCCCTGACTTTTACAGTCTGGGGAACTGATAAGCAGGGGGGTAAATTGTAGTGCAGCTGTTACTACCGTTAACCAATAAACCTGGGTACTTTTGATGTAACTCCAACATTGCTCTCCTCTTCAATGGAAAGGAGAAAAGGGGAATTTGGATTCAGACAGCATACAAACGAGGGCCCTGACTTTTATAGTCTGGGGAACTTATGCAAAACATAAGGGAAAAAGCACAGGACTACTTCTACGGCCAAATCCATAAGCAAAGCACATCAAGCAGTACTGTCTGAATTTTCAAAAAGGCTCATCCAGTAAAAATGTTACTAGCAGTAAATTTTTATTGGTTGTCATAAGGTTTGGAGATAACTGCATGGAGCAGCATTTGCTACTCTTAAGAGAAACATGGGGGTAACCTGCATAATGCAGCAGATACTATTGTAAGAAGCTTGCTGGGCAGACTAGATGGACCATTTGGTGCTTTTCTGCTGTCATTTCTATGTTAATATGTTAGGTTGCTTATTCAGTAAACATTCTGCTGCAGCCTCAGTTTGGGACTCCTCACATGTCATGGCTAATTTAGCCTGCTTATCGACGGAAAATGCAAACTTGCTTACCATAAACATTGTTTTCCGAAGATCGGATGAATTAGCTATGCTAAATACCCACCCACATCCCTGGAGAACAAGGTTTAGCTCTTGTATCAACTGAGGCGGCTCACGAGGCAATGCCTGAATGGGAAGTCCTGCACATGTTAGAGCTCAAAGCTCTACTAGCCAAGAGATGAGTCCATCCGGTTGCTGGTTGATGAAGATTATCTGAAAGACTGTTGGAGATGTATGGAGCTTAATTCTAGCCAGAAAATGTTAGGAGCATACTGGCTGCATAACTGGGAGGAATTGTTAGCCGGATAAGTTATCCAGCTAGCTCTGGTCAACCCGTAGACCTGTCCTAAAGTTAGCCAAATAAACTTTTAAGATATCTAAAAGGCAATAATGATGCACAAATATCAAACTTTTTCCATTAGAAAGGAAATTGTACAATTAGGGTTCACAATATGAAATTTCAGGGGGGGGGATGACTCAGAACCAAAAAGCTACTTAGCTACTTCTCTTAACAGAATGCATGGGATAACTTGCATAATGCAGCAGTTGCTACTATAGGCCACATGCTGGGCAGATTGGATGGACCATTTGGTCTTTATTTGCTATTATTACTATGTTAATATATTCAGCAGCACGGCTGCACCACTTAATATATGGACTGAGTTAGCCAGAGAAACATGCCAAGCCGCACAGTGATTGAATATGGACCTCACTGTTTCCATTGTATGCATAACTATTTCATGCATATTCATTGTGGATATCTTGAAAACCAGACTGGCTGAGTGTGTCCTGAGGACTGGGTTGAGAACCCCCAATATAGAAGTTTATAAAATTGTGTACTTTGGAACAAGTTAATTGGCAACATACCAGAGGTTCCTAACTTGGTTCTTGGGTCAAACGTAGCCAGTTCTTCTAGGGCTGCTTCTAGCCCACTGCAGGAAAACAGATATCCAATAATTTGGTAGCGTTGAGCAGGAAAAAGCTGGATTTCCATCCTGTGTCTAAACACATTCAGGCTGATACAGTTAACCTGTCATTGGACGCGCATTTTCCCTTACCCCTTATTCAGTAAGGAGCGGAAAACGCGCGTCAACCCACCGAACCTAATAGCGCCCTCAACATGCAAATGCATGTTGATGGCCCTATTAGGTATGCCCGCGCGGTTCAGAAGTAAAATGTGCAGCCAAGCTGCACATTTTACTTTCAGAAATTAGCACCTACCCAAAGGTAGGCGCTAATTTCTTCAGGCACCGGGAAAGTGCACAGAAAAGCAGTAAAAACTGCTTTTCTCTGCACCCTCCGACTTATTATCATGGCGATATTAAGTCGGAGGTCCGAAAGGTAAAAAAAAAAAAAATTTGAAGTCGGCCGGCGGCTGTCGGGTCGAAAATCAGACGCTCAATTTTGCTGGCGCCCTGTTTCCGAGCCCATAACTGTCAGTGGGCTTGAGAACCAAATCTGGCAAAATTGAGCGTCAGCTGTCAAACCCGCTGACAGCCGCCGCTCCGGGCCAAAAGGAACGTCCCTAGCGCCTCCTTTTGCCCATTTCTACCGCCGGACCTAATTTAAATACTGCATCGCGCGCACGGGATCTCTCCCGCGGACTTTACTGAATCGGCCTGATTGAGACTGCACCACTGGATCTCCAAAACAATTCCAAAAAAGAAATCACTCAGGAAATTATCACCATAATTCATGAAGTCAAGGCAAATTATTTTAAGCTTTCTGCACTTAATTTACATGAATGCTTCTCCAAATGCAGCATGAAAAGGAAGCAAATGAACATAAAGCTGTGGAAAACTTACATCCAGAAATTCACAGCTCTTACCTGAAGGAGGTACAGCCTGGGGCAGCAGAGGAGGCAGAAGACATTTTGGCAGACCCAGGTAGCCTCACAAGAGCTGATTTTTTAAATTGTTCAAGGACCTGAAGGCAAACATCGGGGCTGTTAAGGGAGAGATTCTGGATAAAGAGTCAGAGCTGAACCAGGACTTCAGACATAAGGGCTGGAGAGTGGCGAGGCTGACCAATGGCTAGAGGATCACTCTGACACAACTCCAAAAAGAGATCCAGAATGTGGTGCAAGCAAATGGTTATTTGGCTGATATGCTCAAAGACATTGAGAATCACACCCACAGATGCAATATCATAAGAGGGGCACCTGAGTCAAATAATTACATGGATTAAGGGAAGGGAGGTGAACAAGGGAGCGTGAGGAGATGGTGGGGAAGAGCAGTGAATGAAGGAATGTGAGGAGATTTTAGCTGGGTGAATCATTGTAGGAGGAAAGGGAATCAGGGGAGAAATTTGAATGGGGATGTGGGAGAGAGTACCAGGAGAAAATTGAGGGATAGTGAGTGAGACAATCAAGGGACTAAGTGGATTTGAGGGATCATGGTGGCGGGAAGAGTGAGAGAAGAATGTGACGGGAATTGTGAGGTATGGCGGAGATTGCCCTTGTGAAAGTGAGGGAGGAAATGGGAGAGAATGAGGACATTGGAGTTGGTGTGGAGAATGAATGAGATCATCACCATGGGTGCAGGTGGAGTGAAGAGATAGGGGGATGCAGGATTTGAATGAGAGGATTGGAGGGGCTATTGGAGTGTAAAGGGATCAGAGGGAAGGGGGGAGGCTGTGACTTCCTTCCTTCCTTCCCCATCCCTATTCCCAACTTCCCCATCTCCATTCCCTTTTCTTTTTCTTCATCTTGATCTTTCCTTCTAATCTTCCACCCCATCCACAATGCTCCCTTTCTATCTCCCTCTTCCTCCTCCCAATTCTCCCTCTTCCTCCTCCCCATTCCTGATTCCTCTCGCCTTTTCTTTCCCTTTCCTTATCCTCCCTATTCCTACATCTTCTCTACCCTCCTCTATCGCTTACCCCCCTACTCCTCCTGCCTAAGATTTCATTTATATTTCCCTTCTCTAAAGTCCCCTTTTCCTCTTCTGAGATCTCTTCTCTCCCCATTTCCAGATCCCTTTCTCCCTAGCCCCAACCACTAAGATCCCTTTTCTTCTAATAGAACTAAATTGGATTTCCGGTCATGGCTGCCTGTTGATCGGACATGTGAGGAGCGAGCTTCTGGTTGCTTCCCCTGTTTCTGCTTTAAAGTGCTGGCCAAAGTTTTTAAAGCGTGACGTTTGGACTGCTACCTGCGCTTTAGACCGGGACTATTTCAGCGGCTCTTGAATTTATCAGGAGATGTGTATAAAGCCGCAACAAAGCGTTAAAGAAAAATTGCGGGTAGCTGACGTCCTTCAGGCCGTGAGTGAGCCGGGAGAGAAGACAGTTGCAGTTATTTTATTTATTTATTTTTATTTATTGGTTTTATATACCATTGTTTAGAAATATCATCACAACGGTTTACATATTTGGAGCATAGTCATAAAAGATTAGGATAAAAGAATAAATAAAATCAGAGATTACAACTTACTTCATAATAAGGATAGAAAGAAAGGAGAGAAGCCGAGTAAATAAAACAGTCCCCTGCGCCATGAGTCTCATTCGCAGTAAACACTTCCACGGAAAATTAATCTGTATCCTGGTAAGCCTTCATAAACAGCCATGTCTTTAAGCCTTTTCAAAATAATTTTAAATCTGGTTGTAAGCATAATTCAGACGGGGGAGAGTTTCAAATTTTTTTGAGGCTGGCTAGTGATACAGCTCTTGCTCTGACCTGGCTGGGGTGAGCTGACCGAACTGAGGGGTTAGATAAGAGGCCTTTGCTTACAGACTTAAGGTTTCGTTGAGGAATAAGTAGACGTATGGCGGTATTTAACGAGTCTGTCTGTTCGCCATAAATGATTTTGTGTAATAAACAGTTATGTCCGAGGAAATGCTACAACTGATTATGAAAGCAGTTGCGACTGCTATGGATGATAAACTGATCAAACTACAGGCTGAAATGGACAAAATAAAAGGTAATCTTGAGGCGCAGGTGTGACGCATGGAAATGGTGGAACAAAGAATATCTGGGAAGGATAAACGCATAGTGCAGGCAGAACAGTAGCTGGTTACCTTACAAAATTGTTGCAAGCAACTGGAAGTTCAGATTAGGGATCAGGAAAATCATGGCCAAAGGAACAACATACATCGGTGGGCCTGCCTGAATTGGTGCACGATGGTGAGATTGTGAAGGTATTCGAATCTTGGCTGCCACGTGAAGTGGGCCTAGGCAACCTTGAGGTGCATATTGTATATGCATATTGTATATGAAAGGGTCCACTGCATCAGTGCTCACAGAGAAGAAAATGCGAGGCTGCGGCCGGTAATAGTGCACATTCTTAACTGGACTTATAAGGTTAAATTGCAGGCATATCGCCGAAAAGGAGGGTTGGAGAGAGATGGCTGGAAGCTTAAGAACATAAGAAATTGCCATGCTGGGTCAGACCAAGGGTCCATCAAGCCCAGCATCCTGTTTCCAACAGAGGTCAAACCAGGCCACAAGAACCTGGCAGTTACCCAAACACCAAGAAGATCCCATGCTACTGATGCAATTAATAGCAGTGTGGCTATTCCCTAAGGGGTACACTTTCAAAAACAGCGCGTGCGTGTACTTTTCTTCGCACACCACGCGCGAACAAAAGTACGCTGGATTTTATAAGATACACGCGTAGCCCGGACTCGCCCCGAACCGCCCCATGACCCCAGGACACGCCCCCTCCTGCCCCTTTTACGAAGCCCCGGGACTTACGCGCGTCCTGGTGCTATGCGCACGCCGGCAGCCTATGTCCTGCGCGCGTAAATCCGGCCGATTTACGCGTGCAGGACTTTTAAAATCCGGCCCTAAGTAAACTTGATTAATAGCCGTTAATGGACTTCTCCTCCAAGAACCTATCCAAACTTTTTTGAACCCCTTAAGAACATAACTGCACTAACCACATCCTCTGGCAACAAATTCCAGAGCTTTATTATGCGTTGAGTGAAAAAGAATTTTCTCCAATTAGTCTTAAATGTGCTACTTGCTAACTTCATGGAATGCTCCCTAGTCCTTCTATTATTCGAAAGTGTAAATAACAGATTCACATCTACTCGTTCAAGACCTCTCATGATCTTAAAGACCTCTATCATATCCCCCCTCAGCCGTCTCTTCTCCAAGGTGAACAGCCCTAACCTCTTCAGCCTTTCCTCATAGGGGAGCTGTTCCATCCCCTTTATCATTTTTGTTGCCCTTCTCTGTACCTTCTCCATCGCAACTATATATTTTTTTAGATGCAGCGACCAGAATTGTACACAGTATTCAAGGTGCGGCCTCACCATTGAGCGATATAGAGGCATTATGACATTTTCCGTTTTATTCACCATTCCCTTTCTAATAATTCCCAACATTCTGTTTGCTTTTTTGACTGCCGCAGCACACTGAACTGACTATTTCAATGTGTTATCCACTATGACACCTAGATCTCTTTCTTGGGTTGTAGCACCTAATATGGAACCCAACATTGTGTAATTATAGCATGGGTTATTTTTCCCTATATGCATCACCTTGCACTTATCCACATTAAATTTCATCTGCCATTTGGATGCCCAATTTTCCAGTCTCACAAGGTCTTCCTGCAGTTTATCACAATCTGCTTGTGATTTAACTACTCTGAACAATTTTGTGTCATATGCAAATTTGATTATCTCACTCATATTTCTTTCCAGATCATTTATAAATATATTGAAAAGTAAGGGTCCCAATACAGATCCCTGAGGCACTCCACTGTCTACTCCCTTCCACTGAGAAAATTGTCCATTTAATCCTACTCTCTGTTTCCTGTCTTTTAGCCAGTTTGCAATCCATGAAAGGACATCACCACCTATCCCATGACTTTTTACTTTTCCTAGAAACCTCTCATATTTAATGATAATTGTCAGATCAGTGAGGCGGTGCTGTGGGAAGCTACTAAAGTAGTGATGAGGGCATATCATTGCTTATGTATCTAAACAGAACAAAAAATTAGGAATGCAGAGATTCTTCAGTTGTCCAGGTTAGTCCAAACCTCGTATATTAAATGTGCTGAAACAGGGGAAGCTAAGAGAATCTGGGAACAATCAAGATTGGCATTGAACAACTTACTGTTTCAAAGAATGGAAAACGCACATTTTTCAAACATAAATTGTACAAATATGGGAACAAAGCCAGTAAGTTGCATGCCAACTTAATTAAAATTAAGCAACAAAAGTCTGTAATTTCTGGAGTGAAAGACTAGAAAGGCCAAGTGCACTGTGTTTCGCAGGCCGTGGAAACAGATTTATGTCTTTCTATCAGACATATAAATCCAAAACAATGAATGTGGGGGCTCAGCAGGATTTTTTTTCTAACATTGAGTCGCCACTCAGTGCACAATAAAGCTCTGGAATTTGTTGCCAGAGGATGTAGTTAGTGCAGTTAGTGTAGCTGGGTTCAAAAAAGGTTTGGATAAGTTCTTGGAGAAGTCCATTAACGGCTATTAATCAAGTTTACTTAGGGAATAGCCACTCCTATTAATTGCATCAGTAGCATGAGATCTTCTTAGTGTTTGGGTAATTGCCAGGTTCTTGTGGCCTGGTTTGGCCTCTGTTGGAAACAGTATGCTGGGCTTGATGGACCCTTGGTCTGACCCAGCATGGCAAGTTCTTACGTTCTTATGTTCAAAATTATCACAGCCTCAATCAGAGACTTTAAATTCCTCTATTTCAGAAATGGAGATGGCTGTGGCCATTCGCAGATTAAAATTGGGGAAAGCAACCAACCTTGATGGGCTAGACGCCGAATGTCATAGAATTTTGCAGCATGAGTTATTGAAGCCATTGGCAAAAGTTTATAATTCTTTATTAGATTTGGGTCATGTTGCTGATGACATGAATCAATCTCTGTTAATTGTGATTCCTAAAAAGGGTAAAGGCCACCCCCCCCCCCCCAGGTTATTAAATCTTACCATCTAATATCATTAATCAATGTTGATATAAAGTTGCTGGCCTCTATTTGAGTGGCTCAAATTGGGGTGGTGCTACCAGTTTTGGTGGCTGAGGATCAGACTAGATTCGTGAGGGGGCGTCATGGTGAGAAACATGTTAGGAGGCTAATAGCTATAATCATAAGATCATGTCAAAGGGGCCTTTGTATTAAGTGTAGATGCTGAAAAACCTTTTGATTCTTTGGTTTAGGATTACATGTTTTGGGCTTCATAAAATTATGGGTTTTCGGGGGCTTTTATGCAGTGTTTAAGGGCGCTGTGTAGTAACCTCTCCTCTAGAATTCTTATTAATGGGTCTGTTTCAGGTAGCTTTGCATTAGGCAGGGGAGTAAGACAAAGCTGCCCTTTGTCACCTTTGCTGTTTATTTTGGCTATTGAGCTCATAGCTCTAAAGCTCAGGAAGAACAAGGATTTTCAGGGAATAAGTATAAGGGAAAGGAATACAAAATTTAGATGTTCACTGATGATATCTTATTTATCAGTGAAGCATACCACAGTGTTCCAAAAATACAGGATTTATTTCTAACATTCCAAGAAATTTCTGGTTTAAAAATCTGAAGCATTGATGTTGGAGGTAAATGTTAAAGAAGGATTGGCCAGGAACTTTCCCTTTCAATGGGCGGAAGGTAAAATTAAATATCTACAGGTATGAATCCCATGGAATCTTGCTAAATTATATGATTTAAACATAGTGGAGATGTTGAGAGCATCAAAGTCGAATACATGGATGAAATTGCCCATATCATTGTTGGAGTGAGGCACTTTTGTAAAAATGATGATTTTACCAAAACTGCTCTACAGATTACATATGTTGCCATGCTGGTTGAATAGGGCTCACTTAACGATGATCAAATCCATATTTGTTAAAGTTTTATGGCAGGGCAAAACAGCTAGAACTAGTTTAAGTTACTGATGAATAGTAAAGAAGAAGGGCGCCTAGGTCTTCCAAATTTTCAGATCTATAATGCAGCGTGTCAATTACGCTTTATTGGGGATTGGCTCTCGGAAAAATGTTTTGTGAAAAGAATGTTAATATCTGAATTAAGTCCTTGGTCTCTACTGTATGTACTTCATGATCTGGAAATCAATATGAAAGTTTAAGGACAGCAATGTTTTGCCATGGGCAGTCGTCATGAATTGGCTGCTTAGAAAATGGGGAAAGAAAGCTCATTTGGTATCCCTGTTCTTGCCTATTCTAGGCTTTCCAACCTGGTCTGGAATATGAGTACTTTTTGGAGCTGGGCTAAAGCGAACTGCATAACATTGGCGCATGTAACAGATGAAGAGAATTTGGTATGCAGCAGTTTTCAAGATTTGAAACTTCAATTTGCCATGCCAAGAACACAGTTTTTTGCATTTCTATAGCTACACCACTATTAGGAATCCTGTAAATGGACTAAAGAGTCTCTGCATAATGAAGTGGCATTTGCAAATGCTATACAAGATATAGGTGATTCGAAAAATTCTATCTCACAATAGACAGCCCTATGCAAGCAGCAATGACAGAGCGGCGAGCTAACTAAGTTAAGTAGATTCTGGAATGTAGAATTACAAATGAACCTCACATTCAGGCCGATACAGTACAGTGTGCTGACGGCCACTGCTCCTGTCAAAATGGAGATGCTAGGGATGCGCTAGTGTCCCTAGCGCCTCTTTTTACCACGGACTCTCATTTAAATACTTGATCGCGTGCCCAGGAGAGTGGCCTGGGTGCAGTTTGGGAGAGCGGGCGCTCGCCTCGGAGCGCCGGCTCTCCCTCAGGATTTACTGTATTGGCCCGATTATAAGTAATAAGTAATATTTGTGATCCTATTCATACGCTGTATACAGATGTGGTATTACGGGAAATGAGATTTAAGATCCTATATAATGTATATACGGCGGAACTAAGGAGATACTATATGAAGTTAATTGAATTACCAGTATGCAATAATGTCATGCTGAGAATGGTTCTATGATTCACAGTTATCTAAATTGTTGTAAGATGAAGCATTTCTGGGAGTATATTCAACAGATGCTATGTAAATGTTCTGAAACAATGCTTGTCATGAATGGGCTAAACCTTGGGGGAAACTCTTATATTGTGGAGGAGTAGCCTGGTGGTTAGAGCAGTGGGCTATGAACCAGGGTTCAAGCCCCACTGTCACTTCTTGAGACCTTGGGCAAGTCACTTTATTTATTTAATTCTTTTTACTATACCGATATTCAAGACACATGTCTTATCGTACCGGTTCACATCAAACTCTCCATTGCCTCAGGTACATAATGTAGATTGTAAGCCCTCTGGGGATAGGGAAATACCTACAGTACCTGAATGTAATCCACTTTAAAGTGCTTAAAGTGCGAAAAGCGGAATATAAAATCTAAATAAATTAATTAAAAGAAATATTGACTAAACAGGAAGGAGGAAAGGGGCATTTTCATGCACTCTCAGTGGCAGTGGTTTGCAAAAGTATCCTGATACACTTGTCTGGAAGACAAGTCACCTTTTCCTTCTGTTTAGCAGAGAAAAAATGATTGATTATATGATCCTGAAGAAGGAGTGATGTAAGAGATAATTGTAAAGTAGATAAAGACTATGTATCTGCTTGGGCCAAGTTTTTCTAGTTGTTGCCGGATAGATTAAAAGCTTCAACCTTAGCTCATGGCTACGTAGTTGACTGGTAGTATGCTTGTGATTGGGAGGGATAGAGTATGATGAGGGGAGGGGGTGGAATATCATTGGGGGTGTGAAGTTGCTGAGTGAGAGGTGTGGATGTGAGTGAATAATGCTGATAGGGATGGGATTGGTAGATAAGGAGACATGGTATAGGTGACAATGTTCTTGTTATGTAAAATCTGGAAATGTTTAAGCAGTGTGATGTATTTATGTATGACATGGAGAGCTTTTTTTGAATGGTATGGATTTTAATTATAGCTATATAGTCACATTTTCTAGGGGAGAAATACACTGTACATGCTTGTTGGTTATACATATTTGCTACTGTATATTGGATGTGTTTGCTGTTTTGGGTGATGGAATTTGTGTCTTGCTGAATAAAAATAATAATAAAAAAAATGTACTGGATACAAATGTCAGAAAATGACTATTTTCTAAAATAAAAATTTACTTAAATTACAAATATATGAAAATTTTCTACAAAATTCACAAACTCTTGCTGCTCTTGAAAAATATGATGCAGGGGCTCTAATTATAACCAACCCTAGAACACCAAACTACATCCTATTGGTAAAACGGAACAAGTCAGACTGCTACAGATTATTATACAGAAACTACACTAGCAAAAATACCTCACCTGGATCACACAGAATGAATAAGTGACCATAAATTATAAATAGAAACATGCAGACATAAATTGATTTGGAAAGCCCAGGAAGTCAGAGACTGCATGAAGTACAGCACTGTAGAAACAGAAATGCATTTTTGTACCATGCAAAATACAAAGATATCACAGATGCGGTGCATTCACATTCCTAAAGCAGGCATATTCAAATAAATAAACCAAAAGAAAAAGACTTTTAGTACCTTTGGTGTCTGGACATCTTTGGACCATGACATATTCCTCCCTCTTCAGCCCCTCTTTGCTCCCTTCACAATGACGATGGTGGCTCAGCAGTTCCAACATAAAAAAAACTCCTGACATGCACAAATGGACAATGAATGGGGGCTTGGTGGCCGCAACATAAAATCCCTCTTCTTCCCCCCACTTAACTCCCCCCCCCCCCCCCCACACACACACACACACACAAATATGATGACAGGAATTCAGAGACCCAAACATCACACTTTCCACCCCTCACACTCTCCCTCTCCCTTGGCCCCAGGGTTTCTCTCCCTCCTCCCAATAGGTAGGCTGAATCATCCTTCTTTCCAAGGGGCCCAACATCAGTCCTCTCCTTTCCCCAATTCCCTTCTCCAAGCAGAAATAAGGACCTGAATAAAGCCCTGGTCCCAACCATAGCAAAAAAAAAAAAAAAAATCTTGCTCGTCACCAAGCAAATGGACTCGTAGTCTGATTTATTTTAGCTTATCACTATTTTCCTGCAGGCAGTATTAGTTACACAGATACAAAACTGAAATATGGCATTCACAGACATCAAACGATTTACAGCTTTTTGAATTGCAAATTGATTAACATGTTTTGCTTTAAAAATACTTTGCACAAATATTTAGGTGACAAACTTAATATAAGATTGTCTCACTGCTTTCCCTTGAACCCCCCCCCCCCATCCAATTATTTTTTCTTGATTACTTCTGGAATAGATGTTCCTTTCTTTGTTGTGAGCTGATTAATATTAAGCAGTGTTTTTTTCCCCCTTGGTTTTGTTTAAATTTGTGGGGTTTCCCCTTCTGCTTAGTAATATTTTGTTGTCAAAGCTGTTTGCTTGAAATTACATTTAAAATTAAAACTAACTGTAGTCTGTAAAGGTGTTAACAAATCATACATTTTTTGTCTTTTCAGACGGTTCACCAAGAGGGTGTATGTTTCTTTACCAAGTGAAGAGGTATATCTATATATGTATGTGTGTGTGTTTAAGTGTGTATATAATATATATGTATGCAAATGCTCCTATCAAAAAAGTGTTGAATGTTTTATTTGTTGACTTACTTATGAACATTTGATATTCTGATTTTCCCAAAGTTGGTCTCAAGGAAGATTACAATAAATTTAAATGAACAGAAGCGTCAGGAAATATTTCTTCACGGAGAGGGTCGTGGATGCTAGAATGCCCTTCTGGAGGAGGTGGTGAAGGCAAAAACAGTAAAAGAATTGAAAGGGGAATGGCATAAACAACATGGATCCCTAAAGGATAGAGGATGGAAATGAAGAAAAGGGTGCATGGGGCCATCATTCACATTCTATCTGTGGTACTGGAGTATGAGCAGGGTCTACATCTCATATTGCAGACTCTGGAATGCTTACTTGCACACATCTGCCTCACTTTCACCCACTCTGCTGTAGTGAGGAAACACTTCATATCACTCCAGTCCTAATAGGCTTCCTTCAGCAATTCCACTAGCAATTCCACTAGCTCCTCATTTTCAAGCAGGGTGCTATGCAGCTATCATCTTAGAGAAGGCCAAAGATTTGTTCAGTACCACCTTTGAGAGGTGGGACTAATTTCAAAACCTTTTGTGTAGAATTGTGAAAAACATTGCGCTCACAGCCACTAAGGGCTTCTTCCATAACCGTCATTCCTGTACGTACCCGGATCAGTCCAGACAGTGGGTTGAGCCTCCTTTCCAGCAGGTGGAGACAGACTAAAACTTGAAGGATGCCCTATATCAGGACAGAGCATATCCTCTAACCCAGGGGTCGGGAACCCATGGCTCGCGAGCCAGATATGGCTCTTTTGAGGGCTGCATCTGGCTCGCAGACAAGTGTCGCCATACTTCGCGGTTCCCCGCTGACCCAGCTGCTCCCCGGTCCTCCGCCGCCCGGGCCTAAAATGCTGTCAGCCCGGGCGGAACGCGGCAGGACAGCTGGAGTCAGCGGCACCGGCCTGCTCTCTTCTCCTCCCCCCCCCCGCGGCCCGGAAGAGGAAGTGGAGAGCATCGGGTGCCTGCGCGGGAAGAAGAGACCACACTAGCGTGGTCTCTTCTTCCGCGCAGGCACCCGATGCTCACCACTTCCTCTTCCGGGCCGCGGGGGGGGGGGGAGGAGAAGAGAGCACGCCGACTGGAGTCATCTGGGTGCCTGTGCGGGAGTCATCGGGTGTCAGCCGGGTGCCAGCGCTGGAGTCATCGCGCAGGCACCCGATGCTCTCCACTTCCTCTTCCGGGCCGCGGGAAGAGGAAGTGGAGAGCATCGGGTGCCTGCGCGGGAAGAAGACTGCAGCGCGGCTCGGAGGAAAATGAAAATCTTCAACCGCGGCCGATGGGACTCCGCCTTCGCCTCCGCGAGGGCTGAAAATGAAGGAGGTTAGCGTTGGGAGGTGGCTGCTGCTGCCGCGAGTTCCCGGGGGGGGAGAGTGAATGAGCGAGCAAGCATGTGTGTTTGAGATCCTGTGTGTGAGAGTGAGAGATTGCATGTATGTGAATGATTGATTGAGAGCCTGTATATGTGAAAGAGAGTATGTCTGTGATTGAGATCCTGCCTGTGAGAGAGAGAGCATGAATGTAAGTTTACCATTGGGAACCTGTATGTGTAAGTTTGTAATTGAAAACCTGTTTGTGTGAAAGAGTATGTGTGTATGATTGAGATCCTTTGTGTGTGAGAGAGATCATGTGTATGTATGATTAAGAGCCTGTGTGTATAAGTAAGAGAGAGATCATGTGTGTCTGTGTCTGATTGACAGCTGGTTTAGGTGATGGAGCATTTGAGTATGTGATTGAGAGCCTGTGTGTAAATGAGAGAGAGAGAGCATGTGTGTCTGTGTGTGATTGAGAGCTGATTTAGGTGAGGGAGCATGTGAGTATGTGATTGAGAGCCTGTGTGTAAATGAGAGAAAGAGAGGACATGTTTGTAAGCATGTGAATGAGAGTCTGTGTGTGAGAGAAAAAGACAGCATGTATTTATGTGATTGAAAGCCTGTGTGTGTGTAAGCGTGAAAAGATAGACAGCATGTGTGTAAATGTGTAATTAAGAGCCTATATAAGTGAGAGAGAAAAAACATTTGTATATGTGAGTGACTGAGAGCATGTGTGTATAGGTGTGTCATTGAGAGCCAGTGTGAGAGAGAGCGCCGGTATGTGACTGAGAGAGGAGAAAGTTCCAAGCAAACCACCCCACCTCCTGCTAATTCAGAACAATCTCAGGACACCTGGATATCAAACGTTCCCAGGTATGCAGAGCAAAAAAATTTTTGTATCCTTATTATTTTTCATTACTGGGTCTTTGTGACTGCTATTTTGAAATATTTTGTTGGTATCTGGAAATGTTTTATATGAGTTTTTAATTATTGGATATTCCACTCATCAGCTGTTTCGAAATATGTTCTTTTTGTTAGTACAGTTTTACTGCTGATGATTTTATATTTCTTGATTTGTTTTATAAGGATGTGTGATGTTTCTTTTTTCCTTTGTTACACTGCATACAGAGACTCTGGCTTGTTGCAGTTTCCAATTCAGTTTTTGTCTGCATGCTTCTTGTTATGCGTTTTGGTCTCTTTATTCTATGTTAGGTGAGGGACAGCACGTGATTCAGGTGAGGTTTTCTGCTGGCGTGTAGTTTCTGTGTAGGACTCTATAGCAGCCTGACTTGGTCCGTTTTCCTAATAGGAGATGTATTGGTGTCTTAAGGCCTGGTGTAATATTTTCAGAGACTTATTGTACTTTAAAAGTGTGATCTTACATAAAATGCACACATTTACTTGTATTTAGTTTTAAACATATTGTATGGCTCTCATGGAATTACATTTTAAAATATGTGGCGTTCATGGCTCTCTCAGCCAAAAAGGTTCCTGACCCCTGCTCTAACCCTTCAGTATTCGTCTGTCTCCAGCAGGTGCAGCATCTCCCCTTCGGTTCTCTGCTGTAGGCTAGTCAGCCTCTTCTTTCTCTTTAGGCTCAAGCAAGTACTTCTTTTGGTTCTTGTTTAAAAAAAAAAAAAAAAAGGGTCTCTGAAGGAAATTTCTGCCTTCTTTAGTGCTTTTTGTGTGGGAGACGTCAGTCTCCTAGCTCTTGCCCGGCTCAGGGGGGCTTGTCCCCTTTTGCAGGAGGGGGTTCCCTGCATAGTCCTGAGTCCGTGGACGCTTCCAGGTGTGGGGACCGATGTTCTCTGGGCCTCGTTCCCCCCTCTGGCTGCCGAGAGGGTTTTGAACCCACTGCTGCGCTCAGTTAAAAAAAAAAAAAAAAGGAGTTTAAAAGTTTTACACTTTCAATAAGTTGCAGGTACTCACCTACCTCTAACTAACTTTTGCAGCAGTTGACCAGCTTCTTTATTTTTTCTGGTCAGATTAGAGCTAGAAACGGCAGTCAGAGAAGCAGAAGGCAGCAGGTTTTCCTGCCTGCTCTCTCCTGCTGTGCAGGCTGTCAATCAAGCTTTTTTTTTCAACTTTTTTTCTACAGCTGAGCTTTAGCTATATCCCGGCTGACAGCCTGTCTTTCTTGTGGGCTGTCCTCTTCGCGATTTTCGCGGCAGGGCCTCTGCATTGCTTGCCTGCCGGGTGGGGAAGGTCCCTCCTCGGCAGGACAAGCAAATTTAGCCCGGGACTCCATTCCTCCCGGCATGGTTAGGCCTTTCCCGGGTCGGCAGAGCCCGGGAACGGTCGCCATCTTGGATTTTTCATCGGGGCCGATTTCAGTGCTCCCTGGGACTGGGGGGCCGGATTTTTTTAATTTAACCCCCGATTTGGCCCCACCTTCCCTCGCCCCACCCGGCAAATCCAGGGTCCCTTTTTCTGCGGATTTCATCCTCCTCATGCACAAATCTTATCTAGCTAGCCTGCATGAGCTGGATGAAAGCCCCCCCCCCGCCAAAAATCCCTCGTTCAGCGCCGTTGACCACTGGACCGGCTGCAGAGCCTCAGGGACCAGTGCGGGTGGTCCTGGGGGTGCCCCCCGGGTGTCTCCCGGGTCCTCTGACCCCGCTGCTTCCTCTGATTCGGCGGATGCCTCTCCCCCCTAGAGGGGGATGACCCCAGAGCCCTTCGTCTTTTTCGTAAGGAGGAGTTAGAGTCCCTCCTCCCTTTTGTTTTGGAGGAGCTGGGTCTGGAAAGTCCCTCCATGGATAATCTCATGGCCTCACTCCCTAAGGATATGAACCCGGTTTTGGGAGGGCTCCGGCCTCGGCCTTTCCCTTCCACCCCATGCTTAAGCTCCTTATCCTGTGGGAATGGGAGGCTCCTGAGGGTTCCTCCCATTCCCTCCGGGTGGGGCGTGCGATGGATAAGCTCTATCCTCTCCTGAAAGAGGGCTTGGAGCTGTTGCGATATCCATCGGTGGATTCTTATGTTTCTGCAGTGGCCAAGCACACCACGATTCCGGTGGAAGGTTCCACGGCCTTGAAGGATTCACAAGATCGTAAGCTGGAGGCTCACCTGAAGCGCATCTTCGACGTCCTAGCCCTCAGGGTTCGGGCGTCTTGCTGTAGCAGTCTCATGATGCGGGCCCAACAGTTACTCTGCACCCGGGAGCTTCCGACAGGTGAGGCAGAACAGGCCGAACGTCTGGAGGCGGTAATCGCTTATGTGTTGGACGCCCTCTACGATTTGGTCCGTGTGCAGGCGAAGGCGATGGTTTCGGCAGTGGCTGCCCGGAGGCTCCTTTGGCTTCGCCACTGGTCGGCTGATCAGTCCTCGAAGACCCGGCTGGGCACGCTTCCCTTCAAGGGTAAGATGCTCTTTGGCGAGGACCTCGACAAGCTTATGGACTCCTTGGCTGACAACAAGGTCCATAAGCTTCCAGAGGACCGCCCTAAGTCTTCTCGGTCCTTCGCGGCTTCTCACTTTTGCTTCAGGGGTCAGCGTCGCTTCGCTTCTCTCGGGCGGGGCGGTGCTTCGAGGGGGTCTTCTCGTGTGCAGTTCTGGTCACAGTCCTTTTGTGGCAGGCGGCCCTTTCGCGAGGGCCAGCCCGTGCATACCACCGCTAAACCTGCCACGCAAAAGTTCAGCCGACCCATTCCTCTGTTCCTTCCCTCGGCGGACGCCTTTCCCTGTTTTTCGAGGAATGGGTCAAGATCACGTCGGATCAGTGGGGCCTCGACATTATCAGAGACCGGGTACGCTTTCGACCTCGTCAGGGACTTCCAGATCTCTTTCTGTTCTCACCTTGCGGCCGGGCCCAGAGGGACGCGGTGGTCCAGACTCTCTCCAAGCTTCTGGATCTGGGGGCGGTTGTCCTAGTCCCAGAAAGGGAAATTGGCGCCGGCCAGTATTCTATTTACTTCACCGTGCCCAAAAAGGACGGGTCCTTCCGCCCAATCTTGGACCTTAAGAGGGTCAATCGGGCCCTCAAGGTCCCCCACTTTCGCATGGAAACCCTGCGGGCGGTCATTGCGGCGTTCCGTCCCAGAGAGTTCCTTGCTTCCCTTGATCTCGCAGAAGCATATTTTCATATTCCCATCCACCGCGACTATCAGAAGTATCTCAGTTTCCACATTCTCAACCAGGACTTCCAGTTTCGAGCTCTCCCCTTCGGCCTCGTGACCGCTCCTCGCACCTTCACGAAGGTCATGGTAGTAGTGGCAGCGGCCTTGCACCGGGAGGGGATTCTCGTCCATCCCTATCTGGACGATTGGCTCATCAGGGCCAAGTCGGAGATCTCTTGCCGGCGGGCGGTGGATCGCGTCTTAGAGCTCCGTGCCTCTCTCGGGTGGATAGTGAACTTTTCCAAGAGCAAGCTTCAGCCCTCCCAGGAGTTGGAATTTCTGGGAGCACACTTCGACACCCGAGTAGGCAAGGTTTTCTTACCTCGGGCGCAAGCCCTCAAGCTGATCGATCAGGTCCAGAATCTGATTGCGCTACCTTCCCCGACAGCCTGGGATTATCTCCAAGTCCTGGGCTCCATGGCTTCTACCATCTATCTGGTCCCCTGGGCTTTTGCTCATATGCGTCCGTTACAGAAAGCTTTGCTACCTCGTTGGCAACCAGTGTCAGAGCAGTTCCACGTAGTCCTTCCGTTCCTGGAGTCTACTACCGTCGAGTTACAGTGGTGGCTGTCTCTTCCTTATCTCCTGCAAGGGATGCCTCTTCAAGCTCCACAGTGGACAATAGTAACCACGGACGCCAGCCCAACACCCAGGGGACATGGTCCCAGACTGTCGTGCTGGCACATCAATCGACTGGACACTTTGGCAGTCCGCCTGGCCCTTCAGGAGTTCCTTCCTCTGATCCGCGACAAGGCGGTACGAGTCCTGTCCGACAACTCCACCACAGTCGCCTACATCAATCACCAAGGGGGCACTCGCAGTCCCCTGGTAGCCTTAGAAGCCAGCCGTCTCCTCGCTTGGGCGGAGCGCCACCTACAGTGCCTTGCGGCCTCTCACATCGCCAGAAAAGACAATGTTAAAGCAGACTTCCTCAGCTGGCAGTCACTCGATCCGCGAGAGTGGGAGCTCTCGGATGCGGCCATGGCTCTGATAGTGGACAGGTGGGGTCCTCCTCACCTCGACCTCATGGCGACTCTGCGCAATGCCAAGGCCAATCGGTTCTTCAGCCGCTGGAGGGAACACGGCGCAGAGGGCGTGGATGCTCTGGCTCTCCCCTGGCCGGCAGACGTCCTTCTGTAAGTGTTTCCCCCGTGGCCTCTGGTAGGAAAAATTCTCAGGAGAATCGAACTCCACCGGGGTCCGGTGATTCTCGCCGCTCCCGAGTCGCCGCAAAGGCTGTGGTTCGCGGTTCTCATCAACCTAGCGGTGGACGGGCCCCTGCGTCCCAGTCATCTCCCTCGTCTCCTCCGGCAGGGGCCTGTATTTTTCGACCAGGCCGATCACTTCTGTCTAGTGGCCTGGCTTTTGAACGGCGTCGCTTGAGGCGCAAAGGTTATAGGGAGGAGGTCATCTCCACCCTGCTGCGAGCCCGGAAGCAGTCGACTTCTCTGGCCTATGTACGCATCTGGAAGTTCTTTGAGTCCGCATGTACGGAGGCTGGTGTCCCGGCGCGCTCCGCCTCGATCTCTTTGGTTCTTTCTTTTCTTCAGGAGGGTCTCTCTAAGGGTCTCTCCTTCAGTTCCTTATGCGTTCAAGTCTCTGCACTCGGCTCTCTCCTGGGTCAGGTGGATGGCCATGCCTTAGCTGCTCACCCGGACGTGATTCGTTTCCTGAGGGGCGTTAGACACCTCCGCCCCCCCTCTCGGGCCACGTGTCCATCTTGGAGTCTCAACCTGGTCCTTCGTGCTCTCTGTGCGGCTCCCTTTGAGCCTCTTCGCCACGCTACGCTCAAGGATCTTACTCTTAAGACTGTCTTTCTAGTCTCTATTTCCTCTGCGCGTCGTATTTCCGAGCTTCAGGCGCTGTCCTGTCTGGAGCCCTTCTTGCGTTTTTCTGAATCCGGGGTCTCTCTCAGGACAGTTCCTTCCTTCTTGCCTAAGGTTGTCTCCGCTTTTCACGTGAACCAGTCGGTAGAACTCCCCGCGTTCTCTCCGAAGGAGATTGCGGGTACGGCTGGGGGCGACCTCCGTCGGCTGGATGTCAAGCGAGTCTTGCTTCGTTATCTTCAAGTCACCAATGACTTCCGCGTATCGGACCATCTCTTTGTCCTTTGGAGTGGTCCCAACCGGGGTAAACAGGCTTCTAAGACCACGATTGTGCGGTGGTTGAAAGAAGCCATTTCCTTGGCATATGTTTGTCAAGGTCGTCCACTTCTTGAGGGTCTGAAAGCCCATTCTCTGTGTTCTCGGGCTACTTCATGGGCGGAGAGTCAGTCTGTCTCTCCGCAGGAGATTTACAGGGCTGTCACTTGGACGTCTCTGCACACTTTTGCTCGGCACTACCGTCTGGATGTCCACGCCCTGGTGTTCGGTTCCTTTGGGCGGCAAGTGCTTCGAGCGGGACTGTCTCGGTTCCACCCAGTTTAGGGAAGCTTTGGTACATCCCACTGTCTGGACTGATCCGGGTACGTACAGGAAAGGAAAATTAGTTCTTACTGTTAATTTTCGTTCCTGTAGTACCATGGATCAGTCCAGACGCCCTTCCCTGTCTGTCTTCTGTCCTCTCGAAGCTTGTTTTCCTTGCAGATAATCATATTTTCCTTGGTGCAAGTTTACTGAGCATTTACACCGGAAGCCTTGGTCGTGATTTTATGCCAAGTTTATGCAAGAGCGTATAGGTATACCCTGCTTCTACATTGTTCTATATTTGCTCCGTTAAGCTTTATGGTTACTTGCTTGATCCTATTCTTGGGTTTGTTGTTTTATGCTTTGACATACATTATACTGAATGGTTAGAGGATAGGCTCTGTCCTGATATAGGGCATCCTTCAAGTTTTAGTCTGTCTCCACCTGCTGGAAAGGAGGCTCAACCCACTGTCTGGACTGATCCGTGGTACTACAGGAACGAAAATTAACAGGTAAGAACTAATTTTCCTATATCTGCACATTTCTATGGCTGCAAGCTTCATACCTGTGAAAGGATATACAGGAAGAGCCTTGCTGACATTTTACCATGCAATAGTGATGATCTCTTTGGAGAGAAGGTCAATGAAGCATAAGATAGAACGAGAGCCCACCAAGCTATACTTCATATCCTCTTCACTGTCATTTTGAACCACCTCTAACACTTCAGGAGTATCAAAGTGTGATCCCTGGAAGCAATTTTTCCCTTAGAAGAGATGCTATTGGGATCTCCTTTCCCCAAGAAAGACCTCACCAGCACAAGCACAGGATTTCTAATTGCTACACTGCCACATAATTAAAACCAGATTTGGGATCCAGAGGAAATAGCCAGAATTCTATTTTTTTGTACTAGAAGGCTTTCATGTAATGGAGAAGCAGATTTTTCGCAGCTATTTGGACCTTTGTATTTTTGGACACTGGGTCTTTGGATTGTGAGGGACAATTACAGATTCTATTGATAGTCCCTCCAAATCTCTTACATAGGGCATTCATGTTTGCTCATCACTGGTATTTACTGAAATTTTGAATCTCCTCTGTCTTGCAGGCCAGAGTGGTCAAATAATAGTCCCACTGCAGGGGGGAGGGGGGAGAAGGACAGAGATTTTATTTCAGATACTTGCTGGTTCTCAGAAAGATTAGAGGATTCATACTTCTCAGTCTAGGGATCTTGTTTGCTAGATCTGAAAGAGACTTCCACCCACACAGATGCATACAAGTCACTGGAATTATCTCCGATTTTTAGTTATGGCATAGCACTTTCAGTATCGTTTATAGTCTTTTGGTTTAGTTCTGCAGATGTTCACCAAATTCCATGCTGTCATGATGGCATGACTGCATGTATTTCCTCATATGGCCAACTGACTGACTAAGAGCACATCATGTGCAAGGGTAAATGAATCGGTGAAAACCATCAAGGAGATGCAGTCACTAGGATTCATTATCAGTTATCAATCCAACTACTGCCTGTCACATCAATTGGAATTCACAGAAGCTCTGTCAAGTATATCTTAAAAAACCATGGCCTATCTGGCCACCAAAAGGGCCAGTGAACACAGTAGAGGAAGTAGTACAGAGTTTGAAGACAAACATTTGGTCCATGCTGGGGAATTCTGGGCCTAATGGCTTTCACTTTTCATTACTGCTGTGGCGTGCCCCTTTATGCAGTGGACCCTAATATCTAAGTGAGACCAAGCCTCTCAGACTCCAGGACAGCATTTGTTAAGGAAGAGCTCAGAGACTGGTAGTCTTGATGCCTCTCCCTTTCCATTTTGACCTTGGGACTATCTTCCAAATTCCTCTTTACCATAGATTCTTCCAACTTGGACTTGGCAGCTCGACAAGGATTCATGATATCAAGTTGGAGGAAGGAACATTCAGAGGAAACACAAGAAGATAATTTACTAAGTGAGTGGTAAATGTCTGGAATAACCTTCCAGCAGAAGTGGTGAAACGCAGTATTATGACAGAATTCAAGCATGCTTGAGACTGATATAGAGAACATTTATAGAATCAGAGTTAGTATTACTAGTGACCCATTATTCACACCCCCAAAAAGCAGAGGCAAGGGGAAAGATGAAAAAAGGGACAGAAAAGGAAGCACAACCTAGCAAGACCACAAGCCACAGGATAGTTGGATGAGTATCAACAGGCTACAATTCACTAAAAATCAACCAGGTCATTACCATCAGGTTTGTGGTGGCCAAGTGCCATTTAGCAAAGCCAAGGGAAATAACCAGATATTTTAGCATCATGCTTGGAGTTACTGGTATTATATTAAATATGGAAACTCATATGCTTTTCTACCTAAAATGGGAGAGAGATAAAGAGGAAGACAAAAGCTGGCTTGGATTATGAGCACTGGTCTTACAAGTGGTCAAGCTTTGAAGATGACATCTGAGATGTATCATTAGCATTATAGACTGGGCAGATTTGCTCAGCCAATTGATTATCTTCCATCATCTATTATATATTTTTAAAGTAAGTATGAAAAAAATTAGTATTTAATAATTTTACCTATTCTAGGAAATTTATTGGGTATTAAAAACATATTCAGCAAATGCATATTTTGACTTTGAACTCAAATGGTTACAGGTATTTGCCAGTATTTGTTTACTACTATAAAGGTTCCTAAATTTGCATATAGAATATGACTGGTAAACATTTCAGATGCTATATAGTTGAGCTGGTTACATTCAGTAGTAGTGCAAGTAATATTAATCAATGCTGACCACTGCATACTGGCACAATAGAGAGGATAACTTTAAAATATGCACATGTGTGTCCTTATGGCTCATATATAGGAGCGCATGCGCTCATGCACATGTAATATCAGGTGCAAATGTGCATGCACGATGTAAAATACATGTAAATCTACCTTATAACATGCTCGCTTATCTAAAAGATGCATTGCATATATTTTCAACATAGCGAGATGAATTTTGACTTATCCAGCTAATTGACAGCAAAGTTGCCACTTATATAGAAGTCTCAAAAAATGCTACTTTTCCAACTAATTAGCGCTGTTTAAGACTTATCCAGCTAAGTAAGATAGCCAGATATGTAAAAGAAAAACACTACTTAACTGGATAATTGGCATTTGAAGATTTTTCCGGCTAACTTAGCTAACCAGATAAATACTAAATAGTGCTTTTTAAGACTTAGATGGACAAGTCAAAACTGGTCTGGATAAGTGGCGCACACCTGTTATACATGTGTATTTGTGCTCCTAATTTTAAACATTTGCGCAAGGAAATTTGGCCCTCTATTTTTTCCTTAGCATTTGTCAGCTTTTAAATATGAATGTCCACAAATTTTAAAAACATGCGTGCATGAAGAAAATTACCAGTTTTACCAATTGGACAACCAGTTTGCCCAGTCAATTTCTAGGTCATCGATACCCTCCTGGTTCTTCAGCTTGAACTCCCCCCACCCTTCTTTACCCACACCCTACACTCAGTAAGCATTTGGCAGTAAACACTTTATTTTCACACCAAATAATTAGCAGGTGTAAATATACGCAAGTAACAGATTTACGCGTGTCCATTGGCTGCTTCTAAAATAGCCATGCTTGCCCTGCCCAGGAACTCCCCTGGACTGCCCCTTTTTTACATGCGGTATTTTGATTGTGTATGTGCATACGGGCACATTTGTGAACCCTTTATAAAATGCATAGTACATTTGCATGGGCTACATACTAATCTTTTAATGTATTTCTAAATCACTAGCAGGTTCAGCTTGAGTGAGTGAGAGAAAACAGGAGCTGACAGGACATGTTGCAGCATAATGCTCAGTTCAGTGAAAGGGTTTTCAGTGGTAATAAGACAATATTACCTTAGTTATATGTATGCTTGACTATGCATAGCTTTTATCCCTCCAATGCAGAGCAATTATTTGTGCACTCACATTTTCATGGGCTAGGCCAAAACTTCCTGGCTGCTGATTTTATGTATTGTGAGATTTAGCAATTGGGAAGTACCAACCCCATGAGTTTTAAAAATGCTTACAGTGGTAAGAGAGAGCATTTGGCAAAGCCCATTCTGACAGCTGCCAAAGAATGAAGGAAGCATCCTAGGGTGGCTGGTGGAACCCATCCTGCCTGCCACTGAAGAGTGAAAGAGGAAGCTGAGAGGAGGGCTGCTTGGGAAGCTTAGTAAAAGGGGACAAGAAACAGCCCACCACTGGAGAGATGGTAGCATGAATGAACATAAGTTGCTATACTGGGTCAGACCAAGTGTCCATCAAGCCCAGCATCATGTTTCCAACAGTGGCTCATCCAGGTTACAAGTACTTGGCAAGTATTCAAACATTAAGTAGATGTCATGCTTCTAATGCCAGTAATAGCAGTACCAGATCCGTAAGTCAACTTGATCAATAGTGGACTTCTCCTCCAGGAATTTATCCAAACCTTTTTTAAATCCAGCTACACTAACTGCTCTAACCATATCCTCTGGCAACGAATTCCAGAGCTTAATTGAGCATTGAGTGAAAAGTAATTTTCTCTGATTTGTTTTAAATGTGCTAATCGCTAACTTCATGGAGTGCCCCCTATTCTTTCTATTATTTGCAAGAGTTAATACCCGATTCACATTTACCCATTCTATCCTCTTGTGATTTTATATACCTCTATCATATCCCCCTCAGCTGTCTCTTTTCCAAGTTGAACAGCCCTAACCTCGTTAGCCTTTCCTCACAGGGGAGCCATTCCATCTCCTTTATTATTTTGATCACCCTTCTCTGTACCTTCTGCAATGCAACTATATCTTTTTTTGAGGTGCAGTAACCAGAATTGCACACAGTATTCAAGTTGCAGTCTCATGGAGTGATACAGAGGCATTATGACATTCACCATTCTCTTCCTAATTGCTTTTTTGACCACTGCAGCACACAGAGCCGATGATTTCAATTTATTGTCCACTTTGACACCAAGATCTTTTTCTTGAGTGGTAACTCCTAATATGGAACCTAATATTGTATAACTACAGCATGGGTTATTTTTCACTATATGCATCAACACCTTGCACTTGTCCACATTAAATTCCATTTGCCATTTGGATGCCCAATCTTCCAGTCTTGCAAGCTCCTCCTGCAATTTATCACAATTCGCATGTGATTTAACTACTCTGAATAATTTTGTGTCATCTGCAAATTTGATCTAGCTTGTTGTATCCCTTTCTATATCATTTATAAATACATTGAAAAGCACCAGTTAAACTACAGATCCTTTGGCACTTCTTTATTTACCTTTTTCTACTGAGAAAACTGACCATTAATCCTACTCTTCCTGTCTTTTCACCAGTTTGCAATCCACAAAAGACCATCACCTCCCAACCCATGACATTTTAGTTTTCTTAGAAGCCTCTCATGAGGGACTTTGTGAAACGCCTTTTGAAAATCCAAATGCGCTACATCTACTGGTTTACCTTTCTCCACGTTATTATCCCCTTCAAAAAATGTAGCAGACTTGTGAAGCAAGACTTCCCTTTGTGTAAATCCATGCTAGCTGTGTTCCATTAAACCATGTTTTTCTATATGTTCTGTGATTTTGATGTTTAGAATAGTTTCCACTATTTTTCCCAGCTCTGAAGTCAGGTTCTCACCGGTCTATTGTTTTCTCAGTTCACCCCGGAGCCCTTTTTTAATATTGGGGTTACATTGGTCACCTCCAGTCGTCAGGTACAGTCGACTATTTTAATGATAGTTTACAAATTTTTACTAATAGAACTGAAATTTCATTGTTGAGTTCTTTCAGAATCCTGGGGTGTATACCATCTAGTCCAGGTGATTTCTACTCTTTAGTTTGACAGTCTGGCATACAGAGAAGGGCTACCAAAATGATAAGGGGAATGGAACAGCTCCCCTATGAGGAAAGACTATAGAGGTTAGGACTTTTCAGCTTGGCGAAGAGACGGCTGAGGGGGATATGATAGAGGTGTTTAAAATCATGAGATGTGAATCGGGTATTTACTCTTTCGGATAATAGAAAGACTAGGGGGCACTCCATGAAGTTAGCATGTGGCACATTTAAAACTAATCGGAGAAAGTTCTTCTTCACTCAACGCACAATTAAACTCTGGAATTTGTTGCCAGAGGACGTGGTTAGTTCAATTAGTATAGCTGTGTTTAAAAAAGGATTGGATAAGTTCTTGGAAGAGAAGTCCATTACCTGCTATTAATTAAGCTGACTTAGAAAATAGCCACTGCTATATTACTAACAATGATAACATGAAATAGACTTAGTTTTTGGGTACTTGCCAAGTTCTTATGGCCTGGATTGGCCACTGTTGGAAACAGGATGCTGGGCTTGATGGACCCTTGGTCTGACCCAGTATGGTATGTTCTTATACTACATCTTTAAGGTTCACTATGATATGGTTCAGTTTGTGTTCCTCCGTTCTCCCTCCTTTCCTTCCTCCCTGACCGTCACTTAAGTATATCATTTCCTGCTACCATTGTCCTCTAGCTATGTATCCCTCCTTCCCCCCTCTCCTTCTTCCCTACTCTGGTACCCCAGCCCTGGTACCCCCTAGCCCTGGTTTCCTTCACCCAGTATCTTTTCTCTGCTTAAGGTATAAGTTAACTTGTTTACACCTTGTTTCTATGAATTTTGCTCATGTTTTACCCATGTTTTACACTTGTTATTACTTGTTCAAGGTATCCCACCCTGATCATTTCCCATTTATTGGCCATGTTGTTTTTACCCCTTGCTTGATGTAATTTACCCATGTTTCAATGTTTCTCACAGGACAAGCAGGATGGTTGTCCTCACAAATGGGTGACATCAAGGATGGAGCCCAACCACGGAAAAACTTCTGTCAAAGTTTCTGGAACTTTGACTGGCCCCTACTGGGCATGCCCAGCACGGCACCAACCCTGCAGCCAGCAGGGCTCCCCCTTCAGTCTTCTTTTTTCCACGCAGCAGCTGCCACGCGGTGAAGGAGCTCTTACCACATTCCTGACAGGAAATTCTTCTCGAACTTCTTTGAAGTTAAATACGCCCCACAGGGGTCCCCCCTCTATCTACATTTAGTCCGCGGTGTTTCGGTAAGTTTTTTGCCGTTTTTCGCCGGCTACCGTCGAGTTTAGCCTTCGCGGCCTGCTGGCCGTCGACCGTCCCGCGGCTAAATTTTTGGTCAGTGGCCATGGCGTCGGGGTTCCGTCGGTGCCTGGATTGTACGCGCACCATGTCTATCACAGACCCTCACAGAGTCTGCGTATTATGTTTAGGAAGTGAGCATGATGTCCTGACTTGCACCAAATGTGCCCTTATGACACCAAAAGGTCGCAAAGCCAGAATGGAGAAGATGGGACTCCTTTTCCATGCTCACACTCCAACGCCGTCCATCGCATCGACGTCCTCAGAACCGGCACCGTCTAAGTCCTTCCATCGTGTGCAACCTCCCGGTGACCGTCTGCCATCGACGTCTCCACGGCCATCGACCCCCGTCCCTTCCCCCGAGGATCGTGGGGATCGGAGGGAGAAGCATCGTCATAGACATCGCAAGTCTCGGACCATCGAGGAATCGAAGTCTTTGACCTTGGTACCGTCCGAGCCGCCACCGAAGAAGTCTCGATCAGAAGCAGCACCGTCCACTTCTGTTTCTGAGACATTGAGGCAACCCTCACCCCATCAGGGTTTGGGAGCCGTGATTCCACCGGTGACGGTGGTCCCTCCGGCTCAGCCTCAGCCTCCCTCTTCTGCGGAGCCGGGTATTGTTACCCCAGGTCTCCGGGAAGAACTGGACCGGCTGGTCCAGGAGGCCATCGACAAGGCGATGCAACGGTTCCAGACTCCTTCGGCACCGACTCCGCCACCGAGAGTGGAACCAGTCATCGACCCGATTCCAGCAGCGCTGGCACCGCTGCTCGCACGGATGGAAGCGCTCGTGACCGCCCTTCCACCGGTAATACTCGGGTCACCGACAGCACCGGTGCGCTCCCCAATGCCAACTTCATCAGGTACAGAAACACTGTATCGAATTCCTCCTTCGGGAGTAGTTCCATCGGTGCCATGTCGTCCCTCGCCACCGATACATTCCTCCGGGGCGATACGTACATCAGCTCCATCGATGCCGGCACCGATGCCTCCAAGGGTATTTTTGATGCCTCCGGTGATTTCTTCGGGTTTCTCGGAGCCTCAGCCGGGTCCTTCAGGTATCCAACCCCCTTGGGGTCCTACAGGTCAACAACCTGATCCTTATGACACCTGGGGTGATAATTCTTCTACGGATACCGATGATTTACCTTCACCACCCTCTCCTGCTGAAAGCAGAAAGCGTTCTCCTCCCGAGGACCTCTCTTTCACAAATTTTGTGAAGGAAATGTCAGAATTGGTCCCTTTTCAGCTTCAGTCGGAGCCAGATGACAGGCACCAAATGATGGAATTACTCCAATTTTTGGATGCCCCAAAAGTCATCACTTCCATTCCAATTCATCAGGTTTTTCTGGACCTTCTAAAAAAGAATTGGGAAACTCCTGGATCTGTTGCTCCAGTAAACAAAAAAGCGGACTCTACTTACCTCGTACAGTCAGCACCTGGCTTTCAAAAACCTCAGCTAGACCACCACTGTGTTGTGGTGGAGTCAGCACAAAAGAAAGCTAAAAGAATGAAGCCATACTCATCCATACCTCCTACTAAGGAGAGTAAGTTCCTAGATAGTATTGGCAGAAAAGTTTACCAAGGGGCCATGCTTATTTCTAAAATAGCTTCTTATCAGCTATACATGACCCAATATAACAGGGTCATTTTTAAACAGATACAAGAATTTTCAGATACCTTACCAGAACAATTCCAACAACAGCTTCAAACCCTTGTGCTTAAAGGGTTTGAAGCCGGAAAGCATGAGATACGAACATCTTATGACATCTTTGATGCTTCCACTAGACTGTCTGCTACAGCCATCTCGGCAAGGCGCTGGGCTTGGCGTAAGTCTTCTGACCTTCGCCGGGAGGTTCAGGACAGGCTCTCCGACCTGCCCTGTTTAGGGGATAATTTGTTTGGTGAGCGAATTCAACAAATAGTTGCTGAATTAAAGGATCGTCATGAGACCCTTAAACAGTTCTCATCGATTCCTTCTGACTTCCCTTCTAAACAACCATTTAAGAAGGAACCTAAAAAGTCATTCTTCCGTCCACGGAAGTATTATCCCCCACACACCAAGTCCAGGTCAACGAGGCCGTATCAAAAGCGTCAGCCTTGCCAACCTCGAAAGCAAAAACCCACACCAGCTCCGCAACCAGGTCCTGCGTCGGGTTTTGACTTTCAATTAGAGAGCAGATGCCTAATCCCTCTTCCAAACATACCAGTAGGAGGTCGACTAAGCCACTTTACAGAAAAATGGCATCACATCACCACAGATCATTGGGTGCTAGCGATAATTGCACAGGGTTACCATCTAAACTTTCTAACGCTTCCTGCGGACTCTCCGCCTCTACAAGCGTGGAGACTTACCGACCACTCTGTTCTTCTAGAGCAGGAAGTATCTCTTCTCCAGTCCAACGCTATAGAACCTGTTCCTCTTTCCCAACAAGGACTGGGGTTCTATTCCAGGTACTTTCTGATCCCAAAAAAGTCAGGAGGTCTTCGACCAATCCTGGACTTGCGGGCCCTCAACAAGTACCTTCACAGAGAAAAGCTCAAGATGGTAACCCTGGGCTCGCTTCTCCCTCTGCTGCAAAGAGAGGACTGGCTCTGCTCTCTAGACCTCAAAGACGCTTATACCCACATTGCGATAACTCAGTCTCATCGCAAATACCTCCGATTTCTAGTAGGCCAAAACCACTATCAATACAGAGTGCTCCCATTTGGTCTAGCATCCGCACCGCGAGTTTTCACCAAATGTCTCGTAGTGGTTGCAGCGTTCCTCAGGAAGGAAGGCGTCCATGTATACCCCTACTTGGACGACTGGTTGATCAGGGCCCCAACCCAGCAAATCGCTCGGACCTCCCTGAACCTGACAATTCGAACTCTAATTTCTCTGGGATTTCTTGTCAACTACGAGAAATCCTACTTTCTCCCATCTCAAACCTTATCCTTCATTGGAGCAGACTTGGACACCTTACAGGCAAAAGCCTTCCTTCCTCATCAACGTGTCCAAACCCTTGTGTCCCTAGCTTGCCAGTTGCAGTCTCAACCCACAGCAACAGCTCGCCAATTCCTCATTCTGTTGGGACACATGGCCTCTTCAGTTTATGTGACTCCAATGGCCTGTCTAGCCATGAGAGTCATGCAGTGGACTCTGAAATCACAATGGATACAAGCAGCCACACAGCCTCTGTCGACCGTTGTTTGCATCACCCATGCACTCCGTCTGTCTCTTGCCTGGTGGACAAATCAATCCAACCTCCTCCAAGGCTTGCCCTTTCATCCACCAGATCCTCAAATAAATCTCACCACCGACGCTTCCAACGTCGGCTGGGGAGCCCATGTAAACAAATTACAAACTCAAGGATTCTGGTCTGTAGAGGAAGCCAAACACCAGATAAATTTCCTGGAGCTTCGGGCAATCCGATACGCTCTCCGGGCCTTTCAAGATTGCCTATCAAATCACATAATCTTGATTCAGACGGACAATCAGGTGGCCATGTGGTACATCAACAAGCAGGGAGGCACAGGCTCCTTCCTTCTCTGTCAGGAAACTGCGCAGATTTGGGCAGAAGCCCTCTCCCGTTCGATGTACCTCAGGGCCACCTACTTGCCGGGGGTAGAAAATGTCTTGGCAGACCGGCTGAGCCGTGTCTTCCAACCACAAGAGTGGTCACTCAATCCCTTGGTAGCGACCTCTCTTTTCCAGAAATGGGGTTATCCTCACATAGACCTCTTTGCGTCCCCTCAGAACCACAAAGTGGCCAATTACTGCTCTCTCATTCGGACTCAGCACTCTCGGCCCAGGGATGCATTCTCCCTCCCGTGGTCAACCGGTCTGCTTTATGCATTCCCTCCACTTCCTCTTCTGTCGAAGACTCTTGTGAAGCTACGTCAGGACAAGGGAACCATGATCCTGATCGCACCTCACTGGCCACGCCAAGTGTGGTTTCCCATACTCCAGGATCTCTCCATCCGCAGGCACATTCCCTTGGGAAAGGACCTGCATCTGATCACTCAAAACGACGGATGCCTCCTCCATCCCAATCTCCAAGCCTTGTCCCTGACGGCATGGATGTTGAAAGGTTAGTCCTTCAACCACTTAACCTATCGGATTCAGTTTCTCGTGTCCTCATCGCTTCACGAAAGCCTTCCACAAGAAAATCTTACTCCTATAAATGGAAAAGGTACACATCATGGTGCACTTCTCAGTCCCTTGATCCTCTTTCCTGTCCAATTCCTAAATTTTTGGACTATCTTTGGCATTTGTCAGAATCAGGTCTAAAGACCTCTTCCATTAGAATGCATGTCAGTGCGATAGCCGCCTTCCATAGAGGTATCGAGGGTGTCCCTATTTCAGTACAACCCCTAGTAACATGCTTTCTTAAAGGCTTGCTCCATTTGAAGCCACCTTTACGTCCTCCGGCCCCATCTTGGGACCTTAATCTGGTTCTTGGTCGCCTTATGAAACCACCCTTCGAACCTCTTCACTCCTGTGACCTTAAATATCTCACATGGAAAGTGATTTTCCTCTTGGCTATCACTTCAGCTCGCAGGGTTAGTGAGTTACAGGCCCTAGTTACCTACCCGCCTTACACTAAACTCCTGCAGGACCGGGCGGTACTCCGCACTCACCCTAAATTCTTACCTAAGGTAGTTTCGGAGTTTCATATTAATCAATCCATCATACTACCTGTTTTCTTTCCCAGGCCCCACTCCAACTCCGGGGAACAGACTCTGCATACCCTCGACTGTAAACGTGCTCTAGCTTTCTATCTAGACCGTACAGTTGCCCACAGGAAGAGCACTCAATTATTCATCTCTTTCCATCCTAACAAGTTAGGGCAACCTGTGGGTGAACAGGCTCTTTCCTCCTGGTTGGCGGACTGCATATCTTTCTGCTATCAGCAAGCTGGCATTCCCTTTCAAGACCGAGTCAAGGCACATTCTGTGAGGGCCATGGCGACTTCAGTAGCTCACCTTCGATCGGTGCCGCTTCCTGACATCTGCAGGGCTGCTACCTGGAGTTCTCTCCATACATTTGCAGCTCACTACTGTTTGGACAAAGCTGGAAGACAGGATTCCATCTTCGGCCAATCTGTCTTGCGTAACCTTTTTCCAACATGACGTACCAACACCCTTCTGCCTACCCGGTGGGGTGCGGATGTCCTCTACCAAATTTCACCCCAGTTGTTGTGCCTGTTGCACGCCGTTGGGTACTTTCGGTGCATGTTCGGACATCCTCAGCTCGGTACTCACCCATTTGTGAGGACAACCATCCTGCTTGTCCTGTGAGAAAGCAAATGTTGCTTACCTGATGTAACAGGTGTTCTCACAGGACAGCAGGATGTTAGTCCTCACGAAACCCGCCCGCCGCCCCGTGTATTGGGTTCGTTTTCTTATTTTATTTTTCGGCACTGCCTGTAGCTTTGAAACAAGACTGAAGGGGGACCCCTACTGGCTGCAGGGTTGGTGCCGTGCTGGGCATGCCCAGTAGGGGCCAGTCAAAGTTCCAGAAACTTTGACAGACGTTTTTCCGTGATTGGGCTCCATCCTTGATGTCACCCATTTGTGAGGACTAACATCCTGCTGTCCTGTGAGAACACCTGTTACATCAGGTAAGCAACATTTGCTAAACCGATGTAATAAGACTTGTCATGAACGTCAGTATAGAAAAAGAATTAAATAAATAAATCTGAATCTTCACTCTTGAAAACCATCTCAGAAACTGGTATCTCCCAGACATCCTCATTAGTAAACACAGAAGCAAAGAATTCATTTAGTGATGGCCTTGTCTTCCTTTAGAGCCCCTTTATCCCCTTAATCATCTAACAGTCCAATCAGCTCCCTTGCAGGTTTCCTGCTTCAGATATATTTTAAAACATTTTCATTATGAGTTTTTGCTTCTACAGTCAACTTAATTTCACATTCTCTCAATGCTTATGCGTTTTCCTATTTTCTTGAAATGGATCCTTCTTCCAATTTTTGAAGGATGTAATGTGGCTAAAATAGCTTCTTTCATCTTGCCTTTTAACCATTCCAGCAATCGTTTGGCCTTTCTTCCATGTTTCTTAATGCATAGAATATATCAGGATTGCGCTGCTAAGATGGTATTTTTAAACAATGTCCATGCCTGTAACCTTTGCAGCTGCACCTTTCAGGTTTTTTTCTATTTTCCTCATTTTATCAAAGTTTCCCTTTTGAAAGTTTAATGCTAAAGCTGTAGGTTAACATATTGCTCACCTTACAGTCATTAATTCAAACTTGATAATATTATGATCACTATTGCCAAGTGGCCCCACCACCGTTACCTCTCTCAGCAAATCCTGCATTCCACTAAGAATTAGATCTAAAATAGCTCCCTCTCTCATGTGTTTCTGAACCAATTGTTCCATGAAGCAGTCGTTTATTCCATCCAGGAACTTTACCTCTCTAGCATGTCCTGATGTTATATTTACCCAATCAATATTGGGGTAATTGAAATCTCGCGAGAGCTCCTCTCCCGCGCCTTTTTTACCTTTAAATGGCTGTCAACGTTTAAGGGCGCTTGCGCTCCTGAGCCCATGCTAAAAGGTATGTTGTTTGTATCTTTAAATTTTATTTTTGCAGCCCTTTTTGTTCCATTATTTACACATGTTGTTACACTTTCAGATTAAAGTGTCATCTGGTCCCTCCCGATGCAGCCACCGCGAAACACGGGACCGTGTCGGGGGACTTTAAATTGTTTTCTGGTACTTTGAATGGAGTTGCCGCATTGAATAAGTTGTGACTATTTATAATAAAAGAACTTTAACTGAGTCTAGTGGAATTGAGATTTTTGACCTGCACCAGTGGTTCTGGGTAATTGAAATCTCCCATTATGACTGCACTGCCAAACTGGTTAGCTTCCCTGAGTTCTCTTAGCATTTCATTGTCTATCTCATCATTTAGGCCAATTGGACGATAGTTTACTCCTTATCACTATACTCTTACCCGACACTTGGGATTTCTACCCATAAAGAATATTTTGTGCAGTCTCTTGTATGATCTCTATCCTGTTGGATGTATGCTCTCTCGGACATAAAGCAACCCCCTCCCCCCCCCCCCCCCCCCCCACAAAGTTGATCCTGCCTATCATTGCGATATAATTTGTTCCCTGATATAGCACTGTTCCATTGGTTAATCTCCTTCCATGAAGGAAGTGGTGAAATAGCCAACCAATGGTAGGCTTCCTCCCGACACACACACTCACATTCTGACTGGTTGAACTTGTGTGTCCACCAGTGGTGCACGTGTGAATACACCTACGTAAAAATTAAAGGGTGCATTAGTCAGTTATTACTGTGCAAATCCACATCACTATAGATAAGTAAGTTAGTGCCAGAAATTGAGGACAAGTTACTATATTTAAGACACTTTCCCAAAGGGATCAGGCATATTCCTAGATATTTTTCTCACACAGGCATTCTTGTCCTTGATTCTATAGGCTATGAGAGAGTATTTCAGAGCTCAGTCACAAGACTTGGTGAGATTCTGTGTGCAGAACTAGTGAATTCCAGAAAAATTAATTGCATCTAACCATTGAAAATCTCCATTAAATAATATCCCAAAACTGTAGCTTTTTTTTTGTTTGTTTAAAAAATTCCCTTACTTTTTCAAGGGTTTTAATTAAACCAACATACATTGTTGCTTTCTGTTTATGATACTAAGGAAAATATGATTTTTTAAATCTCTATGTACATTCTGCCTATTTTTCTTAATACATTTTACATATGTGGAAGGTTATTGAAAACTAGGACATGACTGAAGGTAAATTTTGTTTTTCAGACAAGACTACTACTTCTCAAAAATCTTTTAAGCAAACAAGGAAGCCCACTGACCCAAAAAGAATTAGCCCAATTAGCTAGGTAAGTAGCAAGATATTGTCAGATACAAAAACTTTACTGATAAAATCATGCATATTATTAAATTCAGTATATGATTTAGATCTACATCTCTGGCAAAAAGATTTCTTTATTTGTTGGCACATAAGATAATCTTCTCCATTGATAGATAGGACTAAATCAGTCCTACATGTGGGTGATGTTGTTCAACAGCACTAAGATGGAACATTTGCTATTTTGAGCTAAAAGAAAAAACCTTTAAGGCTTTTTTGCTTATGAGTGGCAGAACCAGCATAGTCATGCTCGACAAGGTTGCCTTACTCTGTCTTTCTGAGGAAAGAGTTAGATATGATCCTACATCAGGAAGCTATGTTTCACTATTTGGTTAAGAGGGTTCCCTCTGCACTTGAGATTTTCCTTCACATGTCTTAATTTCAAGTATCCCAAGCTTGCTAGAAGAGGTTTGGGATCTTCTCTTAACCTTATTGAAGATTTTTCCCTTCAACTTAGCAGACTTCATTTTCTCCACAGTGGATAACAAAAAAAATGCCTTGGGGTTCAAATGGCACCCTCCCTGCAATAGAAAAATGCCTATCACTGATCACCATAGTGAATGTATTCAGTGTCTAGGTATTGAGCATGATATTAAAAATTGTTTAATATGTTCAAATATGTCTCCTAGGATTATAAAATTAAAAAGGTTTTGGCAACAGGACATCTGTCAGATGATCCTGAGCCATCACCGGCATTGTCACGCTCAAAAGCCTCAACATCCTCGGCGCCGGAGAAGGACCGGGCCGAGCACCGAGAAAAGCACCATCATCGGAACTGACAAGAACCTTCTTCTGGAGCGGGCACAGACAAGCCATTGGCATCGCTGGAACCACCGACCAAGAAGTCCCAGGGAGAGGAGCCCCCATCCTCCTCTGGACTCAGGACACCGAGGCGGTCCCCACCTGCAAATGTGCCAGGAGCAAAGTCTCCACAAATTCCTGTGGACCCTTTGGCAATGCCTATTGAGCCTCCAACTCTGGTAGCTGTGTTTCCAACACCAGCCTTCCGGGAGGAATTGGACCAGATGGTCCAAGAGGCAGTCCTGCAAGCGCATCGAGGTTTTCAATCGCCACTGGCACCGACTCCCATGCTGAGGCCTGACCCGGTGCCTGCAGTGTTGGCTCCACTCCTTGAAAGGTTGACACCCTTATTGGCGCACTGCCATCCATGACCGCTCCTTCTGGACCGACGATGCCTTCAAGACCATCGATTCCTCCACCAGCATCGACCCCGATTCCCCTGTCGTCGGACGATGAAGAGCGAGATCCACCGATGCCAGGGCCATCTGGTATACTTCCACCCTGATGGCCATCGAAAACACCGATGCCATCAGTGCCTCCACCTATTTCGGTGTCTCCATCTATTCCATCGGTGCCACCTTCTGATCCGGCTGGATTAGGAATTTTGCCTCCATTGGAAGGTCCACAGGGTGGAGGAGACCAACCATACGATCCCTGGGGTGATGATTCCTCCAACTCTCAGGATTCTGAGGACATCCTATCAGAACCTTCACCTCCAGAAGAAAGACGCCACTCCCCTCCAGAGGGCCTATCCTTTGCCAGCTTTATAAAGGAAATGTCTGAAACCATCCCTTTAAACTGCAAACGGAAGAGGATGCCAGGCATAGAATGCTGGAAGCTCTTCAACTCGTGGATGCCCCTGAAGAAGTGATGGCAATTCCAGTCCATGAAGTTCTACTTGACCTATTACACCGTACCTGGGAGCACCCAGATTACATTAACCACAGTTGCCTCCAACCTGGGTTTGGGAGCCCATGTCAACAACCTACAAACCCAGGGAACTTGAACCAGAGAAGAAGCAAAGCACCAGACACATTTTCTGGAGCTCCGGGCGATACTGTATGCCCTATTCACATTTCAGGATTGCCTATCCAATAAGGTAATCCTAATTCAAACAGACAACCAGGTAGCAAAGTGGTACCTCAACAAGTAAGGGGGCACATGCCAGGAGGCAGCGCAGATCTGGGCCTGGGCGCTCTCCCATTCCATGCTACTGAGAGCAACCTACCTGGCAGGCGTGGACAATGTGATGGACAACCTCAGCGAGACCTTTCATCCCCACAAATGGCCACTAGATCCCACTGTAGCAAACATGATATTCTGCCAGTGGGGCCGCCCGCGCATAGATATCTCTGCGTCAAGTCACAACTGCAAAGTAGACCAATTCTACACCGTAGCATCAAGACACCTCCAAGGGATGCCTTTGCCCACTCGTGGACAATGGGTCTTCTGTATGCCTACCCTCTACTTTCACTCATCAACAAGACTCTCGTGAAGTTGCAACAAGACCGGGGCACAACGATCCTCATAGCCCCTTACTGGCCGTGGCAGGTTTGGTTTCCCATCCTATGCGACCTCTCAGTCCAGCAACCAATTTGCCTGGGCACAGATCCAACTCTAAAAACGCAGAACAACGGACTGTTGCGTCATCCGAACCTCCACTCCCTGTCTCTGACGGCATGGATGTTGAAAGGTTGATCCTACAATCCCTTAATGTTTCTGACAATGTGTCCTAGGTCCTTGTAGTTTCACGGAAGTCTTCTACTAGGAAATCTTATCATTCCAAGTAGAAAAGATTCTCCTTGTGGTGCACGACAAAGGAAATAGATCCTTTTTCCTGCCCCACAACAATGTTCCTGTACTACCTCTGGTACCTCTCGGAGTCTGGCCTACAAGCTTCCGCCATCCGAGTGCATGTCAGCGCCATAGCCGCTTTCCACAAAGATGTAGGAGATGCCCAGATTTCAGTGCAACCCCTTGTAGGGCGCTTTATGAGAGGCTTGTTACAACTGAAGCCTCCACTGCATCCTCAGATTCTGGCATGGGACCTCAATGTTGTGCTAGCACGGCTCATGTGACCTCTGTTCGAGCCCCTGCACTCCTGCGAGCTCTGTCATTTCACTTGGAAAGTGCTCTTTCTAGTTGCAGAGTCAGTGAGCTACAGGCACCGGTAACATACCCACCTTGTACCAAATTTCTCCATGATCGTGTGGTGCTCCGCACTCACCCTAAATTTCTGCCAAAGGTAGTCTCTGATTTCCACTTGAATCAGTCCATAATACTTCCTACCTTTTTTCCAAAACCTCACTCACACTCAGGTGAGCGGGCCCTGCATTCCTTGGACTGTAAACGTGCCCTCGCCTTTTATTTGGACCGCACTACAGCCCATAAGAAGTCCACCCAACTTTTTATCTCCTTTGATAAAACCAAACTGGGAGTTCTGGTGAGCAAGCAGACCTTGTCCACCTGGCTAGTGGACTGTGTTACCTTCTGCTACCAACAAGCAGGCCTTAGGTAGAGGAGGTTGGCATGTGTGCAGCTTTCCCCAGTGATTTCTGATATACCTCATCCAAATGTTCACAAACTATGGTGCATTCAGTCAGGGCCATGTCAACGTCAGTTGCGCACCTCTGTTCTGTACCTATTGCTGACATCTGTAGAGCTGCCACATGGGGCTTCCTCCACACCTTTGCAGCTCACTATTGTCTGGACAAGGCTGGCAGGCAAGATTCCATCTTTGGCCAGTCTGTACTACATAATTTGTTTCCAGTATAATAACCCAACTTCCTACCTGCGACCCATTGTAGAATTCAGGCTGCCCTCATACCAAACAGCACCCCTGTTGTGCTTTTTGCATGCCGTTGGGTGCTTTTGGTTCACTCTATTTGGGCATCCTCTAGCTCGCTATTAACCCATATGTGAGGACTACCATCCTGCTTGCCCTGGGAGAAAGCAGAGTTGCTTACTTGTAACAGGTGTTCTCCCAGGACAGCAGGATGTTAGTCCTCATGAAACCCGCCTGCCACCCCGCGGAGTTTGGTTTGCTTATGTTATATTATTTTATTTTTCGCTTGTACTTTTTGCTACAAACAAGACTGAAGGGGGACCCCTGCTGGATGCAGGGTTAGTGGCATGCTGGATATGCTCAGTGTGCCAGTCAAAGTTCTAGAAACATTGACAAAAGTGTTCCGTGACACGGGCTCCATCCCGATGATGTCACCCTTATTTGAGAACTAACATCCTGCTATCCTGGGAGAACACCTGTTACAGGTAAGCAACTCTGCTTTATATCCATCAAAGACTTGCTAGGATTTTGCAAATGAGGGCCAAATGTTTAAAAAAATAAAATAAAATTAAGCAGAGCCTTGAGGAACTCCAGTTTTAATGGTAGACCATTGTGAATACTCATTCCTGGTCTTAATTTTTAGTGAACGTTTACTTATATATGAGGTAAACCAACTTAAGATCGCGCCTGCTATGCCACATTCCTGTAGGCTAGTGGTTGGCAACCTATGGCACATGTGCCACAAATGGCAAGTAAGGTCATTTTTACTGACATAGTAGGCTGCAGCCTGCAACTTGCAGTTGTTGCCTTCCAAACCCCCGATCTGTTACTTTCCTCCTTGGAGTAGAGCAGCCAATGATATGTTGTCATGGGAGTACCTGCTGTATTCTAAGCGCTGAGAGTCTGGCGGCAAGTGTAAAAGCACGCTGCACATGTAAGCCAGCCTCTCAGAGCACATAGGAACTTAGATATAATGGCAGAAAAGGACCGAATGGCCCATCAAGTCTTCCCAGCAAGCTTATGGTAGCATCTGCAGCGCCATGAAATTCATCCCCATACTTAGCTTTCCAGACTATCAAGCCAGGGGCCATGTTGGTTTCTGTTAGAGTCCAATTCTCTATCACCTCTTGCTGTTGAAGCAGAGAGCAACGATGGAGTTGCATCAACCGTATGAAGGCTTATTGGTTAAGGGTAGTAACTGCCATACCAGCAAGTTATCCCCATGCACTCTTTCCTTCATTTCCATCTTTTTTCTAATTCCCCTTTTCCTTTTTTCTCCCTGCCATTGAAGCAGAGAGCAATGTTGGAGTTGCATCAAAAGTATCAGGCTTATTGGTTAAGGGTAGTATCTGCCACACCAGCAAGTTATCCCCATGCACCTTTTTCTTCATTTCCATCCTCTAACCTTTATCCCATGCCCCTTTGAAATCTTTCACTGATTTAGCCTTCACCTCTTCCTCCCGGAAGGGCATTCCAGTTATCCACCACCCTCTCCGTAAAGAAATATTTCCTGATGTTGGTTCTGAGTTGTTTTCCCTTGAGTTTCATTACATGCCCCCTAGTTCTATTGATTTCTTTCCAATGCAAAAGGTTTGCTGATGCTTTCAGGTATCTGAAGGTCTGTATCTTATCCCCCTGCACCTCCTCTCTTCCAGGGTATACATTTTTAAGATCTTCAATTTCTCCTTTTAAGTCAGTTGATGGAGACCCCCCACCATTTCTGTTGCCCTTCTCTGGACTGCCTCCATCCTGTGTCTGTCCCTTTTGAGATAGTCTCCAGAACTGAACACAGTACTCCAGGTGAGGCATCACCAATGACCTGTAGAAGGGGATTATGACCTCCTTTTTCTTATTCCTCTCTAATCAGGCCAGCATTCTTCTGGCTTTAGCAATCGCCTTGTCACATTGCTTCGCTGTTTTCAGATCGCTAGCCACTATCACCCCAAGGTCTCTCTCTTGTTTCGTGCACAACAGCCCTTCATCCCCATCACATACATCTTTTTTGAATTACCACACTCCAGATGCATGACTCTGCACTTCTTGGCATTGAATCCCAGTTGCCATGTCTTCGACCTCCATTCAACCTTCCTTAAATCACGTCTCATTCTCTCTACTCCTTCCGGCGTGTCCACTCTTGCAAATCTTAGTATCATCCACAAATAGACAAACTTTACCTTCTATCCCCTCCGCAATGTCGCTCACAAAGATATTGAACAGAACCGGTCCAAACACAGATCTTTGTGGCACTCCGCTTAACACCATTCTCTTTCCAGAGTAGGTTCCTTTTACCATCTCACGCTGCCTTCTATCCGTCAACCAGTTTGTAATCCACTCCAACACATTTGCGCTTACTCCCAGGCATATCATTTTATTCATAAGCCTCCTGTGCCAGGACCATATCAAAAGCTTTGCTGAAATCCAAGTAGATCACATTGAGCACTGTCCTCGATCCAATTCTTTGGTCACCCAATAAAAAATCTATCAGATTTGTCTGACAGGATCTTCCCCTGGTGAATACATGCTGCCTCGGGTCGAGCAGCCCCTGGATTGTAGATAGTTCTTTATCCTTGCCTTCAGCAGAGTTTGCATTAATTTTCATACCACTGAGGTGAGACTAACCTGCCTGTAGTTTCCAGCCTCCTCTCTGCTCCCACTCTTGTGAAGCAGGACCACCACCACTCTTCTCCAATCTTGTGGCACCACTCCCGTTTCCAGGGATCTATTGAACAGGTCTTGCAGTGGACTCACTAGCACATCTCTGAGCTCCCTCAGTATCCTGGGATGAACCTCTTCAGGCCCCATGAGTTTGCCCACTTTCAGATTTCCTAGCTCTTCCCATACATTCTCTTCTGTAAATGGAGTTTTGTCTACTCCACCCCCCTCCGATGTCTTGTTAATTAGCAGCGGTCCCTCTCCAGGGTCTTCTTTAGCGAACATAGAACTGAAGTAATTGTTTAATATTTTTGCCTTTTCTTTGTCTCTCTCCACACATTGCTCCCTGTCACCTTTCAATTTCACTATACCACTTTGGAGCTTTCTCCTTTCTCTGATGTATCTGAAAAATGATTTGTCCCCACTCTTTACCTCTTTGGTAATCCTTTCTTCCGCATGACTTCTTGCCTTATTTGACTGCCTTCTTTGTCTCCCTCAGTTTCACCAGAGAGTCTTCCTTGTGTTTCTCTTTTTAGGATCCATTATATTTCTTGAACACTGTTCTTTTTACTTTTATTTTATCAGCCACCTCCTTTGAGAATCAGATTGGTTTCTTATTTCTCTTGCTCTTGTTTACTTTTCTAACATATAGATTAGTTGCCTTAGTAATTGCTCCTTTTAGTTTGGGCCACTGTTGTTCCACCTCTCTCATTTTCTCCCAGTCTTCAAGTTCTGCCTCCAGATACTTCCCCATTTCCACATAGTCTGTATTTTTGAAGTTCAAAACTCAGGTCTTTGTGTGACTTCTTCGGATCCTATTTGCAATATCAAACCATACCATTTGATTGCTGGTGCTGAGGTGGGCTCTCACCTGGGCATTAGAGACATTATCCCCGTTAGTGAGTGTTGTGACCGTCGCTGCTCGACGCCCTCACTCCGTCCTCTTTACCTCTGTGGCGACACCCTCCGGGTTTGATGGACAGCTGGCTACCGCGGTGTCTCCATGCCGTCTCCCTCCGGCGTCCCCGGATCAGCTTGACGCTGCAACTCCGCCATCTTGTCCTGATGCCTAGGGCGCGCGCACGCGTCCCGACCTTTGTACCAGCAAGGGCACGAACCTCAGGGGCGTCCCCCTGAGATGACATTATCTGCTTCCAATATTTAAAGGTCTTTGAAAACGCTAACAAGCTGAGTTAGCAAGGATACGCAAGGGGTTTCATTCCAAGCTACTCTGCTTCCTCGGACTTACCAGAGGTACCCACTCCTCGAGGGCCTCGCTCTTTTCTTTATTTTCAGATTACAGATAGGAACCGATACTCGCTTCTCGAGGGCCCATGTTCCTGGACACTCTGAAGATTCTCTACTGCCTGGAAGCTATCACTGCTACAAACTGACTTACCATCGCTCTCTCAGAGCTTTCCCTGGAACCAGGTACTCGCTCCTCGAGGGCCTAATCCTTTCCAGCTCCTGAGCTTACTTGTGACCTTACGTGAGTTTTGTCATCTAGTTCTATTCATGAATTCTGTCTACTCTGCCTACTCACTTTCTACAGTTTCTCAACAGCTCAGCCATCCTGGGATCGTTGTTCCAGTACCTGAGGGACTACAGCTCTGCCGGGCATATCATCTCATTACTGCCACCTCTGGTGGTTTCTAATAACCTGTTTAATAAAAGAACTAATGTGTGTCTGTCTCCATACTCAAGCCTAGTCGGTGGTCCCTCTCGGGGTATCCTCCCGGGAGCGTGGTCATCTGCCGTCGGCCCAGGGATCCACCCACAACTATATCAGATACATTACAGATTGCTACTCCTTAGCAAGACGATATCTGAGACACTACAAGATTGCTGACTCCTCCCTTTCCAGGAGCCCGCTATACAGAGCTTTCTCTACAGATTGCTCCTCCCATCAAGCATCTTCTCCATAGCAGATCCATAACAGATTGCTAACTCGAGCAGCAGATATAGAACAGATTGCTAACTCCCTAGCAAATGGATAACAGATTGCTACCTCCAGTGGATCCGGCTAATTATGGGATGTTGTTAACTCCAGTGGATTCGACTTCAACTTTGGGATGTCGTTAACTTCATGGATCCGGCACCTCTCTCTGCTTTGCAGGCTATACCGGGCCTGGCCCAACGCATCTCAGAGCAGCAAGAAACTTTGGAGAAACTTATTGCAGCATTTCATCAGCTATGCACACAGAAGATACAAGGCACAGCTTCTAATCAAGAAGGTCAATTACAGGAGGTAACTTTAAAGACTGCTGTACCACTGGCAGCTCTAATCCGCTTTTCCAGAGAAATCCAGAAGACCCGGGGCTTTCTGCACCAGTGCTGCATGCACTTTACCTTACAGCCAACTTTATTTCCCACGGCTCTTTCGAAGACCACCTACATCCTGTCATACTTGGATGGAAGAGCCCTTTCCTGCAAGGACCCTTTCTTGCAAGACATAGAAGGATTTATGGACTTGTTTAAATCTGTCTTTGATGATCCTGCTCGTAATTCTGTTCCCGGTTTTGCATTGGTGGACTTGAAGCAAGGCAACAGATCACTGGCTGAATTCGCCATAGAATTCAAGACTCTTGCTGCGGAACTACACTGGGACCCCAATTGTCTCAAGACTCTCTTCTGCAGAGGCCTGGATACCTGCTTAAAGGACAAGCTGGCCGCTCGCCAGACACCTGACTCGCTGGACGAATTAATAGCCTTGGCTACTGGGATTGATCACCGGCTCCGAGACAAGGTGAAGGAACTCTGGGTTGAAACAAGCTAGTACTACCACTGCACCTCAGATGGTTCCAGTAAGTGCTGCTGCCAATAAAGATGAACCAATGCAACTTGGTCATGGACACTTGACCTCCAAGGAGAGAAGATTTCAGAAGAAATGCAGCCTGTGCATGTATTGTGGTCAGCCCGGCCATGATGTCTCTACATGCCCCATTTTGTTCGGGAAACGGATGGACTTAAGTCCTGCTGGAGGACTGTTCTTGGGCCTTACCACATCCTCTCCTCCACTCTCTCTCCCAGTCTCCTTGACCTACGGGCCAGTCATGGTTCAGACTCCTGCCCTGGTGGACTCAGGGGCAGGAGGTAACTTCATTCTCAGAAGTTTAGTGGAATACTTGAGGATCCCTCTCATCAAATTAAAAGATCCACTACTATTAGCCTCCATTCATGGGGAGCCATTACCGGGCAATGTAGCTTGCGAAACTGTACCAGTCACTCTTCGCACCGGAGCGCTCCATATGGAAACAATCTCTTTCTTTGTACTGGAAAATCCTATGCACCCTATCGTCCTGGGGTTACCCTGGCTGCAAATACACCTACCCCAATTTGACTGGGCATCTCTGGATCTCTCACGATGGAGCCCAGAATGTCATGGGAGGTGCCTTAAGGAGATCTTGCCTATCATATGCATGCCTATGACTCCAGCGATGCCAGGACTGCCGCCCCAATACGCATCCTTCGGGGATGTATTCTCCAAAGAAGCGGCTGATATTCTTCCTCCACATAGGCCCTATGACTGTGCCATAAGACTGAAGCCCAACTCTGAGCCACCGAAGGGTAGGGTGTACCCTCTCTCAGCTCTTGAGAATAAGGCAATGTGGGAATACATTGAAGAAAATCTTCAGAAGGGCTTTATCCAACATCAACGTCGCCAGCCGGCACAGGCTTTTTCTTCGTGGGAAAGGGCGGTAACCTACGTCCATGTATCGATTACCGAAGTCTAAATGAAATAACGATTAAAGACAGTTATCCATTGCCGTTAATCTCGGAGCTATTTGACCGGCTGCAAGGGCCAAGATATTTTCAAAACTTGATCTGAAGGGGGCCTACAACCTTATTCGCATATGGAGTGGCGATGAGTGGAAAACGGCCTTCAATACGTGAGACGGCCACTTCGAGTATCTTGTAATGCCGTTCGGCTTGTGCAACGCACCCACCATATTCCAAAATATGATGAATGACATCTTGCGGGACCTACTGTACAAGAACATTGTGGTCTACCTGGATGATATATTAATCTTCTCCCAGGATTTGGACACCCACATTGCAGATGTCAAGCAAGTACTCCACCATCTCCGCAAACACCGGCTGTACGCCAAACTCCCTAAGTGCAAATTCCACAAAGACTCTGTGCCTTTCCTAGGCTACATAGTATCGAAAGAAGGTTTTCAAATGGACCCTCACAAAATTGAAAGTATCAAGAATTGGTCTCAACCTACCAGCCTGAAGGCCTTAAGGAGATTCCTGGGCTTTACCAACTATTATTGAAGCTTACATAAGAAAATGCCATACTGGGTCAGTCCAAGGGTCCATCAAGCCCAGCATCCTGTTTCCAACAGTGGCCAATCCAGGCCATAAGAACCTGGCAACTACTCTTCATTAACTATACCCCTGACTGCTATGACTCGCAAGGGTGCCAACGCTTCTAAATGGTCAGCAGAGGTCATTTCCGCTTTGAGAAATTGAAGACTGCCTTCTTCACAGGACCATGCTTACGGCATCCAGACCCCAATAAGCCCTTCATAGTAGAGGTTGACGCTTCGGATGTGGGGGTAGGGGGCTGTGTTAAGCCAAGATGGAGACTCTAAAGCCTTATGTCCTTGTTCATTCTTCTCATGAAGATTCTCTCCAGCCGAGAAGAACTACGGGATCGGCGACAAGGAGCTCCTGGCAATAAAGCTTGCATTGGAAGAATGACGGCCGTGGCTCGATGGCCTCAACATCAAATAACCGTCTTCACGGATCATAAGAACCTTGAGTATCTCTGCCACGTACAACATTTGAATTACAGACAGGCCAGGTGGTCTTTATTCTTCAACCGTTTTGATTTTGTGCTTAAATATCGACCTGGAGATCTAAACACCAGAGCAGACGCGTTGTCTCACTTGTTTCACTCGGAAGATGTGCCTGATGAACCACAGCACATAATAGAATCCGAAGAAGATATCTTTATCAACCAGTCAGTCTGTTTCCGCTGGTGATGCCACCACCTCTCATCCAGCAACTTTTACTGGAGAGTCATCTTTAGAAGTGGATCTTGGACGTACATCATCACCACTTCCACTGAAACCTTCAGTGACGTCCACAGCAGCTCTATCCATTACTGCTGATATCATCAATAACACTCTGCAAGATTCTTCCATATCTCAAGATCCATCTATCATCGTTGCAGAAGACAAATTAGAAATCAAGATCAAAGAGATTCTGGATGTTCGTACCAGAGGCAAGACTTTTGAATACCTTCTGATTTGGTAAGGCTTTGGCCCCGATTTAATCACTTGGGAGCCTCAGACCAATATTTTGGACAAAGAGATGCTTCATCAGTTTCACCTCGCGCATCCTTCCAAACCTAAGCCTGGTACCCGAAGAGGAGATCGCCCTTTGAAGGGGGGTATTGTTGTGACCATCACTGCTAGACACCCTCACTCCGCCCTCTTTACCTCTGTGGCGACTCCCTCCGGGTATGATGGACGGCTGGCTACGGCGGCATCTCCATGCCGTCCCCCTCTGGCGTCCCCGGACCGGCTCGATGCTGCAACTCCGCCATCTTGTCCTGATGCCTAGGGTGCGAGCATGCACACGTCCTGATTCTTGTACCAGCAAGGACGTGAACCTCAGGGGCGTCCCCCTGAGATGACGTCATCTGCTTCCAATATTTAAAGGTCTTTGAAAACGCTAACAAGCTGAGTTAGCAAGGATACGCAAGGAGTTTCATTCCAAGCTACTCTGCCTCCTCGGACTTACCAGAGGTACCCGCTCCTCGGGGGCCTCGCTCTTTTCTTTATTTTCAGATTTCAGATAGGAACTGGTACTCACTCTTCGAGGACCCATGTTCCTGGACACTTTGAAGATTCTCTACTGCCTGGAAGCTATCACTGCTACAAACAACTGTGAGTTACCATCGCTCTCTCAGAGCTTTCCCTGGAACCAGGTACTCGCTCCTTGAGGGCCTAATCCTTTCCAGCTCCTGAGCTTACTTGAGACCTTACGTGAGTTTTGCCATCTAGTTCTATTCATGAACTCTGCCTACTCACTTTCTACAGTTTCTCAACAGCTTAGCCATCCTGGGATTGTTGTTCCAGTACCTGAGGGACTGCAGCTCTGCCGGGCATATCAGCTCACTACTGCCACCTCTGGTGGTTTCTAATAACCTGTTTAATAAAAGAACTATTGTGTGTCTGTCTCCATACTCCAGCCTAGCCGGTGGTCCCTCCAATCTGATTGCTCCTCCCTTCAGGAATCTTCTCCATAGCAGATCCATAACAGATTGCTAACTCGAGCAGCAGATATAGAACAGATTGCTAACTCCCTAGCAAATCCGATAACAGTGAGCACTAGGTCAAGTATAACTCCCTCCCTCGTGGGTTCTATTACTATTTATTTGAATAGAGCCCCATGCAGGGCATCCACTATCCCTTTACTTCTGGAAGATTCAGCAGAAGGGATATTCCAGTCTACGTCTGGCAGATTAAAATCTCCAGCAATCAACACTTCTCCCTTCTTTCTCACTTTTTGGATGTCTTCAACCAGATCTCTGTCTAGTTCTTCTGTTTAATTTGGAGGCCTGTAAACCACTCCAGTAACAATGGATGCATCATCATCATCTTTTTTTTTCTTTTTTAAGAACAGACCATAAAGCTTCTTCTCCACCCCATTGTCCTTGCAGTTCAGTTGCTTGGATATTATTTTTGACATAAAGAGCTACTCCTCCCCCTTTTCTGCCCTTCCTTAACATGTTATAGCCCGGTATAGCCATATCCTAATCATGAGAATCCGTGAACCATATCTCCAAAACAGTAACAATGTCCAAATCAGCCTCTACCATTAGGGCTTGCAGGTCTGGGATTTTGTTGCCCAGACTACGAGTATTTGTGCTCATAGCCTTCCAGCTTTTGTCATTCAGGTTTCTGCTTCTCTTGGACTTGTTTTGTGCCTTATTCGGCTGACTTTTGTTATCTCCTGCACCTATTTCCTTTATATTTGTATTAGGAGGGTGACAGTCCAATGTTCTTCTGCCACCCCTGTCATCTAGTTTAAATGTCTTATGGCATAGGATTTGAATTTATCTCTTAGGATCCTTTCTTGGACTTGTTTTGTGCCTTATTCGGCTGACTTTTGTTATCTCCTGCACCTATTTCCTTTATATTTGTATTAGGAGGGTGACAGTCCAATGTTCTTCTGCCACCCCTGTCATCTAGTTTAAATGTCTTATGGCATAGGATTTGAATTTATCTCTTAGGATCCTTTTTCCTGCCACAGACAGATGTAAGCCATCTTTAACATAGAACCTTTTACTGTTCCATAAATGGCTCTATGCCACATAGAAGTTCTCTATGTGGCATAGACTCTCTTCCCCCTTTCCATGAACAGGTAACACTTCACCATGTGTCTTATCTGCTTCGCCAGAGACTGGAAATCTCTCTATACCACTTGCAAGCTGTTTCTAGTAAGCTCGTTGGTTCCCAGATGGATAATATCAACTTCAGAGTCTTAGCTTTCTTCTTGGATCTCATTGACTATTTGAATAGCATTTCTACTAGCAGATGATCCTGGAAAGCTTTTAACTTTAGTGTTTCCCTCGAAGAGAGTTCCTATGTTACTGCCTCTGATTATGGAGTCCCCCAGCACTATGAGCTTTTTATTATGGAATTTTTGCATACATTGGGTTTCTTCTTTTCAGATACCACTTCACTCTCCATTGCTAGAGCTTCTTCATTATTTAATACAGAGATGGTATTTCGTACTTGTGTCACTTGAGGGATGGTGTATCTCTGCATCACAGGTCTTACTCTACCAGATCCCACTGTAATCCATGTGTTCTTGGGTTCCTGAGCGCTCTGTGTGGATGGGGGGACATGTGGGCTGTATACTTAAGAAGAATGGGTGTGTTTGGGTCACAGGTCTTATCCTACCTGAGCCCATTGTATACCACTTTTTTCTGGGTTTTTGAATTCACTGTGGTAGTGGGAAAATGATTCCTGAGTGCTGTAGAGTTGGTGAATATACCTTGGTGGTTGCTGATACTTTCTATATTGCAGCTAATGCAGCTTTAAGGTGAGCCAACTCTCTTTTTTTTCATGGAAGAAAGTTCTGAACAAATGGGGCAAGCCCTAAGTTTCCAGATGATTTGCCTCAAGATAAAAGCTCCACAATTGTTACATGGGAGAGTCCACATTTTGCTCAATTCATTTGATAGAGAACACTTAAGGAATTGTATAGTTGCCAAATAATCTTGTGTTCAATTATGTATCCAGGCAGACCCTATTAGAAGAACAAACCCTGGGGTGGATAGGTAGAGGGGTGGGTGGGAATTAAACAGTTGGCACCCATAAGAACATAAGAAATTGCCATGCTGGGTCAGACCAAGGGTCCATCAAGCCCAGCATCCTGTTTCCAACAGAGACCAAACCAGGCCACAAGAACCTGGCAATTGCCCAAACACTAAGAAGATCCCATGCCACTGATGCAATTAATAGCAGTGGCTATTCCCTAAGTAAATTTGATTAGTAGCCGTTAATGGACTTCTCCTCCAAGAACTTATCCAAACCTTGTTTTAACCCAGCTACACTAACTGCACTAACCACATCCTCTGGCAACAAATTCCAGAGCTTTAATGTGCGTTGAGTGCAAAAGAATTTTCTCCGATTAGTCTTAAATGTGCTACTTGCTAACTTCATGGAATGCCCCCTAGTCCTTCTATTATTCGAAAGTGTAAATAACCAATTCACATCTACCTGTTCAAGATCTCTCATGATCATAGAAATGACGGCAGAAGAAGACCAATCTGCCCATCCAGTCTGCCCAGCAAGCTTCACACTTCTTTCCTTTCATACTTATCTGTTTCTCTTGGCTCTTAGCAACCCTTGGTTCTATTTCCCTTTCACCCCCACCATTAATGCAGAGAGCAGTGATGGAGCTGCATCCCAGTGAAATATCAAGCTTGATTTAGTTAGTGGTAGTAACCGCCGCAACAAGCAAGCTACACCCATACTTATTTGTTTACCCAGACTATGTTATTCAGCCCTTATTGGTTGTTTTTCTTCTCCCCTGCCATTGAAGCAGAGAGCTATGCTGGATATGCGAGAAGTATTAGTTTTTCTTCTCCCCTGCCGTTGAAGCAGAGAGCTATGCTGGATATGCGTGAAGTATCAGTTTTTCTTCTCCCTTGCCGTTGAAGCAGAGAGCTATGCTGGATATACATTGAAAGTGAAGTATGTATTGAAAGCCACATTAACTATCAACAAATATTGAATAAGCCTATTAATTGGTAATACCTATAGCCTATGAACTCTCCGTTAATTTTACATACTCTTACCCACCCATGTTTTTTTTTTGTTTTTTTTAATTTAATTTGGAGATGGCAGCCCTCCATCCTTCCGCTCCGTGAAGGTGGAACACCAACCTCTGGCCACTGGCATCCCGCTCCGTGAATGCCTCTGTGGCTACTGCCACTCCGTGCAGTGTTTTGCTGCCTCCTCTTTATACACGTCCTCTAGACCTGATGGATCCACAATGTTTATCCCACGCCCCTTTGAAGTCCTTCACAGTTTTGGACTTCACCACTTCCTCCGGAAGGGCATTCTAGGCATCCACCATTCTCTCCGTGAAGAAATACTTCCTGACATTGGTTCTTAGTCTTCCTCCCTGAAGCCTCAGCTCGTGACCCCTGGTTCTGCTGATTTTTTTCTGGCGGAAAAGGTTTGTCGTTGTCTAATGTCACAGGAGACATTAGAGGCCTAGAAAAAGCGGGAGGCTTTGCAGCCCTTTGCTGCAAACGGCGGTCAATTTGCCCAGCCAACTCAATCAAACTGTTTAGGTCATCTAGAAGATCTCTTGCTGCCAGTTCATCCTTGATGATGGGGGTAATCTTCCAGAAAAATACCACGCAAGCTGTCCTCTCGCCATCCTACGTCCGTGGCCAGCGTGCAAAACTCTATTGCATAATCAGCTAAGGACCGTGGACCCTGTCGCAGCTCTAAAAGTTCCGAAGTGGCGGTAGCCTGACGTGCGGGCTCATTGAACACCTGTTTGAAGTTTAATACAAATTGCTAAAGATTATTCAACAGAGGATCATTGCGCTCCCACATTGGTGAAGCCCAGCTTAATGCTTTTCCATCCAATAAGGACAGGATGTAAGCCACCTTCACTGAATCAGAAGGGAACTGATTTGGTAGAAGTGAAAATCTTATATAACACTGGTTCAAAAATCCTCGACAGCCTTTGGCCTCACCTGAATAGCGAGGCGGAGCTGGTAACTGAGTGGATGTAGTAGACCCTGGAACCTGGACTGTGGAAGATGCACTGGAGGCGTCTCCGGAGAAGTGGCATCCAAACAGTTGGCCAACAGTTCGGTAGCTGCCAGAACGTCCAGGCGTTGTTGTTGTTGCAGACTTTGTGCCATTCCTGGAATGGCCTGGAGTCCCAAAATGTCCGCTGGATCCATGGCTTTGCTAACTGTTGAGGCTGGGATTAGTGGACCCTTGGGCCAGCCATGCGGATGAAGATTAGATGAGAAGAGAACTCCGCTGAGATGAAAAGGCCGGAGGCGGCAAGGAACCAGGAGACCAATCAGTAGCTTCGCCACTGGAAGCCCGCGATCCCTCCGGGAGAAGCCTGTGAGGATCCGGACCGCTGGGACTTAGGAGTGGTCTCCTATAGCTGAAGTCCAACTGAGTAGAGAACAGTCAGAGGATTTGAACTGGCAGCAGGCAAAAGAAACAGTCTACGAACCAAAACAGGAACCAGAAAGTCAGTCATTCCGAGGGCTGGAAAGCAGGAACTGAAGTGGAGACTGGAACTGGCAAGGAAGCAGGATCAGGAGTGGAAACTGGAACAGAAGAGGAAGCAGGATCTGGAACGGACGCTGGAACAGAAGAGCAAGCAGATCTGGAGTGGAGGCTGGAACAGGCGAGCAAATTGAATCAGAAGTACAGGACCAAAGACAGCAACAGTCACTCCTTTGAAAGAACACTGTTGCAAAGCAATGACTTCAGTCAGATGCAGGATTAAAATATTTTGCTGACGTCTGATATCATCTCGGCACCCGGCCTCGATTTCATTCCCATGCACTTCCAACTGCCTCCCCTGGAGCTCTGAGACGCTGCCGCAGAGAGGGCCGAGAAGGCCTGAAAAATGCCGGAGACAATCGTGGGACCCCAGAGCGGAGGAAGGTAAGAACCCGGTCGCAAGTCCAGCGACCAGGACTGCAACAGATAAATCATAAGGTACTATTGCTTATTAATTACTGTAATAGTTTATGGATCTTATCCAAACCTTTTTTAAACCCAGTTATACTACCGTATTTTCTGGCGTATAAGACGAGTTTTTAACCCCTGAAAATCTTCTCAAAAGCCGGGGGTCGTTTTATAGGGCGAATAATTACCGCATTTTTCGCTCCATAAGACGCACTTTTTTCCCTCAAAAGTGGGGGGGAAATGTCTGCGTCTTATGCCAAATTAATTTACTACAACCCCCCCCAGACCTGCCAAAAGTCCCTGGTGGTCCAGTGGGGGTCCAGGAGCGATCTCCTGGACTTGGGCCGTCGGCTGACAGCAATCAAAATGGCAGCGGTAGCCCCTGTGACATAGTAAGGGCAAAGGGCCGTTGGCACCATTTTGATTACTGGCAGCCGACGGCCCTTTGCCCTTACTATGTCACAGGAGCTACCGCTGCCATTGGTCGACCCCAGTGACATAGTAAGGGTAAAGGGCCGTCGGTGCCATTTTGATTGCTGGCAGCCGACGGCCCAAGTCCAGGAGATCGCTCCCAGACCGCTCCCGGACCCCCGCTGGACCACCAGGAACTTTTGGCAGGTCTGGGGGGATTGTAGTAAATTCATTTGGCAGGTCTGGGGGGGGGGTGTCAGGAGGGTGGGGGGGTTTGTTAGATTTTTTTTTTTTTTTTATATTCGCTCCATAAGACGCAGACTTTCCCCCCCACTTTTTTATCCATCCAATTTAATGTTCTTTACATCTGGTGCAGCTTATTAAACACAATCTACACACATGTTGTACACTGTTCCAGCAACCTACATGTAAAAGCATATGCGGCATGCAACATTTATTGATTCAACTTTTCCACAAAGGCTTTCGCTTCGCTACTAGTAACAAGCATTTTTGTTTCGCAGTGATAAAATGCTTTTAATTTGGCAAGAAAATGCAGCGTTAACTTCACTCCCTTGCAAAAGAGCTGAGTACAGTAAGGAGTGAACTCCTTCCTTGCCACCTGTACTTTTACAGAGAAATCGTGAAAAATTAGAAGCTTGCGGTTTTCATATTTAAGTTCTTGAGCTTTTGGGAAGGCTGTCAGAATTTTTGCTTTATCAGTGTAATTTAAGTACTTAACAATTATGTCCTGGAAACAAGACTGAAGCCGATCCAAAGTGGCAAAGTAGCAACCAAAAAGAATAGATCGGTAAAAACAAGGATTCGTTTATTATTATAATATAATTATATTATAATTATAATTATATAATTATAATCATTTATTATAGACTAGCATTACTATAGCATAGCCATGACATAGTTCAGACGTAGGACTACCAAGCTCTCCCCCATACATAACTGTATTTAGTTATCGAGTTCTGCCCCCTCTACATTTCCAACTCCCAGTTGTATTCCCTTGTTTTACTGTAACTTTTACTTCCTCTAGTTATGGTTTAATGTTTATTGTTATTGTTAAGGTCTTTTGTTCCCTGTAAACCGAGTTGATTTGATTTGTATCAAGAAAGTCGGTATAAAAAAAGCTTTAAATAAATAAATTATTACAATATGGTCTAGTAGAGGTGAAAGTCCGACTCTGGCCAAGTTTCGCTCATTTGACCGAGCTGCTTCAGGGGCTACAATAATCATAAAACATATATTAACCTACATAAGTACATAAACAATGACTTACATATAATTAAAACATCTAAAATCATAATAAAATTAACTTTAAAACATATAAAATGAATAAATACCATATGACAAATATATTAAATACACATACACGTACCAACACACAAATCCAGAAAATAAAAAATAAATAAGAGTGAGAATTAAAAAATATCTTTTAAAAGAAGGCTGTGCAATGAAAGGATGTAATTTATATCTACCTGTAGAGTTCAGACCAGCTTTCTCATTGGTCTTTAAAAATACCACATTCAATCCTCCTGTTACCAGATACAATGTTGTGCTTAAATCTCTTCAATGTTACAATGAAATGAATAGAAACATGGTGTCAAAATATCCTTTTCATATTACAAGAATATACAAACATTGTCAAGTACAGGAGCATATTGGTTTTGAACTTTCTTAAAAAGACAGATCAGTATCATAGCTAAATATATGGTGATATATATCATTTAAATTAGTCAGGGTGTAATTGATACTAGCATAAACAAGTGTAAAATTTAGTATACTTTACTGTCCTATATTTACTGACCATGCCAGTGGTGTTTAAAAACTGTCTTAGGGACACTGTGTATCTGTATATTAAAAGCCTATAACAAGTTACTACATAATTAAAAATTTTTGAAAAAAAAATATAAAGAAAAAGATGTTTTGGGACTGCTTGTCCTCGGCTAGACTTATAACTATATTGAGACCGAAATCCATAAAACCCCTAAATGTCCTTATTCCGACAACTATTTCAATTTAACAAAACACACAAACGGGCAGATTTTAAAAGCCCTGCTCGCGTAAATCCGCCCGGATTTACGCGAGCAGGGCCTTGCGCGCCAGTGCACGCAGGTCCCGGGGTTTTTGGAAGGGGGCGTGTCGGGGGCGGGACCCGATGGCGCAGCGTTTTGGGGGCGGGACCAGGGGCGTGGTTTCGGCCCAGGGCGTTTCGGGAGCGTGGCCGCGCCCTCCGGAACCGCCCCCGGGTCGAGTCTCGGCGCGCCAGCAGCCCGCTGGCACGCGTGGATTTACGTCTCCCTCCGGGAGGCGTAAATCCGTGGATAAAGGTAGGGGGGGGTTTAGATAGGGCCAGGGGGGTGGGTTAGGTAGGGGAAGGGAGGGGAAGGGGAGGGGAGGGCGAAAGAAAGTTCCCTCCGAGGCCGCTCCGATTTCGGAGCGGCCTCGGAGACAGGCTGTGCGGCTCGGCGCCCGCCGGCTGCCCAAAATCGGCAGCCTTGCGCGCGCTGATCCAGGATTTTAGAAGATACGTGCGTATCTTCTAAAATCCAGCGTACTTTTGTTTGCGCCTGCTGCGCAAACAAAAGTACGCGATCGCGCTGTTTTTAAAAATCTACCCCAAAAGGAATATATATAATATGATTTGTGGAGCCTTACATGAGCTTTGTTTGACGCTGAAGTCAGCGCGTCCAGCATTTTCGCACTGCTAAACTGGAAGTAGTCCCAAAACATCTTTTTCTATAATTCAGAGCTTCCCAAACTGTGGGTTGGGACACCAAATGGGGTCACAAAACCTTCAGTGGGGGTCACAAATGCAGCGCTTTTCAGGTGAGAGAAGCAGCGGCATTAATAGTGGAAGGCAGGGGGAGGGGCAGAGCTTGCAAGCAAGCACGCACTCACAAGGACTGGGGCCGCTGCAGGGCCTGTGAGCTTGCACTGACTGAAGGCCCCATGCTGACTTTCATTACCAATGCTGTGGCTGCTCTCGGGCTTGGGAGGAGAAGGGAAGACAAAGTATGCATGGGCTGGTGAAGATTGCCATAACTCCTCTCTCTTCACCCACCACTCAGCCTACTCTTAGAGAAAAATATTGCCCCTGTTGTGATCCTGCCCTGTCTCCTCACCAAGTGCTGTCCGCCTTTAGAGCATAAGATAATTTTAAATTCTCTGTTCAACCTTTTAAACATGACTGATCTTTTTAGCTTTCTAAAAAAATTATGAATGTTTTTATGATTATTTATAGTTTTATTTTGTATATTTTTACTGTTAAGAACATAAGAACATGCCATACTGGGTCAGACCAAGGGTCCATCAAGCCCAGCATCCTGTTTCCAAAAGTGGCCAAACCAGACCATAAAAACCTGGCAAGTACCCAAAAAATAAGTCTATCCCATGGTACTGTTGCTAATAATAGCAGTGGCTATTCTCTAAGTCAACTTAATAGCAGGTAATGGATTTTTCCTCCAAGAACTTATCCAATCCTTTTTTAAACACAGCAACACTAACTGCACTAACCACATCCTCTGGCAACAAATTCCAGAGTTTAATTATGGGTTGAGTGAAAAAGAACTTTCTCCGATTAGTTTTAAATATGCCACATGCTAACTTCAAGGAGTGCCCCCTAGTCTTTCCATTATCCGAAAGAGTAAATAATTGATTCACATTAACCCGTTCTAGACCTCTCATGATTTTAAACACCTCTATCATATCCCCCCCCTCAGCTGTCTCTTCTCCAAGCTGAAAAGTCCTAACCTCTTTAGCCTTTCCTCATAGGGGAGCTGTTCCATTCCCCTTATCATTTTGGTCGCCCTTCTCAGTACCTTCTCCATTGCAATTATATCTTTTTTGAGATGCGGCAATCAGAATTGTACACAGTATTCAAGGTGTGATCTCACCATGGAGCGATATGGAGGCATTATAACATTTTCCATTCTATTAACCATTCCCTTCCTAATAATTCCTAACACTCTGCTTTTTTGACTGCTGCAGCACACTGAGCAGACGATTTTAAAGTATTATCCACTATGATGCCTAGATCTTTTTCCTGGGTGGTAGCTCCTAATATGGAACCTAACATTGTGTAACTACAGCAAAGGTTATTTTTCCCTATATGCAACACCTTGCACTTGTCCACATTAAATTTCATCTGCCATTTGGATGCCCAATCTTCCAGTCTTGCAAGATCCTCCTGTAATGTATCACAATCTGCTTGTGAATTAACTACTCTGAATAATTTTGTATCATCCGCAAATTGATAACCTCACTTGTCATATTCCTTTCCAGATCATTTTTATATATATATATGTATATATATATATATATTTTTTTTTTTTTAAAAGCACCGGTCCAAGTACAGATCCCTGAGGCACTCCACTGTTTACCCTTTTCCACTGAGAAAATTGACCATTTATTCCTACTCTCTGTTTCCTGTCTGTTAACCAGTTTGTAATTCACACAAATCTGCTTACTTTTTAGGAGATTGAATATTTTTGCAAGCCACTATATGTTGATTACCTGTAACCAATGTTCCCGTATATAGCAGAATACCGAGTCTCCCATTTTAGAGATGGCTTAGATGTGGCAACTGTTAAGGAATATTTATGCATGCCTAGAAAAGTCATCTTCGCTTTTCTTATCTGTGGGGAGCGCTAGTTCTGTGGTGGTGCCATTGAATGACATCACCCATATGTGACTCATTCTGCTGTTTGTGGAGAACACTCATTACAGGTAAGCAACATATGCATATGCAACAGTAAATGATAAATGTGATACATATTGTTGAGTAAACAGCAAACAAAGTAGAATAGATAGCTCCTTTTTGGTGAACACAGATATTTTCAGTTGTGCAGGAACTAGCCCTTCAGAAATCAGTAAGGTTAGGTTTTTCCCCAACCTTAATCATGCAAAACCAAGGATTGTAGCTTCATCCCAGCATCCCCATTCCCTAGCTCTCAGGGTCTGGATATCAAAAGAGGCTTAACTCTGGTCACTCATTTTGGGGGGATGTGGTATCTCAAGTCCTCATATTTAGAAACGAATCCATTAGGAGGCTTTATGATTTCAGATGGTGGAGTTTTGTCATCTATTGTGAGAGCATAGGCATAGATCTTTCCCCCACAAAAATTGCTCAAGTACCTTCTACGTCTCTGATTCCAGCCTCAAAACAAGTTCTATCAGAGTTCACCTCAGAGATTGGTGCATATCAACCCCATTTAGAAGGAAACCCTATTTCTGTACAGTCTTTAGTTCTCAAATTAATTTGGGAATTGCTTAATTGAAGCCGCCCCATCAATTCTTTTGCTTTAATCATAAGACAGCTTGGTTTTAACCCAGCTGATGAAAGACCCTTTTGAGCCTCTGAACTCTTGTGATCACAGGAAGGTGTTTTTTAAATTTTTTTGTAAATGTTGGTAGTCATTTCCACCCTCAGAGACAGAGAGCTCCAGGCTCTAAGGGCTTATCTATGTTACATTAGATATTGTTGTCATAGTACATAATGCTTCACAATCATCCAAAATTCCTGCCTAAGGTATTGCTGGACTTTCAAATTAATCTTTCCAATATTTTCTCTAGGTCACATGTCATACGTTTGAAGCAACTTTACTTACCGTATTTTTCGCTCCATAAGACGCACCTGACCATAAGACGCACCTAGGATTCAGAGGGGGAAAATTAAAAAAAAAAAAAATTGTGCTAAACCGGCTCTGCGTCTGGGCGTCTTATGGAGCAAATTAGGGGAGTGCATAGTTTTTTTTTTTCTCCCCATTTTGTTTTCGGGTCTGGGGAGGGCCATTTCGGTCCACTCCCCAGATCAGAAAATTTTTCTTTCTGTGGGAACCCCCAAACCCCCCCCCCCCCCCCATCCCAACCCTTTAAATTAACAACCTCCACCCCCCTGACCCCCCCAAGACCTGCCGAATTAATTTCCTGCAACCCCCCACCCTCCTGACCCCCCCAAGACCTGCCAAACGTCCCTGGTGGTCCAGCGGGGGTCCAGGAGCGGTCCGGGAACGATCTCCTGGGCGTGAGCCGTCGGCTGCCAGTAAACAAAATGGCGCCGACGGCCCTATGCCCTCACTATGTCACTGAGACCGACCAATAGCAGCGGTCGGTCTCAGTGACATAGTGAGGGCATAGGGCCGTCGGCGCCATTTTGTTTACTGGCAGCCGACGGCCCTATGCCCTCACTATGTCACTGAGACCGACCAATAGCAGCGATCGGTCTCAGTGACATAGTGAGGGCATAGGGCCGTCGGCGCCATTTTGTTTACTGGCAGCCGACGGCTCACGCCCAGGAGATCGTTCCCGGACCGCTCCTGGACCCCCGCTGGACCACCAGGGACGTTTGGCAGGTCTTGGGGGGGTCAGGAGGGTGGGGGGTTGCAGGAAATTAATTTGTCAGGTCTTGGGGGGGGGGGGGGGTTGTAGGAAATTAAGTCGGCAGGTCTTGGGGGAGTCGGGGGGGGGGGGTGTTTGTTAGATTTTTGTTTGGTTTTTTTTTTATATTCGCTCCATAAGACGCACATACATTTTCCCCCCACCTTTGGGGGAAAAAAAGTGCGTCTTATGGAGCGAAAAATACGGTACTTTGAATTGCAAGGGAGTTGCTACCCTCTGTCTGGAGAAGACTCACACTCCTAAAATTCTTCTAGTTTTTTGTTTCTTTGAACCCTAATTGACTTGGCAATGTGCCACAAAATGCACCATTTCCAGTTAGATAGTAAATTGCATTTCCCATGCCAATCTACGTGCCTTGAGGAAACTTGCAAGGCTGCAATGTGGAGTTCGGTCCACATTTTCACATCATATTGTCTAGATATAGTATTCCATCAGGATAGTAGGACTGGACAGTCCATTTCCCTTTTTGAGGGGTGGAACCTAACTCCCTCCCTCATAGGGCTCATTTTTCTAGTTTCAAGTTGACACCTTATCATTGTTCTTAAACAAAAAGGGATACCCTCAATAAAAACTGGTTTTTGCTCAGTGATGATTTTCTTCCCTTTTCTGTTAGTCATCTCTTAGCTAGTGAGGCCCATTTCTATGATATGATGACCCTGCGTGTCTTCAAAGAAAGCAGTTTCTTATCTGTAAGGGTATGTTCTGAAGACAGTCCAACAGTCACAAAAAACCCTTCTCCTTCGCTTCAGAATTGTTTTCTCATTTTTGTAATCCTGACTGTATGGAAACTGAGAGCAGCTACATGGCCACTGCACTATAGGAGCTCCCAGGCATATGCAATAAAGTCATTTAGGGGCAATTTTCAAACAGCCCACCTTGTAATCTTTTTCAAAGAGAAAATATGCATGTACTTTCTCTTTGAGAATTGTTCATGGCTACAAAGGACCCACATACTTTGCATCTACTTTTTCTGCAGTCTGAATTTTACTGGCAAACATTCAGATTTGAAAATCTTATCTACACATGTTTTTCTAATCATGTCCTAAATGTGCCTCTGGCAGAGCCTCCCTTCAGTTCAGCTAAGTGTGCATACTATGGACATCCACATGTACGGGTACTTTTATCCAGATTCAGTGAGGGCAAATTCCAGACAGCCAGTTTACTTGTGTAAAAATACTATTTATCCGGGTAAATAGCACTGAAAATTGTCCTTGTAGAGGTCAATAATCAAAGCACCCACAGGGTTTGCAAGCTAATTTTCAAAGGGAAATGCGCTGTGGACTTTCCTTTTGGAAATTCTAGTAGCTTTGGGAAAGTAGGTACCTTGTACTCATGTCCTTTTGCACATGCTTTGAAGCAAGTGCAAGAGTACATGTGGGTTTGTCAAAATGAAATCCCCCATGTGTACTCTTCCTTCCTCAGCCTAATCCTTCTTCCTTTTTACCCCTAGTAAGGTGGAGGAGGGGGCATGGATTTATCAAACAACCCATTTCTATGTATAAAATACTGTTTTACCTGTAGGAATGGATCTGAAAATTGATTTCTTAGAAGTCCGTTTTCAAAAGGTTTAGGCACCCAACTTAAGCACTTAATGTTCCCCTTACAAAATTGACTAGTGCTTAAATTTAAGTACTTAAAAGTGGGCAGGGCCAAGGCAGGGAAAAGTTAGGGACTCTGTGCAAATTTCTAGCACTAGGCACCTTAATTTAAGCACCTACATTTAGGCAAGAGAATAGCAGGACTAAAATTAGGTGCTTCATTTATCAGAGTCTAAGATTAATTTTCATCCTAAAATTCAGATGCATAATTTCAGCTGAAATTTTACCAAACTTTATTAAAACTTAGGCACCTAGGTCATGTGCTCAACTTCCTTTGAAAATTGACCTGCATGTGTTTAATAGAAAGCTCTGCAGATTTTTTTTTCATTCTGTCATGCAGTGTCCAATGAACAACTTATGTAACTGATGAACTGCTATCTTCTGAGGACACCTAAGCAATCTTGCTATTCTGCATGTGAATTATTAGTTTATAAACTGTTATGTAACTTTTCCAGTGACTGAATCATTTTAAATCTTTCTCTCAAGAATGACAGATGGATACTCAGGAAGTGACTTGACAGCATTAGCAAAAGATGCAGCACTTGGTCCAATTCGAGGTAGGTATTACCCTTTTGAATCATTACTGTTTTGATCAGTTTTTCTTTGTGCATAAGAATAAACCACAGTGAATTCAAATTAGGATGAATGTTTCAATAAATGAAATCCAATTGTTAAAACCTTTGGGGCAGATTTTAGAAACAGCGCACGTGGGGTATATTTGTGCGCGCTACTCAGCACGCACAAATGTACACCCAATTTTATAACATGTGCGCGCTACTGCGCACATTTTATAAAATTTAGAGGAGCCCCGATGGCTTTCCCCGTTCTCTCCAAGGCCAAAATCGGAGCGGCCTCGGAGGGAACTTTCTTTCCGCTCCCCCACCCTCCACCTTCTCCTATCTAACCCACCCCCCCAGCCTTACCTAAATCCCCCCTACCTTTTTTTCGCGATTTATGCCTGTCGTCCAGCTGACAACACACCATCCCCCGACACGGCAGCTGTGACTGAGACCTCGGTCCCGCCCCTGGAACGGCGCCACGGCCCCGCCCCTTTTTCAAAGCCCCGGGGACATACGCGCGTCCCAGGGCTTGCACATGTCGCCGAGCCTATGCAAAATAGGCTCGGCGCATGCAGGAGCAGGTTTTCGGGGTTAAGCGCGTAACCCTTTGAAAATCTGCCCCTTTGTGTATAACAATTACTACAGACCTTGTAAACTTTTATCTAGAGCTCATCATATTCTTAATTTGTCTTAACAGAACTCAAACCAGAACAGGTGAAGAACATGTCTGCTAGTGAGGTATGAATTAACTTGGAGTAGTTATGCAGTATTGAATTTTTTATTCACCCTATTCACCAATTACATAAGTACAAAAACTATAGAAAATGCCACTTTGAGTTTCAGTTTCTCTGTAAGAGGAACGGTTTCATGTGACAATACAGGGATTGTTGTAGAGTGTGGAACTAGAAGACAAATATGTCTGTAGAATGGAGAAATTCTGATTACATGATGGGTATAACAGCAAATGCAAATATTCAGTAAGGTAACCTGGGTTGGTCTTTATTAGCCCTCTCATCTAAGTTTGCCCATGTATAGAGTATAATCAGAGTACTGGTCAAATAGGGCTGTCAATCAAAGTGCACTATCTAGCTGACCAAAGATAATCCTGGAAAAGAATTCCATGAATTTTACACAAAGTTCAACTGAAAAGAAAAACTGTGCACATATATTGGACAATTAAGGGTGAATTTTAAAAGCCCAGTACATACCAAAGCCAAGAGATACGTGCAGAGGTTGGGACGGCGCACACTGCATGGATTTTAAAAGGCACCTGCCTACACGCATATCTCTTGGTATGCACACAACATTTTTTGTTTTGTTTTGTTTTTTTACGAAAAAGTGACGGGGTGTGTTTGGGTGGGATTTATGAATGAAACCAGCCTATGAATACTTACGCACACAAGCGCACCAGGGTCCCCTACTGCGTAACTTTACTTCTGCTATGGATGGTGTGTAAGTCCTAAAGCAAAAAAAACTAAGCTAGTCAGTGAGGTTTTAAGGGTAGGGGCTAACTGTAAAAGGGAGGCTAATTATTGGGGGGGGAGGGGAGGAAGAGGAAGTCCTATCCTTTACCTGTGCAAATTGGGCAAACTAATTGCATTGGTGGGCATGTCTACTAAAATCCCACCATTTATGCAGTAGAGGCAGCATTTGTATGCACATGCACGTGCGTCATATAAAATTGTGAGCATATGTACATGTGTACAGCTTATTTTATACCATGCGTGCATATATGCGCATATGTTAGAAAATGGCGCTAGCAAGCGTACGTGTGAGCCCGCGCGACTGTTTAAAAGGTACCATCTCTGTAACAAACACAAAAGGGCATTGAATAAGCTCAAGTTTGAAATTTATGAGCTGTAATAATCAGTCATTTAAAAAAATATAACTAAAGTGGAGAGTATTTCACATATATCTCATGCTTGGATCAGAAATGTTTGAACAGCATTAAGATTGTAACTCTTAAGAAATTTCCTTTGAAAATTAAATATCAGTCAAGTTTGTATGTGGATATTGTTGACCAGGCAGGAGAAATGAGAGAGGAGCGTACTTTTTAAAAAGGAGCTAGGATGCAATCATAAGGAGAAAGCGAAAATCACAAAATATATAATGAGAATCATTCTTTGCCACTGATCTGCCACAATCTTCATTCTCTTACTCTACAAATTTCAGATTCCTCTTCAGCCAGCTAGACCAGTGCAGATGGGTTATGCCCACCTACCAGCAGACAGATTTAACAGTTTTGGTGATATCACCCCCTCGTGCTCCTGTGCTGATTTCAGCCTACTAGTATTCTCTGTCTCCAGTGGATGATAGGTGAGCATCCCATGCTGTGAACTGAGGCCTGATTAGGCTGGATAAAAAGGACTCTAATTTGAAGGACAGTGCCCGAGGTGAACGATTGTACTTTCCCCCACCTCTACAACATCCCCCCTCAGTTGAGCATTGCTGTAAGCCAGTGGGGTTCTAGTTTGGCCTGGAATGGGCTTCAGTCTAGGTCTGTACTTGGCATGTCTGCTCCCCCACCCCTGTCCGCCTCCCCCCTCCCAGATTGGCTCCCTTCATAGGGATTTTTTTTCCTCCCTACAAGAGGCACTTAAAAAACCAAACACAAAGTTCCTTTCCCTGTCTGTCACTTAAAGTTTTAAAAAATTGATCTTGAAATGAGAGAAAAGCCATAATCCCAGGACAAGCAGGATGCTAGTCCTCACATATGGGTGACGTCACTGACGGAGCCCTAGTGCAGGAAATCTTTCTGTCAAGTTTTCTAGAAACTTTTGACTGGCCCTGTGAGGACACTGAGCATGCCCAGCATGCCATGATATTCTCTGCCACAGCGGTCTCACTCTAGTCTTCATTTTTCCACGCTGCTGTAAGCATCGCGGAGATAGGAGCCTGTGAGTTTTTTTACTCACGTCTGACTGAAAAAGTCATTTTTTCTTCGAAATTTCTCCCATACGGGATCTCACTCTCACTTTTCTCACCGGACGGGGAGAAATTGATAGCGTTTTTACCTCTGTAAAGATGTTTATTTTTGTCTCACAAATTTTCTGTTTTCATCGACGGCTGTCGATTCTGACATGGCTTCGGGTTTTAAAAAATGCCCGATATGTAATCGGACCATGTCAGTTACATCCCACACCTAGAGTGTGTTGTCTGGGTGAAAAACATAATATTTCATCCTGTCAACAATGTCAGGAAATGACTCCGAAGGGAAGGAAACTTAGGCAAGAAAAAATGCAACATCTTTTTCACCTACAACTTATTCCTTCACCTTCGAATTCAACAAAATCATCCCCAGCAGGAGTTATAAAAAGAATCCTGCTGAAGAAACGTCGACTAGAAGGATCTAGGGATCAAGCATCACCGACACCGTCGACGACATCGATGAGGTCAGTAACTGAAATAAGACCGAAGCATAAACATCGATATCGCCATGCCCCGACACCACTGTTAGCTCCCTCCCTGGGGGAACAGAGTGCAAAGCAGCAAAAACATAAGGATACACCCCTGCCATCCGGGCCTACTTCGGTACAACCTGCACAACCATCACAGGAGACATAGTCTCCCCCTCCACCGATACCAGCCGTTCCACCGATTCCTCAGGACTTGTCGACACTCATCAAGGAAGCAGTAATGCAAGCCCTAAAGGACCAACTTCCGGCGACCATGCCGATGCCGGCGATATCGCTGATGCCGGTGACGTCTCCTACACCTGTGACATCACCGATGCCAGTAACCTTACCGATGACTATGGCAGTATAGATACCGGTGACATCACCGATGCCGGGATCATTCCCGATGCTGGGGGAACCCCGATGCCAGTGACATCGATTCCACTACTGACCTCTGTCGATTCCAACGTCAATGCCTTCTGTCTTGTCAGACACTACCCCGATGTCGATGGCTTCATCGGTTCCAGCACTGATGCCCATCTTCACCATTGCACCTACACAGGAAAAGAAGGGAAAAACATTGGTGACTACAAGGAAATAATTGAAGACACCTATACCTTCGATGCTGAAGCCTTTACCAACGGTGCCAATTCTTCCTGGGGCTCCAGGATTCACAGAATCAGTACTGCATAATATTCTTATGAGAAGATATCAGAATTTATTGGATTCCCTACCATCTAATCCAAGAGAGGATAATCCTGAGGATCCTTTACCAGGACCTTCTGGCCTTCCTCCCCCACCTAGGACTTCGGCACCTCCACAACAAACTCCAGAGTATGATACTTGGAGTGATACTGCTTCAGACACATCATCAGAAGGTTTTATGTCTGATCCATCACCACCACATCCCAGAAAGCAATCTCCTCCAGAGGATTTCATTTTCACTACTTTTGTACAGGAGATGGCGGACTCCATCCCCTTCAAATTAGAGGCGGAGCAAGACATTAGGCAACAAACCTTGGAGGTACTCCAGTTTGTCAACCCTCCAAAACAGATAGTTGCCATTCCAATACATGATGTTCTCTTACAACTACAACACCATCTGTGGGAACATCCCTGCTCTGTCCCAGCAGTAAATAAAAGAATGGATAGTACCTACCTAGTACAATCCACTCCTGGATACCAGAAGTCACAACTTCCTCACCACTCAGTGGTCGTGGAATCAGCACAGAAGAGGTCAAGGAGAACAAGAATACATTCATCAAACCCCCCAGGTAAAGACCATAGATTTCTGGACTCCCTGGGTCGTAAAGTGTTTCAAGGGGCCATGTTGAACTCTAGGATTTCCTCCTATCAGCTCTACAAGACCCAGTATCAAAGGAATTTGTGGAAACAAATTCAAGAATTTGTCCCATCTCTACCTACTCAATACCAAGAAACTGCCCAGGCCATCATCCACAAAGGTCTGGAGGCCGGAAAACATGAAGTCCGGGCGGCCTATGACGCCTACGAAACAGCTTCAAGGGAGGCTGCATCAGTGCCAGAAGATGGGCCTGGTTTAAGGCCTCAGACCTTAGACCAGAGGGTCAGGATAAATTAGTGGATATCCCCTGCCTGGGAGACAACCTTTTCAGATCTAAAGTCCAAGATGCTGTGTCTCAGCTAAAAGAACACATGGAAACACTGAGACAACTTTCTTCCCTCCCACAGTATCCCCCTACACACACTGGGCGTAGGCCTCAAAGAAAGGACACCAGAAGGCCTTTTTACCAGCAGCGGAGGTATTACCCTCCTGCATCTCGACCCAGGCCTTCTAGAACACAACAAAGGCCGCAACCAAGATAGCAGAGGGCAGCTAGACCCCAACCTGCTCCACAGACAGGACCGGCTGCTGGCTTTTGAAGTCACATCCAGAGAACTCAGCCTTTTCTCAAATCGTCAGCCAGTGGGAGGTCGGATATCCAAATTCTACACCAATTGCATACCAATAACAGACCAATGGGTCCTATCAATAATATCTAGAGGATACCAACTCAATTTCCTCTCAGTTCCCACAGATTTTCCACCAAGTCAACTTCACCTCAGCGACAATCACATGCTTCAATTACAAGTAGAATTATCCACCCTTCTGAAAGCCAGAAGAAAACCGGAGACCTACGTCCCATCCTAGACCTCAGAAATCTCAACAAGTTTCTGAAGAAAGAAAAGTTCAGGATGGTTTCTCTAGGCACCTTGCTTCCACTTCTTCAAAAAGGAGACTGGCTTTGTTGTCTGGATCTTCAAGACGCTTACGCTCACATTCTAATATTCCCTCCTCATCGCAAGTACCTGCGATTCATAGTGGGTCAACAACATTTCCAATACAGAGTACTGCCATTCGGCCTTGCCTCAGCTCCCAGAGTATTCACCAAATGTTTGGCAGTAATAGCAGCACACTTGCACAAACAAGGTGTCCATGTGTTTCCATACCTAGACGACTGGCTCATCAGAAGCCAATCTCTACAAGGAGCTCTCGCTTCTCTCAATCAAACAATTACTGTACTCCATCCGATGGGATTTCTCATCAATTACCAAAAATCCCATTTTACTCCATCTCACCTACTTCAATTCATAGGAGCAGAATTGAACACTATCCTCTCAAGGGCTTTTCTACCCGAGGATCGAGCAAACACAATTTCCCTTTTGGCAAACTCATTTTACTCAAAGAAACAAGCAACAGCTCATCAGTTTCTAACCTTACTAGGCCACATGGCCTCCACAGTTCAAGTCACTCCTATGGCACAACTTGCCATGAGAGTCACCCAAAGGACTTTACGATCTCAATGGATACAAGCCATTCAGCCACTGCATTCTCCAATTCAAGTCACCCACCAGCTACGTTCATCTCTACTATGGTGGGCAAACAAGGACAACTTGCGCAAGGGCCTACCCTTCCAACAACCAGTCCCACAGATAACTTTAACTACAGATGCATCCATCTTGGGTTGGGGAGCTCACATAGACACTCTCCAAACCCAGGGTACTTGGACAAACTTGAAGCAACATTTCAAATCAATTTCCTAGAGCTTCGAGCTATATGATATGCGCTGCATGCGTTCAAGGACTGCCTTTCACACAAGACTGTTCTAATCCAAACGGACAACACAGTAGCCATGTGGTACATCAACAAACAGGGAGGTACGGGATCGTATCTCCTTTGTCAAGAAGCTGCACAGATTTGGGCCTGGGCCCTAACACACTCAATGTTTCTCCGGGCCACTTATCTGGCAGGCATTCACAATGTAGTGGCGGACCGACTCAGTCGTCAGTTCCAACCACACGAATGGTCCCTGGATCCCATAGTAGTGAGCAGGGTATTTCAACGTTGGGGTCAACTGACAATAGATCTCTTTGCGTCACATCTGAAAAACAAAGTAGACAAATTCTGTTCTCTACACAAACAGAAGAACCAACCAGCCAAGGACGCATTTGCTCGCCCTTGGAACTCAGGCCTTCTATACACATATCCTCCAGTACCGCTCATAACCAAAACTCTAATGAAGCTACAACAGGACAAGGGGACCATGATACTCGTAGCCCCATATTGGCCTCGACAAGTATGGTTTCCCACACTTCTAGACCTCTCAGTCAGGGATCCCATTCGCCTGGGAGTAGCTCCCACTCTCATATCTCAGGATCAGGGTCAGTTGCGCCATCCCAACCTTCAATCCCTTTCCCTGACAGCATGGATGTTGAAAGCTTAATCTTACAATAGATGAAAGATTGAGTGGTTGTAGCTCAAGTGCTTCTAGCTTCATGTAAACCTTCCACACGAAAGACCTATTCTTCTAAATGGAAGAGATTTACTTTGTGGTGCAGGCAAAGGAATATTAATCCTTTCTCCTGCCCCACAGCTTCTCTACTTGACTACTTATGTCATCTTTCAGAATCTGGCCTCCAGACTTCATCAGTAAGGGTACATTTAAGTGCAATCTCAGCGTATCATAACAAGGTAGGAGATGCACCAATATCCATACAACCCCTTGTCAGTAGGTTTATGAGAGGCTTAACTCATTTTAAACCACCAATTCGGCCTCCAGTCACAGAATGGGACCTGAATCTGGTTTTAACAAGACTCATGCGTTCTCCTTTCGAACCCATAGATTCCTGTGATCTTAAATTTCTCACATGGAAGACTATCTTCCTCATAGCCATTACATCAGCTAGAAGGGTTAGTGAGTTACAAGCACTTGTCACGTACTCACCCTATACAAAATTCCTACATGACAGAGTGGTTCTCCGTACACATCCAAAATTCCTTCCCAAGATAGTTAACGGAATTCCACTTGAACCAATCCATAGTTTTACCCATATTCTTTCCAAGGCCTCATTCTCACCAAGGGGAATGGGCCTTACATACCTTGGACTGTAAACGTGCACTATCCTTTTACTTAAAATGCACTGCAGTTCACAGGGCATCCAATCAACTTTTTGTATCTTATGATCCAAACAAACCGGGGAAAGCAGTGGGTAAACATACTCTATCCAATTGGTAACAGATTGCATACAGTTTTGCTATGAAAAAGCAGGCCTTCCTCTCCAAGGGCGAGTAAAGGCACATTCAGTAAGAGCAATGTCAACCTCAGTAGCACATTATCGTTCAGTGCCAATCCTTGACATATGTAAAGCAGCAACATGGAGTTCTCTTCACACATTTGCAGCTCATTACTGTTTGGACAAAGAAGGACTACAAGATTCTGCCTATGGACAATCTCTCTTAAAGAACTTGTTTCCAGTTTAATCCCAACTCCTTCTACATCCAACCTGCTGTGATCTTCGGCTGACTCATTTCACCAGCAATACTTCACTGTTGCTTAACTACAAAATGACTCAGCCTCTAGCTTTCTAATCACCCATATGTGAGGACTAGCATCCTGCTTGTCCTTGGATAAAGCAAAATTGTTTACCTTGTAATAGGTGTTATCCCAGGACAACAGGATGTAGTCCTCACGAAACCCACCCGCCACCCCGCGGAGTTGGGTATGTTCCATTTATTATTTTATTTTTTACTAAAGCTTATTACTATACACGAGACTAGAGTGAGACCCCTGTGGCAGAGAATATCATGGCATGCTGGGCATGCTCAGTGCCCTCACAGTTCCAGTCAAAAGTTTCTAGAAACTTTGACAGAAAGATTTCCCGCACTAGGGCTCAGTCAGTGACGTCACCCATATGTGAGGACTAAATCCTGCTGTCCTGGGATAACACCTATTACAAGGTAAGCAATTTTGCTTTCTCTAAAAAGTGAATACCAGTGTACTGGTGCAGGGTAAACATGGCAGAAGAAAGCCATGCTATGTGGTGGCTGCAGGGTCCAGCAGCATGAGGCAGGAGGAATTTCTAAGCTGTGCCGGATTTGTCAGGAGGGAAGTGGAATTAATCAAAGCAGTGATTCCGCAGCTCCAGGAGGATACTGCATTGGCAGGACTGACCATGCACACAGTTCCCACTGGCAGTTTGCTTGCTGCTGCAGGAATGGTGACCATCTTTGAAGCTTAGCAAAGGGAGAAGGAACTTGAGCCTCCAACTATCAGCCATGCGATGCCAAGCTGACTTGCCTTTTATGGAAGAAACTATGGCTTCTGCTGTTAAAGACACAGCACCTCCCTCTTCTAGTTTTGAAACTTCTTCTCCTGCTTGGGCTTCTGTATCAAATGAGTTTTTGAAATATTTGCACCAGAGTTTGGACCTGTGATCCACTCAGCTATTTATCTTCCTCTAGGAGTTTCAGAAGAGGCTCAGAAAGGATGAAGGAATGGATGATGATAAATCATGCAAATTAGATGATTCCCTCGATGCATTTAATGTCCTGAGGGATGGCATCAGTGAAGAGCAGTAAAAGGAAAGAATTTTCCTCAGAAAGAGAAGATGGCTCTTCTATGGTTCATCTTTTTTCCCTTCTTTAGTTTCTCAGTCTCTGAAGGTGCTTAATATTGCAGAAAATGAGGAGGACATTTTCAATTTCAGACCCTACCATTCGAATTCGCCATAGCTCCAAGGATCTTTTCGAAGGTGGTGATAGTAGTGAAGGCAGTGCTGTGCAGGAAAGGAAATTACGTTCCCTCTTATCTAGACAATTGGCTGATTTGAGCAACGTAAGAAGGAGAGCATATGTTAGCCACCAGAAGGATGATCCAGTTGTTGCAGGAATTGGGGTAGGTGGTAAACTTTTCTAGAGCAGCTTATTACCCTCTCAGTTCCTGGAATATCTGGGACTTTGTTCAATACAAGGATGGACCGTGTCCATTTGTTGGCACACAGAGTTCAAAAATTGTATCAGCAGTTGCTTTCATTACCGTTATTCAGGAATCTGATGGTATGGAATTATCTTGAGCTTTTGGGTTCCATGGCAGCAGCTTTGAGTTCCATGGGCAAGAGTGCACATGAGTTCTCTTCAAAGGGCATTATGTTCCAGGTGGAATCCTCAGTAGTAGAATTACCCAATGAGACTCCTTGTGTCAGGGACTGAATTTGTAGTGGCAGCTTGATACCACCAGTTTGGAGATAGGAGTAAATCTTGAGTTGCTGACCTGTGTGATGGTAACAACAGATGTCAGTCCGTTAGGTTGGGGAGTACATTGTCTAGGTCAAGTTACTCGGGGAATGTAGATGGAAGAGGAAGTGAAATGGTCTATTAATTGTTTGGAAACCAGAGTAATTGAAATGGACTTTCTACACTTTGCCTTCCTTCTCAGAGGTCAGGCAGACAGGACTTTGTCCAGCATTGCAATCACAGTAGCGTATGTGAATCATGAAGAAAGCACCAAGAGTCCTCAGGTATCAGAAAAGATGAATCTGTTGACATGTTGGACAGAAAGAAACATAAAGGCTATTTCAGCATCTCAAGAGGCCAGGTTGGAAAATGTTTGGTCAGATTTTCTCAGTCACAGTATATTGGATCCTGGGGAGTGGCACTGTCCCAGGAAAGCATTCAATCAAATTGTTCATAGGTGGAAGAACCTCTGATGTATCTAATGGCTGACCAGTAAGAACGTGAAGGTGCACTGATTTTTCAGTCAGAAGAAGGGAAAGGGGTCAGCATGTCTGATGTGGTACGGGTCTCCTGCAGGAGATTTATGGAGTATGTCCAATCCAAAAAAAAAAAAAAAGAGCACCCAGCTCCTGCGGAGACTGACTCTGCAGCTATTAGTGTTGAAGGTGCTTTCAGGATTGAAAGAGGATGGCTCTGACTATATCAGCCACTTGAACACCAATAGCTGCAGGGTCAGTCTCCGCAGGAGCTGGGTGCTCTCCTTTTTTCGGAGGGGAGGTAATCCATAAGTCTCCTGCAGAAACCCATACCACAACAGAAAGCGAAGCCAGCTTGCTCCTGGAGTGGCGCGGCAGGGTGTTTTTCAGCCACTCCAGACGTGACGGGGGTGGCGACTTTGCTCAAGGAGGTCCTGCAGACCAACATGCTGGGAGTCCGATTTGTCATGCCAGGCCAGATACTATACTTGCAGTCCAGGTCGAGGGCTGCATGATTAATGTGTACGTCCTGATTGGAGACCCCGCCAGGTTAGTGTTCTTTCGCTAGTTATCAGCCCTATTTCAAACCTTGAATGCAACAGAGGAGGTGGTGCTTGGGGGGTGACTTTAATTGCACCTTCAAAAGCCTTAACTGGTAGTGGTTGATGGAATTGCGCCCCCTCCATCGCATGCTTGGGGAAGATGGTTGCCCGCTTCTCCCTGGCTGATGTCTGGCGGCTACATCACCCAACTGATTCCACTTCTGGCATCTGTATCCGGGTGTTGGAGGGATGAATCGGCCTCTCAGTTTGACTGGCTGTATGTCACGGGCTACATAATGTCATGGACCTTATCGAATGCCATTGAAGTGGCACCCTTCTTGGACCACCATCTGGTGTCCATGAGGTTCAGGCTTGACTCAGCCAGGCTTCGAGCCATCCTCTGGTATTTCAGCAACTCCTTACTCTGGAGGAGGAGGATATCAAGCGGCAATCGAAGAGTTCTGGGTAGAATGTGCGTCTTTGGGGTAGACTTTGCTTCATGAAGCTAGTGGTAGGATGTGGGGAAAATCCATCTCAAACAGCTATGCCAGGGGAGTTAACGGGGAGCGAAGTTGTGAGCTCAAGCACCTACAGGTGCAGATTTTGGAGCTGAAGGCAGAAGTATCTGTTGATATGGACCAAGCTCTGCAAAACGAGTGCATGGAGAAAAAGCGCATCTTCTATCACCTCAAGGAGTGGTGGGGGGAGGGGCCTTCATGAGGTCACGGATTCAGTTCCTTCGGGAAATGGTCTGCTGCTCCTGTTTCTTCATAAGATCATAAGAAATTGCCCTGCTGGGTCAGACCAAGGGTCCATCAAGCCCAGCATCCTGTTTCCAACAGAGGCCAAACCAGGCCACAAGAACCTGGCAAGTACCCAAACACCAAGAAGATCCCATGCTACTGATGCCAGTAATAGCAGAGGTCATTCCCTAAGTCAACTTGATTAATAGCAGTTAATGGACTTCTCCTCCAAGAACTTATCCAAACTTTTTTTTAAACCCAGCTACACTAACTGCACTAACCACATCCTCTGTCAACAAATTCCAGAGCTTAATTGTGCGTTGAATGAAAAAAGATTTTTCTCTGATTAGTCTTAAATGTGCTACTTGCTAACTTCATGGAGTGCCCCCTAATCCTTCTATTATTCGGAAGTGTAAATAACAGATTCACATCTACTCATTCAAAACCTCTCATGATTTTAAAGACCTCTATCATATCCCTCCTTCTGTGGGTTAGAGGAGAGGAAGGGTTCCTAGAAGCAGATCACCGCTCTGGCAGATGCTGATGGGGCATCCGGAGAGGATTAGAGCGAAGGTCAGGGACTTTTACTCGACCCTCTTTTTTCCAGAGCTGATCAACCCCCCAATGCCTGCAGGGTCTTATGGAAGGGGCTTCCTGCCATCAGTCAGGACAGCAGAGACGAGCTAGATAAGCCCTTGAGTCTGGCAGAACTCAGTGCGACCCTAAACTAGATGCCCTACAACAAAACGCTGGGTATCAATAGTCTGCTACTTTTTTGACCTACTGAGACCTGGTTTCCTGTGGGTCCTAGAGGAAGCCCTGGAGACCAGAGAGTTACTGCTGTCATGCCGCCATGCAGTATTGACACTGCTCCCCAAAAAGGGGATTTAAGCGACTTGTGGAACTGGCGACTGGTCTCGTTACTGTTCATGGATTATAAGCTCGTAGCCAAGGTGCTCTCACTGAGGCTCGAACCCATGCTCGAAGAAATGATCCACCCGAAGTAATTCTACACTGTCCTGGGCCGATCGATCTTTGATAACATCTTTTTAGTCAGGGATCTGATTTCATTTTTATTGTAAGAAGGCCCTGTCTGTAGCTTTTTTGTCTCTTGACCCAGAGAAGGCCTTTGACAGGGTGGATCACCATTATCTCATGCAGACTCTGCAAATGTTTGAGTTCGGGCCCCTTTTCGTGGGTCTTCTTTGCCTTCTGTACTTATCTGCAGAGTGCCTGGTAAAGGTTAATTGGTCCCTAACAGCACCCCTGGCATTCGAGAGAGGAGTATGTCAGGGCAATGGTATGCGCTGGCCATTGAACTCTTCCTATGCCTCGTGCGCAGGAAGCTTACTGGCCTGTTGCTGCAGGGGCCTGGACTTAGTGTCACCTTATCCACATATGCTGATGACGTGCTCCTCTGCATCCAAGATCCACTTGATCTAGAGAGGGTGCGAGCCTGCCAGCAGGTTTATTCGTCCATATCCTCCACTAAGATCAACTTGACTTCTCTATCAGGGGAAAGTCTGCAGGCCAGGGGCCCCTGCCAGGTTTCCATCCCCATTTCCCCGGACCTGAGTAATAGGCCCTGTTATCAGAGACCTCCCTCTCTCTGCCCTACCTGTTCCGTTTAGGAGTCTCAGCAGACTGCAGGAGATACCCGCAGTCAACTTTGAGACTGCAAAGAGGAGGGCCATCTACCACCACCTCGTGCACACGATCGACTACATTGCCCTGTCCTCCCAACCAGACACAGCATGGAGGCAGGCCATAGGAGGAGAAGCAGGGTCCTCGATGGAAGGCCTTCTATGCAGCACCCATCCCTAAACGCAGCGGTGATTTAGGAAAACGGAAAATGTCATAATGCCTCTATATCACTCCATGGTGAGACCACACCTTGAATACTGTGTATAATTCTGGTTGCCGCATCTCAAGAAAGATATAGTTGTGATGGAGAAGGTACAGAGAAGGGCAACCAAAATGATAAAGGGGATGGAACAGCTCCCCTATGAGGAAAGGCTGAAGAGGTTAGGGCTTTTCAGCTTGGAGAAGAGACGGCTGAGAGGGGATATCATAGAGGTCTTTAAGATCATGAGAGGTCTTGAACGAGTAGATGTGACTCGGTTATTTACATTTTCGAATAATAGAAGGACTAGGGGGCATTCCATGAAGTTAGCAAGTAGCACATTTAAGACTAATCGGAGAAAATTCATTTTCACTCAACGCACAATAAATCTCTGGAATTTGTTGCCAGAGGATATGGTTAGTGCAGTTAGTGTAGCTGGGTTCAAAAAAGGTTTGGATAAGTTCTTGGAAGAGAAGTCCATTAACTGCTATTAATCAAGTTTACTTAGGGAATAGCCACTGCTATTAATTGCATCAGTAGCATAGGATCTTCTAGGTGTTTGGGTAATTGCCAGGTTCTTGTGGCCTGGTTTGGCCTCTGTTGGAAACAGGATGCTGGGCTTGATGGACCAAGACTAGAGGTGATTTCAGGTGCTCCAGCAGTGTGCCCCCCCTCTTAAAGGCCAGGAGACAGTACCCCCTATCCTTTGGCTCTGTCCCTACCTAATCCCCTTCCTCTTTTTCCTACACAACTTGTTTCTAAAGTTTTGGATGTCTTTCTCGCCAACCAACTTTTAATTTCTGAGCAGAGCCCTGGCAGCATGCAGCTGAGTCCGCCTTGCCCAGCTACTCCTGACCTAAGCCAAGGTATCCATAGTTGGACCAGAGAGGCAAAAACCCAGCTGCATGTGAGACCTTGTTTAGGTTGCTGGTACGTTCGAGGCTGAAGGCAGAGCATTCCCATGCTGTTAACACCAACACTGTTAATAAATTTATGACTGACTGGGCTGTGAACAGTGTGCTCTGCCTTCCTCTCTCTTCCCCCCCCCCCCCCCCTCCAGCATACACTCAGCAATTAATCATCTAGGTCTCCTTGGAAACTACAATCCGTGATGATGAGCTAAAGGGCACTAAGTAGGAGCCATATAACAGGTTGAGCAGACCAAACTTTCAACCCTTATTTAACTCCCTCTTACCTTACCCATCCTACTTCCTTACTCATCCTACTTACCTTTCCTGTATGTTTTTAATTGGTTCCTCCATATAAAGACCTACAGGCCTCAGATATCCACTAACATCTTATGGATAATCTTTTTTACACTGTTGGACGTGTTTTTTCCTTCTCATTCCTGAGTGGACACCATTGGATGTGGGGCCATGGTAATACCTGGCCCTTCGTATTTTCTCGCTGGGATGGGCCACCTTTAGTGGTCTGCCCCAGCGTCCAACGGTTAAAATAGGTCTAACTAAGAGGCTGTGAGAGAGTGGAGGAGCCACCTGCAAAACTGGACTTTGTGTTCAGTCGGTAATTCTGACTGGATACTGCCCATAATGCCTGAAAACCTGGCTGTCCTGTCCAAAACCCAAATTGTAAGTGCTGCTCCATACAGTTTAGCCCAGTGCTTTCTGTTTTGGGTTGTAACTGCCATACCCTCATGCTTTCTATTCAAGGTTGCAACTGTCACTCTGTGCATGTTACCCCAATGCAGAAATGTTAATCCAAAATGTACCACAGATTACACCATTTCTTCATATTCATACTCTAGCCATTTGGAATCCTCTGTGTTTATCCCATACCCTTTTGAATTCTGTTACTTTTCTTGCTTCACCACCTCTTCCAGGAGAGCATTCTATGAAAAGGTATTTCAATGCACCCATTAGCATCTCTTTGAGTTACCTTAGTATCCTAGGGGGATATCTCATCGGGCCCCATGGCCTTGTCTATTTTCAGCTTTGGTAGTCACCCAAACACACACTTATACAAATGGAGGGGTATCTGCCCCACAACATTCTTTACTCTAGTCAACCAGCAGCAGTCCTCCTCCAAGGTTGTCTTTAGTGAACACCAAACTGAAGCATTTATTTAATATGGTTTTTTTTCCTCATCTTTCTACACTCATTGATCCTTGTCTCCTTTCAGTCTTACAATACTACCTCTGATCTTCTTTCTTTAATGTGTCTGAATGTTTTGTCAGCATTTTTACCTCTATAACAATCCTGTCTTCCATTTATGCCTTTACTATCCTTATTTCTTGTCTTGTCTTTCAACTTCACTAGATATTCATCCCTGTGTTCTACTTTTTGAGATTCTTTGCACTTTTTGAATGCTGGTCTTTGTGCCTTTATTTTTTCAGCCATCTCTTTGGAGAACTATACCAATTTCCTTTTCCTCTATTTACTATTATTTCATAAGTTGTGCCTTCATTACAGCTTCTTTCTGTTTGTCCACTTCACCCATCTTCATCCAATTTTCTAGCTCCTTTTCAAGCTACCTCACCATTTTACCAAAGTATTTTTGAAATCCAGGACTTAGGGCTAGATTTTAAAAGCCCTGCGTGAGTAAATCCTGCCGGATTTACGCGAGCAGGGCACTTGCGCGCCGGCGTGCCTATTTTGCATAGGCCGCAGGCACGCGCAAGTCCCGGGGCTTCGTAAAAGGGGCGGGAGGGGGCTTGTCCAGGGGCGTGGCGACAGTTCGAGGGCGGGCTGGGAGAGCGGTCCCGAGTCCCCCGGCACTGCGGCCTGTGCCGGAGAATGCCGAGGCGGCGCGTGCAACTTATGCCTGCTTCAAGCTGGCGTAACTTGCACAACAAAGGTGGGGGGGGGGGGTTTAGGTAGGGCTGGGGGATGGGTTAGATAGGGGAAGGGAGGGGAAGGTGGGGGGACGCGGAAGGAAAGTTCCCTCCGAGGCCGCTCCGATTTCGGCTATGCGCGTATCTTATAAAATCCGGCGTACTTTTGTTCGCGCGCGCGTACTTATTTAAGATCTACCTCAGCGAGTTTTGTGCGACATTTCTCTGCCTTGGCCGTTATATCAGTCACTGTGTGATAAGCACTGGTGCTTAGGTGTGCATTTACCTAGACATTAGAGATACTATCGCTATTTGTGAGTGACAGGTCCAGTATTGCCCCTCCCCTTTTGGGTTCCTTCATCATTTGTTTGAGCAGAGTTCCTTGAAGGACATCCACAGATTTTTACTTCTTACAGGTTCTGCAGGAGGGTTACGTCAATCCACATTTGAGAGATTAAAATCTCCAGTGATACTTCTCCCTCCCTTCCCACCTTTTGGACATCTTCAGCCAGATTACTGTTCAGCTCCTCTGCCTGAATTGGAGACCTGTAGACCATACCAATGTAAATGGAAGTGCCATAACATCTTTTAAAAATTGCCCACATCATAAGAAATTGCCGTGCTGGGTCAGACCAAGGGTCCATCAAACCCAGCATCCTGTTTCCAGTAGAGGCCAAACCAGGCCACAAGAACCTGGCAATTACCCAAACACCAAGAAGATCCCATGCTACTGATGCAATTAATAGCAGCGGCTATTCCCTAAGTAAACTTGATTAATAGCCGTTAATGGACTTCTCCAAGAACTTATCCAAACCTTTTTTGAACCCAGCTACAAATTCCAGAGCTTAATTCTGCATTGAGTGAAAAAGAATTTTCTCAGATTAGTCTTAAATGTGCTACTTGCTAACTTCATGGAATGCCCCCTAGTCCTTCTGTTATCCGAAAGTGTAAATAACCGATTCACATCTACTTGTTCAAGACCTCTCATTATTTTAAAGACCTGTATCATATCCCCCCTCAGCCATTTCTTCTCCAAGCTGAACAGCCCTAACCTCTTCAGCCTTTCCTCATAGGGGAGCTGTTCCATCCCCTTTATCATTTTGGTTGCCCTTCTCTGTACCTTCTCCATCACAACTATATCTTTCTTGAAATGCGGCAACCAGAATTATACACAGTATTCAAGTTGCGGTCTCACCATGGAGCGATATAGAGGCATTATGGCATTTTCTGTTCCTAATAATTCCTAACATTCTGTTTGCTTTTTTGACTGCTGCAGCAAACTGAGCTGACAATTTTAAAGTATTATCCACTATCATTCCTAGATCTTTTTCCTGGGTGGTAGCTCCTAATATGGAACCTAACATAGTGAAAATACAGCAAGGGTTATTTTTCCCTATATGCAACACCTTGCACTTGTCCACATTAAATTTCATCTGCCATTTGGATGCCCAATCTTCCAGTTTTGCAAGATCCTCCTGTAATATATCACAGTCCGCTTGTGATTTAACTACTCTGAATAATTTTGTATCATCTACAAATTTGATAACCTCACTTGTCGTATTCCTTTCCAGATCATTTATATATATATATTGAAAAGCACCAGTCCAAGTACAAATCCCTGAGGCACTCCACTGTTTACCCTTTTCTACTGAGAAAATTGACCATTTAATCCTACTCTCTGTTTCCTGTCTTTTAACCAGTTTGTAATCCACGAAAGGACATCGCCTCCTATCCCATGACTTTTTAGTTTTCTTAGAAGCCTCTCATGAGGGACTTTGTTAAATGCCTTCTGAAAATCCAAATACATTACATCTACCTGTTCACCTTTATCCACATGTTTATTAACCCCTTCAAAAAAATGAAGAAGATTTGTTAGGCAAGACTTCCCTTAGGTAAATCTATGTTGACTGTGTTCCATTAAACCATGTCTTTCTATATGCTCTACGATTTTGATCTTTAGAATATTTTCCACTATTTTTCCCAGCGCTGAAGTCAGGCTCACTGGTATGTAGTTATCTGGGTTGCCCCTGGTGCCCTTTTTAAATATTGGGGTTACATTGGCCACCCTCCAGTCTTCAGGTATAATGGATGATTTTAATGATAGGTTACACATTTTAACTAATAGATCAGAAATTTCATTTTTGAGTTCCTTCAGTATCCTAGGATGCATACCATCCGGTCCAGGTGATTTCTACTCTTTAGTTTGTCAGTCTGGCCTACTACATCTTCCCGGTTCACAGTGATTTGGTTCAGTTCGTCTGACTCATCACCCTTGAAAACCATCTCCAGCACAGGTATCTCCCCCAACATCCTTAATAGTAAACACGGAAGCAAAGAATTCATTTAGTCTTTCTGCAATGACCTTATCTCCTTTCCCCAGTTGCTTGGATATTATTTTTGACCTAAAGAGCTACCCCCTCATCCCTCTTTCTGTCTTCTCTATCCTTTCTCAACAGATTATAGTCTGAAAGGCCATATTTCATTCATGAGAATTGTGGAACCACATCTCTTTAATATCAACAATATCCTAACTCTGTTTCCACCATTATGGCCTGCAGATCTGAAACTTCAGTGCCCAAAATATGAGCATTTGTACTTATAGCTTTTCAGCTGTTCCCTTTGAATTGCTGCTTTTCCTGGTCTCCTTCTCTGCCCTTTTACTGATGTGTGGACTTCTCCACTTCCTTCATGTATTTGTCAGGGGCACCATTCCAGACCCTTAGGTTTCCATTTGCTATCTCTGTCTTCTAGTTTAAATGCCTGATGACATATGATAAGTCTTTTTTTAATTGTGATGATACAAGAGCACAAGTTCTTTGCTGTCTCTTCAGTCGCTTGCCAGATTTTTGCTTGCATTTTGTCTTTGAAATTTTTCTTTTCTCCCAGGACAAGCAGGATGGTAGTCCTCACATATGGGTGACAACATCAGATGGAGCCCTGTCACGGCATATTTTTGTCAAAGTTTCTAGAACTTTGACTGGCACACTGAGCATGCCCAGCATGCCACTAACCCTGTTGCCACACGGAGTCCCCCTTCAGTCTCTTTTCTTTCTGTGCAGCAAGTTGCCTCGCGGTTAGGAGCTCTGTGAGAAATTCCTCACAACTTTCCTCTCAGAAATATTTGAAGTTTACTTTCTTAAAATCACCCTCACTGGGGTTCCCCATCGCGCTCCGTTCTTTCCAACGCTATGTGTTTTCCCGTGCTTTGCTGTTGGTTCCCGGCGGTGTACCTCTCGGTACCCAATGGTCAGCGACCGTGCGCCTGCCATTTTTTCGGAATGGCAATCGGGTTTAGGAAAGCCCTGAGTGTCTAAGGGCCAACGGACCCACATAATGTTTGCATTTTGTGCTTAGGTCCCTCGCATGACATCCGTCGATGCCCCAGTTGCACACAAATGACCCCCAAAGGCCAGCATGCTCGACTGGACAAGATGGAGCATTTGTTTGCATCAAAACATTCTGCTCCGTTGACTGCAGCTCAAATGGCTTCGACCAGAGAGTGTCCATCGACCTTGGAGATGCCCCACCAGGATCATCATAGTATGGGTGACTATCCGTCACCAAAATCTTCGAAGGCATCGGCGTCATCATCCTCAGTGCCGGAGAAGGGACTGGACTGAGCACCGAGGGAAACATCGTCACCGGCACTAATGTGCATCTCCACCCAGTGCCGGCACCGATACCAATGCAGCATTGATTTCCACCAAGCCGCCTGTGAAGAGGGCCCGGGAAGAGGAGACCCCATCCTTCTCTGGACCCGGGACCCCGAGGCGTTCCCCACTGATATCTGTGCCGGGTACTGAGCCTCCACAGATTGCTGTGGAGCGTCCAATAACACCTAGCCTGCCTCCTACCCCAGGCGCAGTGCTATCCATGCCAGTCTTCAGGGAGGAATTGGATAGACTGGTCCAAGAGGCAGTGCTCAATGCCCTCCGGGGATTTAAGTCGCCACTGGCGACAGCCCTCATACCAGCTATGTTCGCACCACTCCTCGAGCGCCTGGACACCCTCATCGGTGCCCTGCCGACTCAGCCCGTGCCTTCGGACACGCTGGCATCGAGTCGACCATCGAGGCCTCCGCAGGTCCCGATTCCCATACCGGGTCCCTCGGAGGACAAAGAGAGGACTTCCGGCCCGATCCCGGCAAGGATCCACCCATGCTGGAGCCCGTTACAGGGCCATCAGGATTGTCTGTGCCTAAGCATGCCTCGACATCCATCGATGCCGCCTCGCCCTCTAGGCTCTGGCATCCTTCCACCCTCAGAAATACTGGCAGGTGAGGAAGAAACTCCCTATGATCCTTGGGAGGAGGCATCCTCGGATGAGTTGCTCTCAGCCTTCACCTCCGGAAGAAAGACGTCGATCTCCTGAAGACCTCTCCTTTGCTAACTTTGTCAAGGAGATGTCTGAAACTATCCCTTTTCATTGGTGACAGAGGATGCTGGAGGTCTTACAATTCGTAGACGCTCCAAAAGAGGTAATGGCAATACCAGTTCACGAAGGTTTGCTTGACCTCTTGCACCGCCTGTGGGACCATCCAGGTACTGTGCCTCCAGTCAATAGAAAGAATGATGCTACATACCTGGTCCAGCAAGTCCCAGGTTTCCAGAAAAGTCAATTGCCCCATCATTCTGTAGTGGTGTAATCAGCCCAAAAGAAAGTTAAGAGATCCCGTCCACACGCCGCTGCTCCTCCTGGTAAGGAACAGAAGGTACTGGATGCATTGGGATGCAGAGTCTTTCAAGGGTCTATGTTAATAGCGCGAATAGCTGCATACCAATTATACATGACACAATATAGCAGAAATCTCGGGAAGCAAGTCCAGGAATTCGCTGACACGTTACCTCAACAACATCAAGAAACCTTAACTTCCATCCTACAAAAAGGTTTGGAAGCAGATAAACAGGTGAGGGCTGCTTATGACTCTTTTGAAACAGCTTCCAGCGTCTCGACAGCAGGTATCAGTGCTAGACGCTGGCCCTGGCTTAAGGCCTCAGACCTATGCCTGGAAGTGCAGGATAAGCTTGGCAAATCTACCATGCACAGGTGAAAACCTGTTTGGAGACAAAATTCAAGACGCAGTGGCCCAGTTAAAGGACCGGATAATATAACAAAGTTTCCAGGTCGATTTTTTAATTTCAACACGCCGCATATATATGAGATTTCTATTAGAAAAATTATTTAGGACCACTACCGACTGGGTCTGTATGACAGTCAGACCCAAAATAGGAGAGGTTGCATTACTTTATTAATAATTGTATGACTTTTCAAAAAATATTGCCACGGGAAAGTAAATTCTCTGAAACTATAAGTTCAAACAAAGCCACAAAAAGCTCTTGTCTGGCAGTAAAATCTCACGCAGTCAATTGCAATACTTAGCTCAAACCGGGATATAAGATGAAGTCCCGACATGATCACGTTTCGGACCACCCAGGTCCTGCTTCAGGGGTCAAATCTTCCAAATCCTTCAATGTAGAGCCTCGAAAAATTGTTGATAAAATATTCCCAAACTGGCAAATAAACTGGCGTCTTTCACATTCTTTCGTTGGCGGTCCATCTTCGGATCCGCTAATTCAAAATGGCGAACATGCAGGGTATATATCCATTTCCTGCGGACATGACGTCAATGCAATGTCAATCAAATTTAGGAAGGGTAGCAAGTCTTCTATCAGGTCGTCTGTGTGGCGTAATGTCACTACTGTTCAATTCTCAGTAGAATCAACAAGGGATCTCCTAACGCACAAATCCTCTAAACAGGCATCTAAAATGCAAACCGCTATCGTTGTATAGCTCTAATTCAGGAGAAACCAAAAGGTTAGACAAAAAGACAAGTCCAGTAGAGTTCAGGAACTATATACAATCATGCAGTTCTTAATTTTAGAGAAGCCAAATATTCCATTGTGTGGGATACCATACATTAAAATACCAAAGAGAACAATAGACCAAAGGGAACTAACTTATGTTAAAGTGTACCAATTGATTTTCTCATTAAGTCCCCATGGATCTACTGTCTGTAGGGTAAAAATCCAATATTGTTCGCGTTGGTTGACACGTTGTTGAATATGCCCCCCCCCACCCCCCCCCACCCCCGTGTACCTGGATGTACTTTCTCAATAATGGACCACTTAAGGTCCACAAAATCATGCTTAGCTGACATACAATGCTGAACAAGGGGGGCTGTTAATTTGGACTTCTTGATACAGCTGCGATGTTCAATCAACCTTGTTCTCATCTTTCTTTTAGTACGTCCCACGTAAACAAGGTCACAAGGACATTGGATAATATATACCACACATTCAGTCTCACACAAAGTGATGGCCTCAAGCTTGATAGTAACATTTTGAGTGGGGGATGTCCATTGTTGACCTACTATTGTTTGTGTACACAAATCACACCTACCACAAGCTTGGTGCCCCCCTCCTTTTGAAATTGGAGGAGAGGAATCGAATACTGATTTGACCACTAAATCCCTGATATTTTGAGCACGAGAACGCAAATCTCGGTACAGTATCAAAAACTCGATGAAGTGTCAAAACATGCCAATGAGATTTAATAATCTGTACCACATCATGAGAATGTGCAGAAAATTTTAATACACATGTCACATCCTGAGTCGGCAGCGGTTGTTTATACTGAAGCAATAAATCTCTATTGGCATACAGTGCCCGTTTGAATGCTTTATTGATGACAGAACGCGGATAACCTTTCTGAGAAAATCTAATTTTCAAATCCAACGCCTGAAAACGATATTCTTCAATATTAGAGCAAATCCTGCGTAAACGCAAAAATTGGGACACAGGAAGACCGTCCTTTAATCTTCTGGGATGATAACTGGTGTATCTCAGAAAATGGTTCTTGTCTGTTTCTTTTCTGTACAGTGTAGTAACAATTCAGGACCCTTCTCGAACCAAGCTTATGTCCAAAAAAGAAACTCTAAATTGGTGGTAATGAGCTACAAATTGCAAGTGAGGATTTTGCTCATTTAACCAATGTAAAAACTTCTTCAGCTCTTCCTCAGGGGCGGACCAAATGCACAATACGTCATCTATATAACGCTTCCACAAAATGATTTTATTATACAACTGGGATGTGTATAAGAATGTTTCCTCAAAATGTGCCACATAAATGTTGGCAATGTCGGGGGCTACCGTAGCCCCCATCGGCACTCCGAGTCTGTAGAAAAAATTTGTCATCAAATTTAAAGAAATTTTTATACAATACCAATTCTAAAAGCTGCAGCAAAAAACCTGTAGGTACCCTATGAGGGCGTGGACGGGATCAAAAGATGTTCTTTAAAAGATCAAAGGCTTCTCCTTGAGGGATATTAGTATATAGAGAAGTGATGTCCAATGTCACAAACAAACATTGCTCAGGTAAATCAGGTAGCTCTTGAAGCAACCGCAGTGCATGAGATGTATCTTGAAGAAAGGAGGAGGCCTCTTTCACATATGGTTTTAGGAAAAAATCCCAAAAATCTGACAAGGGTTCTAAGATGGATCCTCTTCCTGCCACTATAGGGCGTCCCGGGGGGGAACTTAAATTTTTATGAATTTTTGGAAGAGTGTATAGAACCGGATGGACCGGATGGGTTCTCTTTAGTGCCCGCGCTTCACGGGCTAACAAAAAACCTGTACAGAGTCCTTCAGTTGTTATGTCTTGAATAGTATCTAGAAGTCCTTGGGTGGGATCTTCCTGTAATTCTTGATGATAATCCCGATCACCCAGCTGTCTATTAATCTCTGTAACATAGTGTGTGGTATTCTGTATGACAATAGCTCCGCCCTTATCAGCAGGTTTAACCACTACATTACGTTTCGTGCTGAGCTGTTTCAAGGCTAAATACTGATCATATGTCCATTCAGATGAAAAAGACTTTTTATCTGTCTTGCCAGAATTCTCTAATGTATTGATGTCCTTCAGTACTAACTGAATGAAAACAGCAATGGCAGGATCTATCGGTCCAGGGGGGAATCCAAGTGGACTTGGGCGAAATAATGGATTCTCCACAAGAATGAACTTGAGAATCTGCAAAAAACAATCTCAATTGTAACTGTCTGAAAAAACGGTATAATTCTATCCTAGTTTGAAAAGGATCATACTTACTACATGGCACAAAGGAGAGACCCTTGTTTAATGCCTGTACAGTATCCTCTGATAGATCTAAATTCGACAAATTGACCACAGAATTGGATTCCCCCGATGTATCATCACGGGACATTGCTAATACAATTGCTGATTGCGTTGTTGTGATCTGGTCATTGGCCCTACCCATTCTGTCGTCTGAGGTTGCATCCGACCCCTGTATGGCCGCGAGCGATACGGTTCCCGAGCCTGACCTAAAAAAGGCTGAGGCTGTGGATGTACTTGTTCTGATCTTCATCGCTACCACTAGGATCATCAGAAGAATCCTGGAAAGTTACCCGAGGTCGCTGATTTGGTTCCTTCTTATTTTTCCAAAAATATATGTTGTTGGTCTTATAATCGTTCTCATCTCTACGGAATTTTTGTACTTTGACTGTTTTAATTGATTTTTAAACTGACTAATGTTTTGATCTAATTGTTTCTGTGATGCTTCCACTGTTTCATGATCCGTGTTCGCATGTAATTGTGTTCGCATCTCCACTATCTCTTTATTACTTTCTTCAATGGAAATAGTTGTACGCTCCACTATAAAGAGCATCAAATCTAGAGAGCATTTGTTCAAAATAGATATCCAACGTTACACAAAAATTGAATCCTCTTGGAACACTAAAGGCCCCTTCTGTACACGGAGACCCCTAGGGATCATCTGTTGTTTAATGTATTCCACAAGAGTGGCTTGGTGTAGTTCAGCCATCACTAATTTTTTTGACAAAGCCGTCAAATCTGCCCATGTGTTTGAAGATTCACTGATTGCTCCTGTATCAAACAACGATGCCTGTTTCACTACTTCTGCTACCCGTTCCTCTGAGAAACTGAATACGTTCTTCCATTCACCCTGCATACTAGCCATAAGGGCAATACTTCACGATACAAATCACAAACAATGAGCCCAACTGCACAATCCAGAAACCTGAAGTACAAGTACAGGATAATATAACAAAGTTTCCAGGTCGATTTTTAAATTTCAACACACCGCGTATATATGAGATTTCTATTAGAAAAATTATGTAGGACCACTACCGACTGAGTCTGTATGACAATCAGACCCAACATAGGAGAGGTCGCATTGCTTTATTAATAATTGTATGACTTTTCAAAAAATATTGCCACGGGAAAGTAAATTCTCTGAAACTATAAGTTCAAACAAAGCCACAAAAAGCTCTTGTCTGGCAGTAAAATCTCACGCAGTCAATTGCAATACTTAGCTCAAACCGGGATATAAGATGAAGTCCCGACGTGATCACGTTTCGGACCACCCAGGTCCTGCTTCAGGGGTCAAATCTTCCAAATCCTTCAATGTAGAGCCTCGAAAAATTGTTGATAAAATATTCCCAAACTGGCAAATAAACTGGCGTCTTTCACATTCTTTCGTTGGCGGTCCGTCTTCGGATCCGCTAATTCAAAATGGCGAACATGCAGGGTATATATCCATTTCCTGCGGACATGACGTCAATGCAATGTCAATCAAATTTACGAAGGGTAGCAAGTCTTCTATCAGGTCGTCTGTGTAGCGTAATGTCACTACTGTTCAATTCTCAATAGAATCAACAAGGGATCTCCTAACTCACAAATCCTCTAAACAGGCATCTAAAATGCAAACCGCTATCGTTGTATGGCTCTAATTCAGGAGAAACCAAAAGGTTAGACAAAACTGGTGGTCCAGTTAAAGGACCACCATGAAACCCTACATCAACTGTCCTCTGTCACTTAAGAGGTACCCTCCAGGGCAATATGTAGAGACACCAGGAAACAATTTTATAGACCACGTAGATATCCTCTCGCATCCCATGCTCGACCAGCTCGTGCCCCTCAGAGAGGACATGCACGCCAAGCGAGAACTCCTAGACTGCAACCAGCTGCACAAGCTGGTCCTATGACTGGATTTTGACTCCTTTCCAGAGAGCAGCAGCCAACCCAAATCACCAGTAGAAGGCTGCCTCTGTGACTTCGCAACCAATTGGCACCCAATTACCACGGACCAGTGGGTACCATCCATCATAACCCACGGTTACCGTCTAAATCTTTCAGCCGTACCCCCGCACTCCTCACCCAGTCCAGCATGGAGCCGGGACGATCACATAACCCTTCTCGAGTCAGAACTCTCAACCCTTCTGCATGCCAGGGCTGTGGAATCTGTTCCCTCGACTCAGCAAGGGAGAGGGTTCTACTCCCACTATTTCCTAATCCCAAAATAGACCGGAGGCCTCCGCCCTATTCTGGACCTCCATTCCTTAAAGATCTTTCTTCACAAAGAACGATTCAGAATGGTGTCCCTCGGCACCATGCTCCCCCCTACTACAACAGGGGGATTGGCTCTGCTCTCTGGATCTTCAGGATGCTTATGCCCATATATTCATACAAGCATATTCATACAAGCATTCCCGGACTCCAACTGATCTATCTCATCCACGCCACTCCTTATCTCCACCTACACCATGGTTAACCATCTCCACTATCGTTTACATGTTTGAATTAATAACCTGTCCTTTCTCTTCTTTCTCCGCCAAGTTCTAATCTCCCTGTTATATGTAACTGCCTTTTCCGCACCATTGTTTTAGTTTATGTTTACGATGCACCCCTGTTTTATGTGAACCAGCATGATGTGACTGCGATCTCGAATGCCGGTATATAAAAACCCGAAATAAATAAATAAATAAATATAGCCATCTTCCCCCTCATCGTAAATATCTGTGATTTGTAATGGGTCACGGGTACTGCCATTCGGCCTGGCCTCGGCGCCCCAAGTGTTCACGAAGTGTCTGGCAGTTGTGGCTCCACACTTACGCTGCAAGGGCATCCATGTCTTTCCATATCTCGACGACTGGCTCATAAAAAGCCAGTCCAGGCAAGGAGCTCTCGACACACTTGATCTCACTATCCACCTTCTGCACTCATTGGGGCTTCTGATAAATTATCTGAAATCCCACTTGATACCGTCTCAACATCTGTCCTTTATAGGAGTAGACCTAGACACCGAAGTGGCCAAAGGGTTCTTACCCAACGACCGTGCAATCACACTGCCCAACCTTGCCAGCCTTATCCGCAGTCAACAAACAGCCTCGGCTTGCCAATTGCTCACATTACTAGGCCACATGGCATCAACAGTCCATGTCACTCCAATGGCATGACTAGCCATGAGACTGACTGAATAGACCCTAAAAATTCAGTGGCACCAACCCACTCAGCCACTTTCAACCCTTGTCCGCATAACCAACCGGCTTCGCCTGCCCCTTGCTTGGTGTGTACACAAAGCCAACCTACAAACAGGTCTTCCCTTCAAGCAACCAGCTCCTCAGGTAACCTTAACCATGGACGCCTCCAACCTCGGTTGGGGAAGCCCATGTCGAAGGCCTTCAAACCTAAGGGACTTGGACAAAGGCAGAAGCGACCTATCAAATCAACTTTCTGGAGCTTCGAGCGATGCAGAACACCCTTTATACATTCAGGGACTGCCTCTTGAACAAGGTAGTCTTGGTTCAAACAGACAACCAAGTAGCAATGTGGTACCTGAACAAGCAGGGGGGCACGGGCTCTTATCTGCTCTGCCAAGAAGCAGCGCAGATTTGGGCATGGGCCCTGTTGCACTCAATTGTTCTGCGAGCCACCTACCTGGTAGGCACACAGAATGCAGTGGCGGACCGCCTCAGCCGAAGTTTCCAGCCCCATGAGTGGTCTCTGGATCCCTCTGTTGCGGGCAGAATCTTCCACCGGTGGGGTCAACCGGATATCGACCTCTTTGCATCCAGCCAGAACTGCAAAGTGGACCGATTCTGCTCTCTACACAGGGACCAAAAAGCACCAACCATGGATGCCTTCGCCCATCCCTGGAACACAGGCCTGCTATATGCATACCACCGATTCCGCTAATAAGACTTTCGTGAGGCTACAACAGGACCGAGGCTTAATGATACTCATAGCCCAGTATTGGCCATGCCAAGTCTGGTTTCCCATACTTCTCGACCTCTCTGTCCAGGAACCCATTCGCCTGGGCACAGCACCCAACCTCATAACACAGAATCATGACAAGTTGCGCCACCTGAACCTCCAGACCCTATCCCTGACAGCCTGGATGTTGAAAGGTTGATATTACAGCCCCTCAACCTTTCTACTAGCATCTCTCAAGTCGTCGTAGCTTCACGAAAGCCTTCCACGTGGATATCTTACCGCTCTAAATAGAAGAGGTTTACCGTGTCGTGCACACAAAAGGACCTTAACTCCTTTTTTTTGCCCCATACCAGCACTCTTGGATTATCTCTGGCAACTTTCGGAATCTGGCCTACATACTTCCTCCATACGAGTACACCTCAGTGCCATCTCTGCTTACCATCAAGGAGTAGGGGATACCTCGATAACAGCTCAACCCCTGGTAGTCGATTCATGAGAGGCTTAATACAGCTTAAGCCGCCTCTCGACCACCAGTTGTGGCATAGGACCTCAACGTAGTACTTACACGGCTCGTGCATCCTCCTTTTGAGCCACTGCACTCCTGCGAACTCCGATATCTTACATGGAAAGTAATTTTCCTAGTAGCAATTACATCTGCTCGCAGGGTAAGTGAGTTATAGGCCCTTGTGACCTACTCACCTTACACAAGGTTCCTCCATGACCAAGTGGTACTCCGAACTCACCCTAAATTCTTTCCTAAGGTGGTAACAGATTTCCCCTTAAGTCAGTCCTTAGTCTTGCCCACTTTCTTTCCAAGGCCTCACGCTCATCCAGGTGAGCGAGCTGTGCACACCTTGGACTGTAAGCGTGCACTAGCATTTTATTTAGGTTGCACTATGGCCCACAGGAAGTCCACCGAACTCTGTTTCTTTTGACAAAAATAAACTTGGAGTTGAGGTGGGCAAGCAAATTCTCTCCAACTGGTTGGCAGACTGCATTGCATTCTGCTACCAGCAAACAGGCCTTCCACTTCAAGGACGAGTGAAGGCGCACTCAGTCAGGGCCATGGCAATGTCAGTAGCACACTACCGTTCAGTACCGCTTGCCAACATCTGTAGGGCTGCGACATGGAGCTCTTTCCACACTTTCGCTGGGCAACAAGACTCCGTCTTTGGCCAGTCTGTCCTACGGAACTTATTCCAAGTGTAAAAATCCAACTCGTCCTACCTCGACCCGCTGTGAATGTCAAGCTGCCTTATCATTGCCAACAGCACCCCAGTTGTGCCTGTTACAAATGTTGTGTGCTGGTTGGCCTGCTTCGTATGAGTCAGCCTGTAGCTTGCTAGTCACCCATATGTGAGGACCATCATCCTGCTTGTCCTGGGAGAAAGCAGAGTTGCTTACCTGTAACAGGTGTTCTCCCAGGATAGCAGGATGTTGGTCCTCACGAAACCCACCCGCCACCCCTTGGAGTTGGGTTCGATAGCGTTTTCTTATTTTATTTTTCGCTCATACTTTTTGCTACAAACGAGACTGAAGAGGGACCCCATGTGGCCACAGGGTTAGTGGCATGCTGGGCATGCTCAGTGTGCCAGTCAAAGTTCTAGAAACTTTGACAAAAGTATTCCCTAACAGGGCTCCATCTGATGATGTCAACCATATGTGAGGACTAACATCCTGCTGTCCTGGGAAAACATCTGTTACAGGTAAGCAACTCTGCTTTCTTTCTCAAAGTATTTTTTTTCTTGTTGCGAGTCTCCTTTAAAAAAAAATTTTACTTCAAATTTCCAGAATTGAGTTAGGCCTGGCTTTGGTTCTCTTTGCAGTATCAGACAACAAACTGTGCTTCAAAAGAGATCCCTTTCTTCCTACAAGCTGTTCCTATCTGACCAACGTGACTGCTGTATTTGCTGCTTAAGCTCATCACATGATGATCCTAATTGTGTAATCTGTGCCCAAATGTCACCTAGAGCAAGAAGATCCAAAAGTTATACATTTAAATTATTTTTAATGCATTCTAATTCCATAATCATATAGTCCATCTACTGGGATTCCTCTTTCCGAATAGTACCATCATCCCCTTATCTCAAAAATGTGGCTTGACTTTGTCAAAAACCATGTATCACATTTTTTTCCCCTCCAGCAAAAGAAGCAGTCCATGGTTTCAAAATCTTAAACTCAATCCATTATTCTGCCATATTAAGTCAAGCAAGACATCTTGCAAACTGAGTCATAGATTGTCTTAAGTTTCTCCTTTGTCCAAAGTTAGGAGAACCTCAGAAAAACCACCTATACTATTTAATTAACATTTATTTATAAGTGTATAACCCACTTATCTAAAATTCTACGCAGGAAACAGGATTTATACATACATAATATTGTCTGTCAAGAATCGTAATCATACAATTTTTTGTCATACCATTCTGATGATGAAGAATCCACTGTTTTGTTTTGTTTTTTTTAGCAGACCCTTTCCAAAGCCTCCCAGAAGTATCCACTAGAGCAGTGATGGCCAATCTTTTGAGCTCAGTGTGTCAAAATTCATTAAAAAAACGAGCGTAACTATGGTGGTGTGTCACTTCTAGAAAAATCCATAATTTTTTGATATTTGTAGCTCTAATTAATAACAAAAAGTTATTTTAATATATGTACTGTATTTATTAATAAAGCATAAACAAATAATTCTTTACCTTACCTGCTTAGTGACTTTTGTTGCTGAATTTCATTGGCTAAATCTTCAAATAAAACACTCTCTCCCCTCCACCCCCCCCCCCCCCCCAACACACACACACACTCTCTCTCTCTTACTCCCCTGGATTTTCTCATACACACTCATGCTCTCACACTTACTGGCTCCCTCACACATAAACACACACACCCAGACAGGCTCCCAGTCATTCTCTCACACACACACACACACTCAACCCCAGGCAGGCTCCCATTCATTTTCACTCCACTCCTGCTCCATCCTCCAGGCAGGCACCAATTCATTCTCACACACACAGATCCCCCCAGGCAGGCACCCAAGCATTCACACACATACACCCCCAGGCAGACTCCCATTCATTCACATGCACACACTAAAGGCAGACCCCCCTCTCTTTTGCCAGCAACCTCAGAGCCTCTCTCATTCCTCTGCTGCCACTGTCACTGCTGCCGCGTGGCTATTGGGAAGGTGCCGATTGCTGCTACTGACACTGAAGCCCATTCTGCTGCCTCCTCTGTGCAGGCCCCGTGGGCTTCCACTTCCTCCATGCTGATCTCGTACATTGAGATATCCGCATGGAGAAATTGCTACTCTTGCACATTCCCAAAGATTACATGTGCCAATCACTAAAGTAATTTATTTTTTTTTTAACTTTGCTGTCTGATCTTAGTTTTCTAATTGGTTGGTCACAGGCTTTTTTTTTCCACCTTCCCTTATTTTTTTTTGCCAATTCCTTTTATATTGTCTTTTTTTGTTTCTTTTCTCTCCATCTTCTTCCCTCAAACACAGTCAGGTTCTCATTCTCACATGCATTTCTCTCTCACACACACACACACACAGGCTCTCAATGGCACATGCTGTCTGACTCTCACACACACGCGCGCTCTCCCTCTCACTCCCACATGCTGTCTCTGCAAACATTCAGGTCCTCACTCTCACACACAATCTTTCAACTCATCTCATACACGCACACACCCTCTATAGACCCTCAGCCTCTCTCTCTCACCTCTGGGCCTCCTCTTCACGGGTCGCCGCAGGATGGGCTCTGAAGCGGCCCTAATTTTCTCGGGCCGCGGCAGCCCTGCTACCGGGCCTCTTCCTCTTCTCGGGCCACTGCGACTGGGAATTCGCGGCGGCCTGTAAGTGCAAGCGCTGCTTCTCTTCTGCACGTGCTGATGCTTCTCCTTCCTGCCCACGCGGCTCAGGCAACGTTTACTTCCAGGGCCGCACAGAAAGGAAGGAGGAGGAGCATCAGCGTGTTTAAACGCAATCTTTTTCTTCGGGCTGTGGTGATGTGAGCCTCAGCATGGCCCTGCCTGTCGCTGCGCCGCATGAGCTTCCCTGCACCCGGGGGCATTGGGGGGGGGGGGGGGGGATACTAAAAAACTAATTTTAAAGGGTTGGCGCAGCCGATTAAAAAAAAAGGCTCGGCACAGCCGATAAAAAAAAATTAATTTCCGATAGTCCACGAAATGCTGCGCGTGTCAGCAAAAACGTCTCGGCATGTCACCTCAGACACAAGTGTCATAGGTTAGCCATCACTGCACTAGAGGATATGTCCTACCCTGCCTTTATCAAAAAAAATGGCAAAAACAATTCCTTTTACTTTACAGGAGGCAGAACTGAGAGAAAATATATTTGATATACTAAAATATATTCGAGCCCCAAAACAAGTGGTGACAGTTCTGGTTCATAGATTTCTATAAGAACTCCAAACCAGAATGTCAGATGCCCTTGCCTACCTTACCAGTAGCAAGAAAACTGAATTTCAAATAAAAAAATAAAGTTCAATCTTGACCGGCGTCAAAAGGTACAACAGCCCCATTAATCTGTAATGGTGAAATCAGCCTTGAATAAAAAGCAAATAGATCCAAAATTAATTCCTCTGGGGAAAGATTCCAAGTTATTGGACATTGTGGCACAAAAGATTTTCCAATCAGCTATGTTAATGTCTAAGATAATTGCCCATAAACTATACATGTACAGTACATGTTTAGAACTTTACAAAAGCTGCAAGATATGATCCAGCAGCTTCCTTCAGACACTATGGACCATTTTGCTACTTTGCTGCGAAAAATGGAGAAATGTAGAAAACATCTTATTTGGTCATTTTATGCATACAATACTTTCTCCAGAATGTTTGCAATTGCCATTGGAACCAGAAGGTTAGCATGGCTATGGGCTTTGAGTCTTTGTGAAGATATTCACAAAAATCTTGGTGATGCTTCATGCACAGTGGATTGTATTTTTGGAGAGAAAGTTAAAGAAACAATAGATTTAAAGATAACCGCTCTTTTCTCCTTTTCCTGTCAGCTACAGTGGAGCAGCCATCTATAATCAGGAAAGACAAATCAGCTTTACTGAAAACAGTACTACTATTCAAGAAGAAAGTACAAAACCTACCCTTTTTAACAACCTTACTCCTAGCAGCAACAACAGAAGAGCAGGCTACGTGCTTGGGAAAGAACACAGCCCAAACTTCTTCAATAAACACAACCAAAAAATAACCCTACTTTTTTATTACAATATCCCCAGTTAGATTTAATCATCCTCCCTGTAGGGGGGAAGGATTCAACACTTCAGTCCACTATGGTCTTTGGTAACCACAAATCATTTGGTATTAAAGATCATACAGTAGTGGTACGTTTTGAATTTTAAAGTGCCTCCCCAAATAATCCACCCAGAAATCACTCCAGAAATGCAGAATTGCTCCAACTCCTCCAGCAAGAGCTGACAGTCCCTCCTTACTGCAAATGCAGTGGAAGGCAGCCCCAATACTGCAAAGGAATACAGGATTCTATGCCAGATATATTTTTATTCCAAAGAAAACAGGTGGACTCCACACCATCTTGGATCTCTAGAGATCTCAACAGCTGAATAAAGAAAAAGTTCAGGGTGAGCTTTAAGGGGCAGTCTTCTCTCAACTGGAGATTGATGTGACTGGCTAAACATTCTAGACCTCAAGGATGCCTATATGCATATTCTGATTCTCAAAAATCAGAGAAAATTTGTTTCACTATTGCCAGCATTCATTACCAATATCAAGTTCTGCCTTTTGGCCTTTCTGTAGCACCTAGGATGTTTACCAAATATCTTGCAACAATTGCTATGTATCTAAGGAAGATCAATGTATTTGTTTTTCCGTATTTGGATGATTAGCTCATATCCAGCCATACCCTTCAAGAAGCTGGTTCCTTCACGCTTCATACTATACATACCCTTCAAACCCTAGGTTTCATCATCAATTTCCCAAAATCCAATTTGGAGCCAGCACATATTATAGACTTCATAGGAGCCTGCCTCAATTCCACACAAGGAAAGGCATTTCTCCCTTAGCAAAGACAGATGAAATGACCAAGATATAATTCTAACGCTTTCACATCAGAGGTTTCTGCCCAGTTCCTCATGAAAATGTTGGGGCGCATGGTGCCAATAGGCCAAATTTCCCCTTTTGCATGTCTCAACGTGAGATGCAGTATCAACCGAAGTTTCAATGAAACCAATATAGGCAACCACTTTCCCATCAAAAACTGAATATATCCAACGCTCTTGCCCAATTTCTGACATGGTGGCTAGAGCTTTCAAATCTGCTGAGAGGTCAGTTTTTCACCAAGCTCAGTGTCAAATTATAACTACAAATGCCTCTAGTCAAGGATGGGGAGTTCATCTGAACAGCTTTTGTTCTTAAGAAACTTAGTCTCCCCAAGAAAAATTGCTCCATATAAATCTCTTAGAGGATAATTTTCAAATACATGCATATACTCACATATATGGCCATGCATAGTTTTACCATAATATATTATATGTGAATGTGGATGTTTTTTGGGAGTGGTCACGTGTGAGGATGCACGAGGACATGCAGGACCAGGATGATTTTGGAAGGGGTTATAATCCAAGGCGCAGCCGCAGCGTCTGTGCCTTCTATTTGAACAATTGAAGCAGCCAGTAATGGCATTTGTAGCCTGAGTAAGGCAAGTCCTTTGGGGAAAGCAAAGAGTCATTGAATCATGCTTGGAATATGAAAATGGAAGGTAAAACTGAACAGAGCCAAAAGTTTAAATGAGATACTTTCTATATGAGATGAAAATTATTGTTAAAATTCCCCCTGATGAAGCCGTTTGGGAAATGAAACATCGAGGCCTTTATATTGGGTATGTGAACCTATGGAAATACAAGTGTGAATACATCTGTGAATATGGTGCAATCATAAAGTAAAAGAAAACAAGGATGATACAACTTGATTAAGCTTAATTGGGTGTGAAAGATAAACATGGACAGTTTCCAGAGTGGTGGGCTCTTTTGAGAAACAATGTTTGTAATGATTTTACAGTGGATTTATGTTTTAGCAAGAAGTTATTCTGCTATATGAATGTTTTTGAGCGGTGTTCACATCCCAGCACCCCACTTAAACATCCTGCAGTGACATTGGCCAGAAAACTATTACGAAGAACGCTATTAGGGAGTGATTGTTAGTACTTTGTGCACTGATTGGCCCTGCAGACAGAGAACTAGTCTTGAAAATGCTTGGAGTACAGAAGGAGCAAATCTGTGTACTAAGGCCCTGTTCAGCTCATGAGAACAGCCTTTTTCCTGACCTCCCTAGGCGCTAATAAGTAAAAAGTGTTCAGTTAACTTTCACTGTTTAATCCTTGTTTTACTTGTTCCTGTTTGCAAATTAGATCTTTTGTTAGCTCTGCCTGTCTTAGACTGATTAATGATCCCAGTATTGTTCATATTCGGTCTATGGATATATTTCTAGGAACTGTGTGACCATTGGTTATATGGGGACCCAGTGTCCCTAGAATCCACAAGGGGGGAGAGCTTGCAGGTGGGGAACTTGCCCAGAGAAAGCAGGAACTCAGTTGATGAGTTAGAGGTTGCCAATGTAGGAGCATGTGCGCAGGCTGGCCTGGGTAGTGCTTGGCAGGACCCTAAGAGTGGGAACAGGGGTACCCTGAGAGAGTGTTAGGGATAGCATGGAGGCATTACATGACAGACTTCTGATCTTTTCTGGTAGCAGCAGTGGGATTGTCAGGCTTAGTGTGTGAGGTGAAGGTTGTGTGAGGTAAAGGTCACCTCTCACTGAGTTGTTCAGAATGGGTTTGTTTTTTTTTTTGCTTTGCAACTTTTCGACATAGAGCGTAGTGAACGAGTGCAACAGCAACAGTGTTCCTTCCTCCATTTAGTTTGTGTTAGTAGTGTTAGATTTGCTGTGTGCTGATGGCAGATGACCGCATGTTGATGGTGGATAGCAGAGACCATCAGATACCAGACATTTCTGTCCTAACACGAGCAACTGAATGAACACAGTGATGAGATGCTGGACATGCTTGTTGCGGTAAGAGAGTATCAGCATATCCTAAGTTCCTCTCCAGGTGGGAGATCAGAGACCCAAGAACTGGCAGGGTCTGATGCCACACCAGCTGAAATCCAGCAGATTTACATTCAGCTGCATCTGGAAGAGTAGGAAGACAGGTGGGAGGAAGAGTGGAAATTTTGGCTTCAGAAAGTGGAGATGGAAATGGCTTATATTCAAGGTTTCAGCGCATCCTCTGTGCCAAAGACAGAGACTGGGTCCATAACCCAGATAAGGCCAACTTGTTTGCACAGTTTGACACCCGAGATGACATTAATGGGTATCTAATTGCCTTTGAAAAGATTTAAACCACCAAACAAGTGGAGAGCAAAGACACACCAGTGGAAGGTTCCAAATAATGCAGGGGTGTGAAAATAATGAAGTAATTGGCTGTAATGTTGCTATTAGTCCCCCGACACAGCCATGTTTCGCACAGGCTGCATCAGAACATAAGAACATGCCATACTGAGTCAGACCAAGGGTCCATCAAGCCCAGCAACCTGTTTCCAACAGTGAGCAATCCAGGCCATAAGAACCTGGCAAGTACCCAAAAACTGTCTATTCCATGTTACCGTTGTTAGTAATAGCAGTGGCTATTTTCTAAGACAACTCAATTAATAGCAGGTAATGGACTTCTCCAAGAACTTATCCAATCCTTTTTTAAACACAGCTATACTAACTGCACTAACCACATCCTCTGGCAACAAATTCCAGAGTTTAATTGTGTGTTGAGTGAAAAAGAACTTTCTCCGATTAATTTTAAATGTGTGCCACATGCTAACTTCATGGAGTGCCCCTAGTCTTTCTATTATCCGAAAGAGTAAATAACCGATTCACATCTACCCGTTCTAGACCTCTCATGATTTTAAACATCTCTAACGTATCCCCTCTCAGCCGTCTCTTCTCCAAGCTGAAAAGTCCTAACCTCTTTAGTCTACAGCCAACTTCTTTTCAAATTCTCTCTTAGCCTGTCTTATCAATGTCTTACATTTAACTTGCCAACGTTTATGCATTATCCTATTTTCTTCTGTTGGATCCTTCTTCCAATTTTTGAATGAAGATCTTTTGGCTAAAATAGCTACTTTCACCTCCCCTTTTAACCGTGCCGGTAATCGTTTTGCCTTCTTTCCACCTTAATGTGTGGAATACATCTGGACTGTGCTTCTAGGATGGTATTTTTTTTTTTAACAATGACCACGCCTCTTGCACACTTTTTACTTTTGTAGCTGCTCCTTTCAGTTTTTTACTAACAATTTTTCTCATTTTATCAAAGTTTCCCTTTTCAAAGTTTAGCACGAGAGCCATGGATTTGCTTACTGTCCCCTTTCCAGTCGTTAATTCAAATTTCATCATATTATGATCACTATTGCCAAGCGGCCCCACCACTGTTACCTCTCTCACCAAATCCCGTGCTCCACTGAGAATTAGATCTAAAATTGCTCCCTCTCTCATTGGTTCCTGAACCATTTATTCCATCCAGGAACTTTATCTCTGTAGCATGTCCCGATGGTACATTTATCCAGT